>NW_020954608.1:12255362-12257877 GCF_900497805.2 Vombatus ursinus
TTTTGCATCCAAGGCAATAAGTACCAAAGTGTATGTCAATTTAATTTAGATAGTCTTATCAAATTCTTTGTAGAATTTCTCTCCCTGTGACAAGGAACCTCTGCACCCTCTGCAACTGATGTTATGCACAACCTGTGATTGTTTCAAAGACACAGTGATCTCTTTGAAGATACTGCTCACAAGCACTACAACGTGAAATGACCATGCAAGGATGCGTCTTGTTGCCTTTGGGTATATGAAAAAATTAACTCTATCAATTCCTATCCATGCTTCTCCATAGTATGATGCCCTATAGTTGTCACAAAGCCCTTTCCTCCCTCATCCTCTGGTGTCTTCTACATAGTTAGTACTTAGGAAATATTTATTTAGTTAATAAATCAGTGAAGGAATAGTAAGAGACAGCTTGGTATAGTGGAAGACTTTAGAGGCAGAAGATCCAGTTTCAAATGCTGTGTCATATCACTTATTAGAACATGAGAAAGTCATTTAAAATCTCTGAGCCTCAGTTTCTTCATCTGAAAAATGAGGGAATTTAGATTCTTTAAAGCCCCTGACTAAGCTAAATCCTATAATTATTAGAATGAAGAAGAGGGCCATCTCTAGATACTTAAGATAAGTATTAAAACTTTAACATCATGTTGTCATATTTAAGATTCCCAGGCTGGGATGTGTAAATACGATTGACTGAATTTTCCTTAGTCCACTTGAAACAGGTATAATCAGATGTGATAACCTACTTTAAACATGTGTATATGGATCTAAAGAGAGGTACCATGGGCTTGGCAACAGGAAGATGTAGTTCTCAGTTCCATTTCTTTCGTGTAAGTGATGCAGACACTAAAGCAATGAGACTATGGACCAGCTACTCAATCTTTCAGCAGAACAAGCAGTACTCTAAGACTCTGAGTTGAATTTCTGATCTGCATTGGTTTCAATACTGGGAATTCCATAAGCTAATGAAATCACAAGTCTGAACCAAAGCAAATAAAAGTATATGTATGTATATATATGCATGTATGCATGTATGTATGAACACAAAGTCCTTAAAATATGCAAAAAGTATAAGGTGCTATATGAACACACTTAACAATATATAGGTTTCATATAATATTTACTATTTTATACTTGCTTGGTGATTTCACAACTTTTCACAATGTTTTCATATCTATGACGTCATTTCATCCTTACAATTTTGTGAAGTTCACAGGACAGGTATTATTATTACCAAATTACAGTGAGCAAACAGGCTCAGAAAAGTTGTGACTTCCCATCACCCAACTAGTAAGTCATAGTCAGTAGGAATCAGTCAATAAATATTTATGAAGCACCTACTATGTGTCTGGCAGACCCTAATCTAATGGTGGAGTACAATACACAAAAAGAACTTAAATCTTCTGACCCTTGGTTCAGGGTTCTTTGTACCAAACAACAGTCTTCCAAATATTAAGTGATCCTACCTATAACACCACAAGATTATATCTGACAGCTCTCCATAATTGTACCCTTGTGGTTTAGCACCTGCATATGATTCCCTTCTCATGAGTGCTTTATGATTTAATATCATGTTTTTTTCTGCCAAAGAGGGAGCAGTGAAATAATTTTTTCAGTATCTATTGAAAAACACTTGATTAAGTGAACCCACATATCATCAGGACTGCTTAATGCTGGCCAGTCACTAGCCAAATAATACAGATCATTATTTGCTTGTCAAAATGGGAGATTTGCTATCTATAGGGTAGAGTGAGTTGAATGTGACTATGAACTAGGGAAGGGAGTTTAGTCATAGTAGAAAGGAAAATAGAGCTTTAAAGCAAATTCTTCAGCTGGGAAATAGCTGTAGCACTCAGATCCAAAGGCTGTAGGAAAGGGCAAGTAGAAGTAGAGAAGAATGAGTTGGAATGAAAAATATGGAGGGAGAAGAATTTGTTGATCAGAGAAGGAAATCTCTAACGTGAAAGCTGTAACTGTAATGCATACAAAGCCTGCTTTTGATACTGATTTTGATTTTTGATCCTCAGCAGGAATTTCAAACAACTACTTGCTCCCCCAATTTATAAATTCGTGCCATCACCTCTTGATGCCATTAGCAACACATGGTTTAGAATGATTAAAATACTAATAGACCTTATATGGAACAAACCTAATAAAAGAAGCAGGCTTGATGACTGTGAACACTATTGAATACTGGGGCACTGTCTTTAGTTTGTGCTTTGATAAAGTGCCATTTCCCCTACCAACTATTAATGAATATCAGAGGATTAGAGGACCACAGATCAAGAGACCGAAGGAACCTTAGAGATTGTTGTTGTTCAGTCATTCAGGTATGTCCAACTCTTCATGATCCCATGGACCATAGTACATCTGGCCTTTCTATCCTCCACTCTCTCTCAAAGTCTGTCTAAGTCCATATTCATTGTTTCCATGACACTATCTACCTACCTACCTATCTATCATCTATCTATCTATCTATCTATCTATCTATCTATCTATCTATCTATCTATCTATCTATCTATC
>NW_020954608.1:12257887-12278041 GCF_900497805.2 Vombatus ursinus
ATCTATCTATCTATCTATCTATCTATCTATCTATCTATCTATCTATCATCTATCTATCTATGTATCTATGTCATCCTCTGCTGTCCCCTTCTGTTTTTGCCTTCAATCTTTCCCAACATCAGGGTCTTTTCCAATGAGTCCCATCTTCTCATTATTTGGCCAAAGGATTTAAGCTTCAACTTTAGTATTTGACCTTCCAGTGAATAGTCTGAATTCATTTCTTTAAGTATTGACTGATTTGATCTCCTTTCTGTCCAAGGGACTCTTAAAAGCCTTCTCCAGGGTCAGTGAGGTAGCACAGTAGATAGAGCAACAACTCTGGAATCAGGAGGACCTGAGTTCAAATCCACTCTCAGACCAGACACTTGACACTTACTATCTGTGTGACCCTGGGCAAGTCACTTAACCCCAATTGCCTCACCAATAAGTAAATAAATAAATAAAAGTCTTCTCCAGCACCACTATTTGAAGGTGTTGATTATGTGGCACTCAGCTTTCCTTATAGTTCAACTCTCACAGTCATACATTGCTACCGGAAAAATCGTAGCTTTGACTACATGGACCTTTGTTGGCAAGATGATATCTCTGCTTTTTATGCTGTCCAGATTTGCATAACTTTCCTTTCACAAGCATGCTTAGAGATTATTTAGATCAAATGATTCATTTTACAGATGAGGAAACTGAGGCCCAAAGTGGTTAAGTGACTTATCTAACAATTAAATTCAGTTCAGCCAACATGAATATATTAAGCACCCATTGTATATAGAACACTTTGCTGGGTTCACTATAGTTGGGTGGTTACCTGTAGAACCATAAGAATTGAGTAGAGTTGTAACAGCATGGTGGCCATGGCTGGCCCTCTTTCTGGAAAAATCTCTCAGGCTTGTCAGTACAAATGCAGGTTGGGGTAAGTGAGGTGGCCCAAGGGTGGGGCCTTATGCTCTGTGAAATGAATGGATTAGACTGGAAGGCTTCTAAGATCCCTAGTAGCTCTAAATCTATTATCTAATGATTCTTATGATGATACCAATACAGAATACCAAAATAACATGTGTATAAATACATCAAAAGAAATAAAAAAGTGCTAGTAAGGCCCAAGGCAAGAAAGATATTTACTGGGGAAGATCAAGGTAGGCTTCCTAGAAGAAGTGCTATTTGAGATAGAGTTTAAAGTTAAAAAAAAAGCATTAAATCTAGAATATTTAGATCCTTTTAAAAATGAGTTATTTGGATAGGAATCCATAATTATCTATCACCGGTTTACTTCAAGGAATCAAATATTTCTTGACTCCTATTATTTTCTATTAGTTTGTAATATTTTGCATAAAGGGAAGAAAACTCCATTGGCAGAGAGAAGGGTGATAAATTGTTTTTAGATTGGACTCAGTATTTCACTGCTATAGGGAACTCTTGAGAAGGAAACCTCCTTTACCAATGCAGATCAGGAACTTCTCTGCAAATTATAGGCTTAGAGAATTGTTTAGGGCACTAAGAGGTTAAATGACTTGTCCTGGGTCACACAGTCAGTCTGTTTCTGAAAGAGAATTTGAACTTCCTGATCATAAGTTCAGCTCTCTACCCAGCTACATAGGATAATGTGGATATTAGCAAGAACTAGCAACTTGCAGGTCAGTCATGTCCGACATTTTCTTGGCAAAGATACTGGAGTGGTTTGCCATTTCCTCTAGAAACTGAGGCAAACAGGACTAAGAACTTGCCCAGGGTCACACGGCTGGCAAGTGTCTGAGGCCCCATTTGAACTCAAGAAGGTGAGTCTTCCTGATTCCAAGCCCAGTGCTCTATATACTGTGCCACCTAGCTGCCTCTAACAACGAAAAGATATTAACTGATAAATCCTCAATTAAAGTCTTTTTTCATTTCATTTTATTTTTAAATTAATATTTTATTATAAATTTGCAAATATTTGTTTTTCTCCCTACACTGGTATAGATTGCAACTCATCTATGATTTAGAGCAGTGGTGTCAAACTCAAATAGGAATGGGAGCCACTAAGCTGAACGCTAGGTGGCACAACGGATAGAATGTTGAGCCTGAAGTCAGGACAACTTGTCTTCCTGAGTTCAAATCTGGACTCAGATGCTTATGAGCTGGATAACTCTGGGCAAGTTACTTAACCTCGTTTGCCTCAGCTTCCTCATCTGGAAAATGAGCTGGAGAAGGACATAGCGAACCACTGTAGTTTGCCAAGAAAACCCCAAAAGGAGTCAAGAAGAGTATGACATGACTGAACAATAAAAAAGGTATACATAAGGATCACTACAGGCTGCATATCGATTTAATGAGAAAGACAAAACCCTTTTAGATAATAGGCACAGTTATAACAAACTCCCACATTGTCCATGTCCAAATATATATGATACCTCGTTCTGCAACTTGAATCCATTACCTCTCTGTCAAATCTCCCATTAAAGTCCTAATCTGACTACTTATTGGGTGACCTTGTGTCCTTCAAGTTCTTCCTTAGCCTTTTCAACTGGAAAGGCTTTGCAAAATAGCCAGCATTTAAATACCGCTGTAAGCCTTGCAGGGTAATTTTTACATATGTTAACTCATTTGGTCCTCACAATGACCCAGAGAAAGAGGTACTATTATTATCCCATTTTACAGATGAGGAAATCCAGGCATAGAGATGTTAAGTACTGAGGGTCACAGAGTTAGTAAGTGTCTAAAGCTGGATTTGAACTCAGGTGTTCCTGACTACAAGTCCCATGCTCTATTCATTCTACCACCTAGCTTACATATGGGTCGGGTGACGATTGGTTGCTTCTGTTCTTAGAGAACTATCTTGTCTAAGTCTGGTAAAGTCTATCATCAAAAGACTGACCACCAAAGTCACCCTTTGTTTCAGTTTGTTGGCCTTAGAAACATAAGAACATCTTTCACTAAGGTGTAGAGAGGTTTAGGTCTGCATTGATGGATGCTGTGGGTATCTATACTAATAAATCATGAGTTTTTGAACTGTTGAAGAACTGCATAATCATATAAAATTAACACATATTTTATAAAATGTTTCACAACAATGCCACCCCTGTAGATAAACAGGCAGCTTAAATAATGTTAAGTAACAATTCACAAGTTATATGCTTCCTTCAAAATCCAATAGTCTATAAGTTAAAACTAACCTAATCCCAGCACATTTAGCAAATATATGACTATCTGAACATTTTCCCTAGAAAATATATGTAATTTCACCTCTGGGTAGCAATAACCAAAATACTGCCACTTAACTCTTTAGCCACAATCAATATACATATATATATATATATATATATTTATGTTTTGCCTCCTGGCTAAATGATCTGAAACACTTTAGTAGGTAGTTAAGGACTATACTGCTTCTCTTTCCTTCTGTAACTGAATTTATTAAGCACTTACTATGTATTGGGCACTGTACTGAGTACTGGGGGTACAATGTGAACAAGCAAGTCCCTGCACATTCTAATGAGGAAAGACAATATATAAAAGGGCACTAGAAAGTTAAAAAAGTGGAGTATGGGAAGGAGATGGCTACAAAGTGTCACAGAGGTCTAATCTGGAACAAATAATGGGGAAATCTCCCATGTCAAACCCAGGGCCATTGGTTGTTCAAAGTTCTTATGGGGGGAGATGAATGTGCTGACCAGAGAGCAGGTAGCTCTATCCATCACTCTTTTTTGAAGTCTATGTCTCAGGATCGTTCACCAAAAGAACTATTGCCTATCGATCATTGAGGCTTATGTGAAACAAACACTGTACAGCAGTGATGTCAAGCTCAAATAGAAATTGGGGGGCCAGGAAACTGTACAAGAGGATCCCTGAGGGCTGCATATTGATTGAGTTTTAAAATGTAATACCATAGATGTTTTATTGTGTTTTTATTTATTTCGTTAAATCTTTCCCAATTACTTTTTTTTTTTTTTTTTTTTTGGTGAGGCAATTGGGGTTAAGTGACTTGCCCAGGTTACACAGCTGGTAAGTGTCAAGTGTCTAAGGCCAGATTTGACCTCAGGTCCTCCTGACTCCAAGGCCAGAGCTCTAGTCACTGTACCACCTTGCTGCTCCCCCACCCCCAATTACATTTTAATCTGGTTTAGGCCACACAAAGGAGTTTTGTGGGCTCTATGCCCCCAGGGGCAACATGGTTGACACCTATGTTGTACAGCCCAGAAAGCTTAGAGCTACATCAGGCTTCTGGTTACTGATAGCCTGGTTGTCTTGAGTAATAAGGCTCCAGGTAGATATTTTGAATTCAGGTTTAGATCACAGATTGAATAACACACACACACACACACACACACACACACATACACACATCTGTCTGCATATATTGGTGAGGCAGCATAATGTAGTAGTTATAAAACTGGTCACAGAGTCAGGAAGATGTGGTTTCAGATCTTGCCTCTGACACATACTGGCTGTGAGACCCCGGGTAAATTATTCAACCTCTCTATACCCCAGGCAACTCACTAAGGTTGCCTATAAACTGCAGAGAAGATACCAATCTGGAATAGCAGGGGGAGCTCCTTACACCAATGAACACAGGACAAGGGCACTCCTGTGATTTCATTGCTGTTAGGGACTTCAACTGCAGAAACTCCCTCCACCAGTATAGATCTGTAATCTAAGACCAGTGTTGTGAAAGTCATGAAAGGGGTGGGGGGTCACAAAACTATACAGAAGGATCCCTGGGGCTGTATATTGATTTAAGAAAATACATATTAACATTATCTATATTCTATTGTACTTTTATTTATTTTGTTGAGTATTTTCCAACTACATTTTAATCTCATTCCCACTGGCAGTGGCATGTTTGCAACTCCTTGAACCTGATGTCTGTGAACGCTGCTTGAGGCACTGAGAGGTTTGGTGACTTGCTAAGGGTCACATGACCAATGTGAGAGACAGAACTTGAGCTCAAGTCTTCCTGGTATGTTAGGGCCATATACCATACCACGTTGCCTCCTTCATATATATGTTTGTATCTATGTGAGCTTATATGCACACATATGACAGATGACTATTTCTCTGAATAACTCAAGTCCAAAGTGTTAATTTTTAAATTTTGTATTTTCAGAGACTTTATGTAGGTATAATTTGATTATGCCCAAGTGTCATTAAAGACAGTTCTTGGCAGTTTTCTTTCCTTTCCTTTCCTTTTAGGTTGGCTTCAATTGCTCTAATGTCCCTCTGGAGTATAGAAATACCGAAACATAACGAAAATCTTCAATAAACATGTCATCTAAATTTTAAGAATATGGACATAGAGATTACCTTGGGATCATTATAAAAATAATAAAGTGGAATGAAGTGTTTTAAAAATTAAAGCCTTCTCTATGAATGTTAAATTATTATAGTACTCTTTAGAGAAGTAATATTGAGAAGGAACATATCCTTAGGCACAAGTAAGTCATATTGAATTGTGACAAAAAAGAGTAAATATTTGACTAATGTGTTTTTATTGTTAGATATCATATCCAAGGGAGCTTTCATTTTTGAGGGAGGAGGGAGGAACACGGGAGATAGAATTTGAAGGTTGCATAATTTAAGATAATATAATATCCTCACTATTTTAGCATTACAACTTTTCCATAATGAAATATCAAAATAGATATTATGTAATAAATAGGAACGTATATATGGAAGCATGAATATATTTGGCCTTTTTTTTCCCAAAGAATAAAGGGCCCAAAGACATGAGATACGAGAAGCAGCACAGAATGTGAAAGAAACAACAAACCGTCGTGAGTCAGAAGGACTAGAGTCTAATGTGAACTCTTCCATCCACTGGCTTGGGGACCTTGGGCAACTCATTTTCTCTTTTTTTTTCCCTCATTCCTCAAATAAGGATCTCGAAGAGACGTTTCTTCTGGCTTAGTCATAAGAATGTGAAAACTGTTTTGAAACAGGCTACATTTCTGAAGGATTACTCAGAAACTTGATTTATTTTTTCAAACAACACAATCTCCCCACCAACACGACCCACTCCCATCTCCTTTATCTACCCCCATGACTTGCATGTAGAAAAGATGCACCCTTAGCACGTTTAATTATTATTCACTTGGGTTAAGCTCATTTTAACACACCGTTGTGTGGAATAGTACTTAACACTTAAAGATAAGTGTGGTTCAGAGAAATGGGCTTCCCATGACTCACTTCTCTACTTTTCCCAGGTCTTAGTACACTTTATTGAAAAGAGCCCTCACCTTGGAATCAAAAGACTTGGGTTCAAATTCTGGCTTTGAACCTCCATAACTGCGCTGTCCTAGGTCAGTCCCTTCACAACTCTCTGAAGCTCAGTTTTCTCATTTGTAAAACGGGGGTGGAGAACACTTTAACTACATAACTGGCAGGGTTTCTACCACGCAGTAGCCCTGCAAAAGTGAGCTATTATTGTTATTTACATCAAGTTTGGGCAATTCAAGTATATTATATAGATTTAAATGAAAAAATAAACCACACTTAAGCCGATTTGGTTTGTACAGAAAAGCCCAAATGATCCTTTCAGCACAGCTAGGCTGATTATAGCATTTTAAACCAAATGTCAAAATCCTGAAACTTATGACGAAAAGAAATAAGTCCTCTCCAGTAATGAAAATTCAAACAAGTCATTTGCTAGCCTATTTTCACTGTAATAATCTTACTGAAAAAACAAAATGCATTGCTTTTCTGGAGACAAAAAAGCACAATCGCTACCTCTAACCTTTGTCAAAGCAACACAAAAGCAGGGAGATATTTTGTTTAACACCCGAAATCCACAAATGAATAACAGAAAGTCATTGGTAACCAAGGAAACCAGCACTGAATGGGAGTGTAGCTAGAGCTTGGTTTAAAAGAAAGATAAGGAGAGGCAGGAGAAAAGATAATATGTTTTCTAATACAGGTAGGTCAAATCCCATTGCAACAAAAGATAGTTTATAACAAAAGTATTCTGCAAGTGCTCAATGAAATTATCTCCAGTCAATTGCTTGCAACAAAATTCTCTACTACACGTAATTCTGCATAATGAACATTCATTGCACATCTCTGTCCATGCACGAGTCACTTGTGATGATTCAAAGTAGCTGATGCTTCATTATGCCTATGACTTTGGTACTTAAGGGGTCACCCCTGAGAGTGCTCTCCGAGAATGCCACCCACAACTGTATACACTGAATAATTCCCTGCCCAAATCTTTATATACTTTCTGGAGTCAAACCTGGCATGCTGGGAAGATAATAGTGTGAGCTGCTCCTATTTTGCCATGTATACCATTATCTGTATTCACAAGAATCTTCACTTAGTCACAAACATTTACTAGATGCTCACCAAGCATTGAGCAGATATACAAACGAAAGAGAAGCCTGAAATCTTAGATACAAAGAATCCATAATCAAATGGGAGAAGCAGTGCAGACAGGGGAAAAAAAATACAGACCTTGCACAACTGAAAAATGATGAGAAAAACTGTATTAAACAAGTCCATAAAGACTTAACTGCACAGATACATATGCCTAAATGTTGCGTGTTGCTGGAGTCTGTGGAGAAATCATGGGTAAGTGCCATTAGACAAGGCTTTCCAGGTAAGATGAGTTTTGAGCAGTTTGAGTTTGTTTTTTTGTGTTTTTAAGAAGAAAAGGAGATATTTTGAGAAAAGAACTAAGGAAAGTCGCTGTCCGAGTGAGGAGAATAGCAAGTGTGAGGTCTCCAAGGTGGGAGAAAATAAGCCACACAGTATTGGGTGGACTGGGAGTTGCAAATAAATTAGCTTGACTAGATAAAGATCTGATTTAGGGTGGAAGCAATAGAGCAAATAGGGGCTGCTAGGTGGTGCAGGGTATGGAGGGCTGGGCTTGGGGTCAGGAAGACTCATGTTCCTGAGTTCAAAACCAGCCTCAGACACTTACTAGCCGTGTGACCTGGAAAAGTCACGTGACCCTATTTGCCTCAATTTCCTCAGATGGAAAATGAGCTGGAGAAGGAAATGGCAAACCATTCTAGTATCCTTACCGAGAAAACTCCAAATAGGGTAGGAGAGCCAGACAAGACTGAAATGACTAAACAAAAGCAGGGCTGATACTGTGTTTTGACAGAGCCAAAACTGATAGGATTTTCAGCATGACTGAGGTTTTATCTTCTGACGGAGTGCTGAACTCAAAGTTGGGAAGATCTGGAATTCAATCTCTCCTCTGATATTTATTAACTTTGCAGGAAAGTCACTCAGTAACTAATTAATAAGCATTTAATAAGCAGCTGCCAAGTGCTATCCTAGGCACAGAGGGTATGAAGACAAAAATAATATAGTCCCTGTTCTCAAAGAGCTTACAGTTAATCAATGGAAACAACATAACCTTGATAAGATATCCAATGTAAATTCAAGGTATTTTTGTTATTGAGGAGAGAGTCTTTAGCAGCTGGAGGGATCAGGAAAGGTCTCACATAGGGGAAGATGGTGCTTGAGCAAAGCTTTGAAGAAAGCTAAGGAAGAAGACAGAAGTAAGGACGCAGTGCATTCCAGGTGTGAGAG
This sequence comes from Vombatus ursinus, assembly GCF_900497805.2. NCBI lineage: Eukaryota > Metazoa > Chordata > Mammalia > Diprotodontia > Vombatidae > Vombatus > Vombatus ursinus. The sequence goes on from NW_020954608.1 coordinate 12,266,390, forward strand.
GAACAAAATAACTCCAGTATTAAAATCCATAACCTTTTTTGTGATAGCAATCTCTTTGGCAGGATGGTGAAACCTATGGGCCGCTTTGCAGAGCAATGTTTTTAAATATATAAAATAAAATGTACAAAGAAAGTCTACTATTTAGAGTTATCCCCCGAAAGTTCATGGTTCCCATGTTATGCAGCCCTGTACTAGTAACTACCATGAAACATTATTACAAGGTTCAAAGTAACTTAGCAAAGTTTAAAGCACTTTCTATGTCAGTTATTATTGTAGGCTCTGGACCAGTCAGGGATCTCAGAAGATTGTCTGATCCAGTTTCCTGTCTTCAGGTGGGTAAATGACCAATGAGTTCAATACAGATGTTTATCTAGTGTCTTCCTCAATAACTCCAGGGATGGAGATTTGACAATCTCCTTGGGAGTCTTATCAAAAGGATATGATATTCAAAAGATTACTTACATACAGCATCCTGCCTAAATCCCCCTTGACTTTGTAATGTATTTGAGTAAGTAATTCTTATACTGGCATTATCCAGAAGGAGCAAATTCCCATTGGGATTATAAACAGAAATTCCCCTGGTCAGTCTCTGCAAATGAGTTAGGCAACCGAGACAACAGAAGAAAGTTGCGGGCAGCCCATGGAACGAGCATCTGCCTTCCCACTCCCATTCTTAAATAATTCAGTTGAGTAAAAAAACCCTATTAATTCAATAGCATGCCTCCACATGCTATTTATCCACATTACGGTTCTAGGGGAGTTGGAACTGCCTACTTGTTGGTTCTGAAAGTTGTTGCTCCCTTGGAAACGAGTCAGGAATTTCTTGGCATCAAGTGAATGGCCAGTTCTTAGGTGCCATCCTGAAGTTTTTTTTTTAAATGTGAGGGTTGTCATGCAGGAAGTTGCTCCCAATTAAGTTTAAGTGGTGGGCAAAAAATGCTGTCACTAGAGAGCCACCATCAACCAGCTCTGAATGGGATCTGCTGGCACCAGGGTTTGATGGAATGAATCTGGGCCCGTGGATTTGGGGGTTTGCCAAGCTACAAATTGGTTCTGCAACCACTAGACTAAGCTGCAATCTTTTTCTTGGCTAGGAGGAGGAGAGCAGTTTGCAGGTGAACACGCTGAGCTGGGCAAGTTCTGGAGAGACACACAGTGAAAAACGTTCTGGGTAAGTTTGGAGAATGTAAAGAGTAATTTCTAAATATACTTGGGATCAATGTAGAATTCAGACCACGTGGCACCGAGGTGCCATCCTCTCTAGTGGATGTTTCCATCACAAGAAATATTTTAGATATTTGAATGGTAAGGGATAAGAGAGTTTATAAGTAAACCCAAAAAACTTTTAATACCATTTACGTTTCTTTTTTTAAAAAAAATTGTCTTTTTTTATGTGCATACGCATGGTGAATTCTAGAATTTATTTCCTTTCATATTACACTGAGATATATAGCATGGTTTTACCAAAAAGCCAACTGGAAGAGGGACCAAAAAAGACTGAAAACTCTCTAGACTTTTCTAGATGAAGTTTGATGGCCTCTAAAGTCCTGCCTTGCTCTAGATTTATAATCTGTGCTCTTTCTCCTTTTTTTTTTCCTCTCCAGAGATGCTCTTAATTAGGCTTCAGTGGCTTGGGAGTTGAGGAGGTTGGTTATTGGGACACATAACTGAAACCAATCAATCAATATTTGAGTACCAACTACGAGCAAGGCACTGTGAAGGGACCCCCTAAATTTGATTTTTTTTTGAGTTGCCCTATTTTCCAGAAATGAAGTTCTCCCCCCAATTAACATAAATGATCATTTGCAACTAAACTCTATTAAACTCTCAGTACCCTTGAAGTTGAGTCAGCTACAAGCCTGGCTCTGGCCAGGCTAACTCAGCCTGATAAACCATTTGTGTACCTGGGACTTTTCAGATAAGCAAGACCATCCTACCTACCTTCATACATATACACATATATACACATATACACATACATACACATATGCATACACACACACACACACACATATATATATATTCATACACTCATATATATATATGCCCAGGAGGGATCCTAGCCATTCTTCACTTTCTTATGACTCAACTCTAAAGAATTTCTCCCCTTTCCCTTCCTTCTCCTCCTACAACTTCCTATTCTTGCTGTATATATGTGTATATGTACATATATATGTGTGTATGTGTGTGTGTGTGTGTGTGTGTGTGAGATGTCGTGGTCCTCTTTGAGAACAAAGGACAAACAACAATAACAACACACATGTGGGAACTCCTTACACCAAAGGAACATGCAACACACAACATTCCATCTCTGACTCAAAGAATTCCATCTCTTCCTTTAAAAGGCATCTGAGGGACCACTTGCTTCATGAAACCTTGCCCAATCCCCCTTACTGACAATGACCTTCTTCTTAAACTGCCTTTTATTTAACTACTTTTAATACATTTATATTTATTACATTCATATTTATATTGTATGATTTTTCTAATGCATTTATTGTACTCCATCAGAACGTGAGATTGTTGTGAGTAGGAGCTGTTTCCTTTTCTTCCATACTTGTATTTTCAGTGCCCACTACAATCCCTGGCACATAGAAGGCACTTAATGATTATTTGTTGGGTGGTTGATTGAATGGTCTGTAGGAAAAAGCAAATCTCTCATGATAGCCTTTCAAATATTTTTGGACATTGATCACCTTCCTTCATGTTTTCCGTCTTTAATATTGCCATTGTCAATTTCTGAATACTGTCCATAGTCCAAATCTGTTAGGCTGTAGAGGATCACCAGCCAGTCAATAAACATTTATTAAGCATCTACTATATGCCAGATACTGTACTAAGTGCACAAAGGAAGGCAATAGACAGTCCTTGCTCCCAAGGATGTTGTAATCTAATAGGGGAGATAATATACAAATAACTAGAAACAAAGAAGCAATGTACAGAATAAATTGGAAATAATCGACAGATGTAAGGCACTAGAATTAAGAGAAATTGGGAAGTTAAGGTATGGTTAAGTGACTTGACCATGGTCACACAACTGTTTGAGGTCAGGTTTGAACTCAGGAAGATAAGTCTTCCTGAATTCAGGTCTAGCGTGCTATGCATTATGGCGCCACCTAGCTGCCATAGGAAGCTATACATGCTTTCAATAGCTACGTACCTTTGTCAAGCTCAAATTCACTGGTTTATATTTTCTGTAATCCATTTTTCTTTTTGAAATTGAATAACATTTATTTTTCTCCTGTTCTCTTTTTGGTTCTCTTTGATTCCTCAAAGATTCCACAAAGTGACTCCATGACTATATCCACAAGTTCTTTCAATGAGCTTGAATATAATCATCTAGGCCACTTTTTTTTTAAACTTATTCTTCTTTAGAGAAAAGATGAAATTAAAATAAGATTTGAGTATTTGAGCAGTTACCTGAATTCAATTCCTGCCTCCGATCCTTAGTAACTGTGTGACCAAGGGCAAACAACTTAGCCACTCTGTGCCTCAGTTTACTCATCTGTAAAAGAAGGGGAATTGGGCTTGGCTTTCAAAGTTCCTTTCAGGCCTAAATTTACTTTCCTAGTTCTGCTTTCTCTTTTATCTGTTAACAGTACATCGTTTTCTCCAAGGGCATCCTTTTCTTGGTCTTTTTACTCTGAAATTTCTAAAAATACTCCCCCCTTTAAGGGATTTTCTACAAGCTATAGCTTATTCCACAGTCTAGGCTTCGAAACACTATTTGAATAGTTCTTTTGTATTTATTCTTGATTATTTATGCTTCTTTTGTCCTCTGTACACACTCTTCTAAAATTCGAACAAATTGTTGAGATCTGTCAGCAGCCACATTGGCTTCCCCCCTTTTCTTCTGCATCAAGTTAATTCTCAATTTTTATGGTCAAATTTTTGTTTCTGAAGGCATCCTATTCTTTTAAAGATAGTTATCTCCATGATTATTCTTTCTACATCATATGCATGATCAATGACATTGGGTTATCCTTAACACTATATATGTGGCTATTTTCCTTCTTCAGTCTCATATTTCAACTTAAGAAACTCTGGTTCATCAGGCTGGCAAGTCTGCTACCCACATACATCCCCTCATTATTCATGAGATTTGCCTTCCCATTCTGTCATTTATAGCCATAAATCAGAAATGGTGTTCTATTCCTCATTCCTCATCAATATAACTAGCTGCCCACTTCCTAAATTGGTCTTTACTTGGCATTGTCATGACCTTCTACTGAGAGTAGATGAGGACACCATCGATGTCCTCAAGTCCTTCACTTTTCCTACCCAGAGTTTCAAAGTCACTAGAGACACATTCAAGCTTTCTCCATTTATTTTCAGGAGAATAAGCATTAAGTGGATGGTAGGGTAGATGCGTTGAGTCTCAGTCATATCTTTTATATGTGCTTCAGGAAGAAGGAATATAGCCAGGTCTCACTTAATGTAAGTGGACTGTGCTGCAGACCTCCTCCCCCTTCCCTTGCAGGGCTCTGCGTGGTCTTGCTCCCTCGGGGGTCTCTTTGGCCCCAGCAGCCAAGGGGCTTCCATGCCTGGAGAGGAGCACCCCTGGGGCAATGAGGCTCAAATACCATTTTCTATAAGAGGCTTTTTCTGGCCCCTTTCCCTGTCTCTTCTTCCCAGTTGCTAGAGACTTTTTCCATTTACTCTGTCTGTCTCTTGAATATGCTTATTTTTATAATGTCATCTGCTCCCATTAGAATAAAAGTTTCTTGAGGATAGAAACTATATTTCCTTTTTTTTTTTTATATCACCAGTGCTTAGCGTGGTGCCAGGAATTTACAAAGTGCTTACAAAGTATTTAAATACTGTTGGCTGGTTGACTGACTGGGTTTCCCTTTTCCCCTTGCATCATATTTTTTTCACTCATTCATCTTTCTCTTTTTTTTTTAGATAAGTTCGTCCTTTAGATTGTAAGCTCCTTGAGGGCAGAGAATGTCTTTTGCTTCTTTTTGTATCCCCAGAACTTAGCATGGTGCCTGGCACATAGTAGTTGCCTAATAAATATTGATTGATTGATTAAATAATCTCTAGCTTCTTAAAATTCTTTCTACTCTTCTCTTCCCAGCTCTCCTTAAACTCTGTCATGGAATATTTATTCATTCCTATGTAAATATTATTCCTCCTCTCTATTAAGGCAGAGCACAGTGAGATTTTCTATGACACATAATTTGGCATTTCATTAAAATGTGCTCTTACAATGTAATATAGGGACAAGAGTAATACTCTTTAAGTAAAAAACTTGGGTTCAGATTCTAGTTGTGATACTTTAATGTCATGTTGTTGTTTTGTTTTTCAGTGATGTCAGCTGTGTCTGACTCTCCATGACCCCATTTGGGGTTTTCTTGGCAAAGATACTGGATTGCTTTGTTTAAAGCCATGGGATTCTAGCAAAAATCACTTTAATTCTGTGCCTCATTTTCTTTTCTGTAAAATGGGAATAATGATACTTTTACTGCCTATCTCAGGGAGTTCTATAAACTTTATTTTTAAAATTAAATTTTATTTTTTCAATTATAAATTGATTTTCCCTCACTCCCACTTTACAAATTTCAAGGCACAAGATAAAAGTGAGTTATTATTGTTCTTTGCTGGCACAGGTGGATTTGTATTTTCTCCCCACAAGACTATATGCCCTTAAATACAGGCATCTGTATGCACCCACAGGACAGGGATTATATCTTATGCTCTTTCTTTTGTTCATCCTTTATAAATAAAAACCTTGTTGCTTGTATTGGGGAGGGTCTTCGCATTAGTTGGGCCTGACGGTTTCTGCACAGAGATCCAACTTCATCACATTGTTGGTGTTGTTTTTGTTCCTGTGAACATTTTCTTTTAGAATTATGAACTTTATAAAAAATCATGACCAATTCTATTTACAAAGAACAGAAAAAGATGATATATATGAAACTATGCATTTTTATATTATATAGAACTTGATTTTTTAAAAGCATATATTGATTTTAACATGGCAATAACCACATTGCCCCTGACTATTTTTGCCTCCCTTCTGAACTTCCTTCCGTGTATTGTTAAATGTTTCACTGCCCTCTTTTCTTTTTTACTTTTGCATTGCTAACTCTTCATACCCCAGGTCACTCCACAATTCTCCCCACACACCTCAAAATGACAATATGAATCTTATAATCTGTTGCCAGCTGCAAAGGCATTACAGAGTAGGTGCATTGTCTCTTAAGGAGTTTTAATTCCTTAAGCATCTTGGTTCTACACATCAAGTAATTTACTCTCTCCATCTATCCCTGTTTTAAAATCACTCTAGAAGTATTATCAACAGAACGGCAAAGAACATAAAATCTTGATTTGACATACCTGGCGGTCTGAGAGCCACAGTTAGTTGATATTTTCATCATTTGGAGGTAGAGAAACTGCACATCACTAGGCTGTTTGGTAGACAAAAAGCTTCTTTCTCCATAGGGTCCCTTAAACCATGGTCTTATTTTCTCCTTTTAGGAATCCCATAATAGGTCTTCATTAGTGCCCTGGGCTGAAGTTCCCCTTTAATCTTGACCCCATGAAGTATTATTTACTTGGGCTCATTCTGATGGTGTCTGCACTCCAACCCAACGCCAGCATTGGCCAGGTGTTCCCTCTGCCATATGTAATTTTATAAGAGTCTTTATAACACCGTCAACAGGAATAGTGCTACAGATATACAAATGTAGTGGCAGTAAGTGGTACAGTAGTTAGAGCACTCACCCTGAAGTAAGGAGGACCTGAGTTCAAATCTGGCCTTAGACACTTACATACACATACACACTAGCTGTGTGACCCTGGGCAAGTTACTTAGCCCCGATTGCCTTAAAAAAATGTAATACTTACTATCAAATAGGAATTCTTAGTAGACTCCTTTCTATAAGATGTGTCCCTCAGCCTTAAAGTGGGTCCTAAAAATACCTCATCCACCTGAGGTATCATTGGTCAGGCATGGATATGCAGTTAGTTTTTTCTAACTTTGTTTATCTAAATAGTTTAGTGGAAGAACACTAGCTGGAGAGTCAGAGGAGCTGAATTCCAATTCTGGCTTTGGTGTTTGCTGCCCATTATGCTTTTGGACTAGTTACTTAATGTCTATGGCTTTAATTTCTTCAAATGTAAAATTAAAGGGCTAGATTAGACAATTTCTAAACTCTCTTCCACATATAATTCCTATAAACTCTTTCAGGGGAGGGGCAATGCCTTCAGTGTCACTTACATCTTCCCAAAGGACATACTACAGCATTTACCAAATAAGATATAGTCAGTGAATATCACCTCAGAGAAAATGAGAGACATTCATGTGTCATGGAAACGTAGCCTTTGGCAAGGAAATTTCTTCATTGTGTAGACTAATTTGATCTTGAGAAATATGAAGAAATAAAAAAAACATTTATTAAGCACATATCTACCAAGAACTGTCATAGGGACTAGGGCAGATGCAAAGTTTGCACATAATCTCTGCCCATGGAGCTTACAATCTACTATAGGGTAAGATACACAAATAATCCTAATACACAAGGCTATATAAATGCATTAGAGAGCTGAAAAAAAATCAGGTCAGGTTAGATTAACTGGAGGGATCAAGGAAAGATTCATAGAGGAGGTGGTATTTAAGTTGTTTTTAGAAAGAATGGGTAGGAAATTCCATAAGTAAAAAGGAGGGAAGGTAATTCAAGTATAGGAAATAGACTAAGCAAGGGGACAGAAATGAAAACGTGAATTATTTGGAGGACAGAGGGTAAACGGGTTTAGATGAAGTAACAATGTGTTTTATACACATACTTAACATTGATATAAAAGATTTCCTTTGCATTCTATAGTCATAAGATCTTTTAGCCATTTTGTTAGTTAACAGTGACATCATGAGTGGCAGCATGGAGTAGCGGATAGCCAGCGAGGCTTGAAGCGAGAAAGACCCGAGTTTAAGTCCCACCTCTGATACATGCAGGTTCTGTAACCTTGGGCAATTCTCCTAATTTCTCAGATCCTCAAGCAATTTTCTGAGATTCTACATTCAGAGAAGGTGCCCTCCTGACTTGGCAAAGACAGTTTCCTCATATAGAAGCTCTCTATAGTAATGAAATCCTAGGTCTAGTCCCTAGTCACATCTTTTAGCCATTTTATTAGGTAACCTTTGTACTTCACAAAAATCAAGAAACATTAAGTGACATTAAGTGACAATAACCTCATAAACCTTAGAGGTCATCAGCAGGAAATCATCATCTAGCAATTTTTTTGAATCACTTTCAGTGATGGAGAACTTACAACCTCCTGAGAGATCCCGCTCTTGGATAGCTTTAATTGTTAGGAAACTTTCCTTTAAATCAAACCTCAATCTGCTTCTTTGCAAACCCCATCTATTGTTCTCACTTCTACCTTATGAAGCCAAACAGAACCAGTCTAATCTTTCTCCTTTATTAAAGAGTTTTGAACTTGGAGTTGGAGGTCTTCCATTTGAATCCTGTTTCTGCCACTTACTACTTGTATGATCTTGGAAAAGTTGTTTCATCTCCCTGGGGCTCAGTTTCCTTTTTTTGTAAAATGAGGAGTTTAGATTACATGGCCCTCAAGGTCTCTTCCAGATCTATCTCTATGATTTTATGATTTCCTGATCTCTATTGCATCTGGAAGAATTCTATCAAAATCCCTTCTTTGGTTTCTGCTTGTTTCCATTTCTTCTTCTACCACCATCTCTTACCTTTCTCCTTAGAAGGTATGCCTCTTTGTGAAAAATTATTATTATTCAGTCCTTTTGGATGATTTCAAAATAGTTTTAAGGATGCTGAAGGACAGCCTCTTCTTACACAGTAAACTAGGAGACCTTGATTTAGATCCTGCCTCCAGTACATACTGGCTAAATGGTCCTGGGAAAGTCACAATTTCTCAGTGCTCTAGGAAACACTCTAAGACTAAGTTGAGGAGAGGGTGCCAGTTTGTTTTGATGGAGAGAGTTACTACACCCGAGAGCTCCAGACACTAACGAAACCCATAGAACTAGTTCCTAGCTGCAGAATCTTTGTGATCTTCTTCTTTGGTTCATGGCACAAGAAAATAAATTTTCACTACAGTCTTTCTGTATCTTAGACTCCTACCTCTTTGTCCCTCAAGTCATTCTAAATGCTTATTTTGATACTTGGCATCCCACACTTTAAAGGACTTTGGGGATTGTCAATGCGTTCATCAGGTCAGTGATCAATTTCCATTTTTCTCCCTTAGTTCTGAGTGTTGTTGTTCAGTTATTTTTCAGTCATGTCTGACTTTACATGACTCCATTAGGGGTTTTCTTGGCAGTGATACCAGAGTAGTTTGCCATTTCCTTCTCCAACTCATTTGACAGATGAGGAAACTGAAGCAAACAAGGTTAAATGACTTGCCCAGGGTGACACAACTAGTAAGTGTCTGAGGCCAGATTTGAACACAGGAAGATGAATATTTCTGATACCAGACCCGGCATCTATCCCCTGTACCACCTAGCTGCCCAGTTCTGAGTGTAGATTAGCAATTATCAACTGATAATTGATACACCTGAATATTTCCCTTGGCATGTTAGAGTAGCAGCAGATGGAAAATGAGGAGTGTCTTCTCCTGGCAGCCCGTATATGTGTGTGCACAAAGTTCTAAAGAGACTTTGTGAAGAAAAGCCCTCTGGATTTTATAAATATGACAGCATGACACAGTATCATTTGGTTGTTCTAATAACAGAGATAATTTGGAGTAATACTCGTTCTACTTATTTGTTCACCATGGGAGGCTTTCATTTGAGAATTCAATTCAATTCCACAAACACTCATTAAACATCTAAAAGGTGCAAGGCACTGTGATTTTTATCTATGGCTACAAAGACAAAAACACAAGAGTTCCAGTTCTCAAGGAGTGCACATTTTACTGTAATGTCCTCTAAAGTTAATTCTAGCCATATTTTGATCCCGAAGATGGAAAAAGTCTGACCGACTTAGCTATGGAGTTAAGACTACATCTCTAAGATCATTCCCCAAATCAGCTCATTAGAAGCCTTTTTCAGAAGCCAAAAATCACAGACTTCTAGAATCTATTTCATTTTAATTAGAAGGCATGCAAGGCCAATTATTAATGAATTTCATTGCTACCTGTTATAAGATGAGTTGGCATCTTAGAGATAACTGGTTGTTGTGGGGAAGTCCAGTGAAGCTATGCTAGTCAGCCTATCCAAAAAATTAACAAATCAAAGACAGCAGCAATTCATGGCCCTTTCTAGACACCTGCAGAGACTAAATTCAGAATGACAGCCCCATTTCCTTCACAATATCTTGAAGAATGGTTGAGTATTTCCCTCTGGCCTATCATCAGATTTCACCTAGCCAAATGCCCAAATTTCTCCCTGGGGTGATCTTATTTAACTACCATTTTCCTTTAGGTGCATAAGAATTTTACCTTGCTATAATATTTCTCATGTAAGCGATCTTCAGCTTCCTTTAACTCATTGGATCATAGCTTTAGAACCTAAAGGGACCTCAGAGGTTATCTAGTTCAATTTCCTCATTTTGCAGATAAGGAAATCAAAAGTCAAAGAAATGAAATGGATTGCCATAAGGTTATCCTATTTCCTCTGTTCTGCTTTTGATAAATGAAGGGGGAATTCTTCATTAGGGAGGACTCAGGACTATTCCTTAACTTTTGGCCCCCTTAAATATGTATGGGAATTCAGCAGAGGAGCATGCTGACTTCTTATTGAAGCATTTTTTTGGGTTCATCTAGGTCAGCTGACATCTGTTTAGCTTCTCATCTCTGAAACTGCCTCATACATTTGTTGAATGAATGAAGGAACAAGAGAAGGAATCCCAAGTATTTTTTAATACTTTTACCTGTGGCATCATTGAATTAATCTAAAATTCTTCTACAATAAGTAAGTATGGGAAAGGGCAGCGAAGTGGTGCAGTGGGTAGAACACTGGACTTGGAATCGGGAAGACTCATCCTCATGAGTTCAAATCCAGCCTCAGATATTTACTGGCTGGACAAGTCATTTAACCCTGTTTGCCTCAGTTTCCTCATCTGTAAAATGAGCTGGAGAAGGAAATGGCAAACCATTCCAGTAGCTCTGCCAAGAAAACCCCAAATGGGCTCATGAAGAGTCAGACATGACTGAAAAACGACTCAACAACAATAAATATGGGAAATGGAAATATCGTATTTTCCCGTTCACTTTCTTGCACTCTTCCATTTCTACTAAAGAAAAATGACTCTGGTTCACTCCCCACAGTGCCAATTCCCCTCTCTCAGATAAGTACAGGATACTCCAGCACAGGGCCAATCTAATCCATGTTAGAATGACTGAGTTACAAAATCAAGAAACTGGAAAGAGGACAGACGTGTAGAAATCATGTAATCCAATCTCTATTTGAAGCATGATTTCTAACAGGCTAGGGAACTTTGAATGTCATTCATAGCACTCCCTTGAGTCTATAGGGGATTTGGGTGCTTTTGGAAATTATGAGCAAACTGAGATAAGAAGTCCAAATTAAAGGAGATGAAAGCTACCCACTCTGGTCCACAGGAGCCCCAAGCATTTTTCCCTATTTCTATTCTACTGTTATTCTATTCTATTCTATTCTATTCTATTCTGTTCTGTTCTGTTCTGTTCTGTTCTGTTCTGTTCTGTTCTGTT
>NW_020954608.1:12278051-12332147 GCF_900497805.2 Vombatus ursinus
TTCTGTTCTGTTCTGTTCTGTTCTGTTCTGTTCTGTTCTGTTCTGTTCTATTCTATTCTATCCTATTCTATCCTGTCCTATCCTGCCCTATCCTGCCCTATCCTATCCTATCCTGTCCTATCCTATCCTGTCCTATCCTGCCCTATCCCATCCTATCCTGTCTTATCCTATGCTATTTTATTCCATTCTATTTGAGTCAGAGCCAAGTGAAAATCCTGGCTCAGCTAACTACTTACTACCTGTGTGATTGGGCAAGATAGGTGACCTCTCTAGGGCTCAGTTTTCCCATTTATAAGATAAAGGGGATAGACTAGATGATCTTTAAGGCTCCCTTTCTGGGGGCTAGGAATAAAGAACCACAATTGACATACGCCTCACCAGTTTTATTGTGAAGAGAGGTAAACTGGATTTCATTTGCTTGAATGAGAAGAAGCAAATTGTTTAGACTGTGTCTAGGGTTTCTAAACTGTTATGCAACATTCCTAAGTGTTCTTTCACTTCAAAAAAGGAGGGGTAGGGATATACAGGAAATATGGTCCTGTGAGATTGTATCTGATCTAAACCCTGTTTGTAACTAAAATTTCAGCTTTTCAAATGCCAGCAGTGACAGTAAGAGCAGTGTACCCTGCCTAGTTGATAACTGGACTGACATTTAGAGTAGATGATAGAACACTCTCTGATACTCTGGTGTCTTCTCTGTACAGAAGTGCTGGAAGGACATGGATCGTTGGATTATGCCATGAGTTTCTTTTTCTTATATCTTAATAAGTCTGAGTTAAATCTCTAGTAGCCCCATTTTTACACATGAGGCATTGTAGACCTTGGAGAGCCTAAGATTAGCAATCATGGGGAATTTCCTGGCAATCAAAGCTAAATGTAGTAGCAAAAGTAGCAAAATTTTATTAAAATGATAGAAAAGCTAAGTGAAAGGGAACCTGTGCTTCTAAAAGCAAGGAAGGCCCTGATAATGTTCTTGTAGTACTTGTAGAGCTGGCCAGCATCACGGGTTTGATCTGGCTGGAAGCCGCACTGAACTAGACCAAAGCAATACTTAAAAAAAAAAAATTAGAAATTGAGTTCTTTGTCTGGGAACTACCTCAGTAATTGGATTTTGCACAACGGGTGTCACCTAATCAATGGTTTTTAGCACTTGGATGTTTTTCTCATTGTCCTTGTCAGTCAGATAAGTTCTCTTTCTGTGTGCTCTCCTCCCCCAGGGTAATGATAACTTGTGGGAGAGTATGCCCCATGTTTTCATGAGGGAATTTTTATTGTTACTTTAATTGCTATGATAGTTAGGTGGTACAGCAGACAGAGAACTGGGCCTGTAGTCATGAAGATTCATCTTCCTGAGTCCAAATCTGGCCTCAGACACTATCTGTGTGACTCTGGGCAAGTCACTTCACCCCGTTTGCTTCAGTTTCTTCATCTATAAAACGAACTGGAGAAGGAAATGGCAAACCCCTCCAATATCTTTGCCAAGAAAACCCCAAATAGGCTCATGAAGAGTAAGACAGCACACAACAACAAAGAACAACAACAACAACAACAACAACGTCTGTCTTTTGTTTCAAACAAAGAGTGCTTCGGCTTTCTGGTGAAAATTAACCTATTGGTTAGAGCTGGTGGGTTATGGTTACAACTGAGGGCTGACCCACAGAATGCCTTGATTCGGGAATAGCTTTTCTTGGGGCTTACTTGTTAGAGTGGTTCCCCAGGTGTTACACATTGAGGCCAAAAGGAAAAAAAGCTAATGTTATCCCAGGCTAAATTAACTGAATTTAGTATCTAGAATGAGGCAGGTAGGTAACAACAGATAAAGCGTCAGGCCTGGAGTCAGGAAGACTTGAGTTCAGCTCCGGCCTTAGACACTTACTTATTAGCTGTGTGACACCGGACAGGTCACAACCTCTGTTTGCCCCAATATTCTCATATATAAAAACGAGAATAATAATAACACTGACCTCCCAGGATTGTTGTGAGGACAAAATGAGATAATAATTGCAAAGCACTTAGCATGGTGCCTGGCACATAGTAAGCACAACATAAACACTAGCTATTATTATTATTATTATTATTATCATTATTATTACTATTATAAAGATGGAGGTAAGGTAGGCCAGGTCACTTTCAGAGTACTGTGTTCCATCCTGGTCATCACATTTTAGGAAATGCATTAACAAAATTGATCATATTTAGAAGAGGGAGATAAGTATGGGGAGAAGCCTGAAGAATGTTCCAGACACAGACCGTTTGAGGTAATTAGGCACGTTAAGCCAGGAGAAGATGCTATCTTCAAGCATATGTAGGATTGTCGTATAGGAAAGAGATTAGCTTTGTTCTGCTTATCCTCAAAGGGCAAACCTACAGGCAAAAGGTAGAAGTTGTAAAGAGGCATCTTCAAGCGGAGTCAGCATAGCTACTTCTTGGTTATGCTGTAGAAAGGATTTTTAATTAGGTAAAGGACTAGGTAGGACTAAATGAACTCAGAGACTCCTTTCAGCTCTTAGACTCTGTGATTCAAATTCGGTATTTATTTTGAATTTTGCTCTGAGTAATCAATGATCTGATTGCACACAGACAGCTTAGTCCCCTGTTGGTAACCAGTTACATCCTCTCCATTAAGATACGGCCAATTTCATTTTTTATGTTGTGGCAAAATAAACTTACCATACCCAGAGTTTTTTTTTCAGCACTATTTTTCAAGAAACCATTCCTAATGTATAGATTAATTCCTTGGTTCTGAGTCTATTTCTACTTCCAAGTCATTGACTAACTTTATTTTAATTTAATCTGGTGTTCTACATAGCGTTTTTCTATTTTGTCACAAATATTGGCATATAATTTACAATTATCTTCTTGGTATTCTGTTTGCTCATGCTAATTTTGAACATTCCAAGAAAAAAGCCATGAGATGGTGCTTTTCATTTGCCTTTGGCGAGTGATGAAGCCAACTCAGCCAGTCCCTTTGTCTCTGAGGAAAACTTGTGGCCCGATCTTCAGATTAGCGATGACTTCTTTATTTCTCCAGATTCCATTTACAACAAGAGCATAGATACTCACATACTTTTAAAGCACCTATCCTGTGTAGAGTGCAATGCTAGGCTTTGGGGAAGATATAAAGCTTAGGTAAGACATAATCCCTGCTCTCATAGATCTTACAGCATTGGCTATGGTTCAGTTCCTCCAGTAATATGGCAACTTGTCAGGCAATAGGTGGGTAGGGAGTAGGGAGTCTCCCAAAACTGGGGGCTGTTTTGTATTTTTAACCACTTCATGAGTTGCTGTGTCTGGTGACCAACTTTCTGAAGATAAGCTTCTTTGTCTTTAGCTAAACTTATCCATAGACCACAAATGCAGGAACATCTGTAGCCAGGAACATAAAAACTTTTCAGAGCTTGGATTCTACTAACTTAGTTCTTGAGAACTCATGGTCACCTTTACATCATAGTGTGGTACTTAAAGAAGGACTTTGGGGGAGGTCTATGACTAATAAAGCAATAAATTCAACTTTGTTTGCTGTGCCCTAACCACCATTACACCCCGGAAAAGTATACTTAGTGACTAATGACTTGGGTTATAAACATTAGCCAGCAAATTTCCCTCTAATTATGTGTACATTTAATTAGAATAATCATAATTTGCACATGTCCGTTTAATAATCTGCTTTAGTGCTTAATGTTATGCATTAAAAGCATGCTTGGAGAGGCTTATCATTGAAACATTTTTCTTACAGAGACTTAAAAAATCTTTGCTCCCAATGGAAACTTAAGCAGCTCGCAAGCCAAGAGCTAAGGCCTACTTTTTCCATGTAGTCTCATTTCTAGTGGTTATTTCACAAAAGTCAATAAAAGCCGCTATTTCATAGCTTTGGGGGAGTTTGCTGACCTGCAGCAAGCTATTTTATTTTCACTTACAATGATGGGGTGTTAGAACCCAGTTCTGACTTTCCTCACTGAACAAAATTTGGAGAACCTGAGCATTCAGTGAGCTCTGTCTACACTGATGTTAAGGAATGCCATAAAATGCATGACCATAAAGAGCCAGCTCCTTGGCAGGAGTTCCTACTGGAGTAGTTATCCTCATGCTTTTATATGTGTCTTCTAGTTTATGACTGTAAAGTTTAAAATAGGATGGTAAAGGGCAGCAGACCATGGATGTCCACTTTCAGAAAATCTGATAGACAAACATCTGACTTTCACAGGATCAACAGGAACATATTTAGAGTCAGAAGTGAGCTTAGAGGTGATTGAAGCCAACCTTTTACAGAGGAAGAAAGTGAGGCCCCTTTATAACAGAGATAAATAGAAGATGTACTGCATGTTGATCAGGGATGGGCCAGTTATCTCTGGAAGATTTCCCTGGGGTCTTCAAGGACATAGCCTGACAGCACTGAGTTCAGAGCTGGTTCACTACCCAGGGGAAAGAATCAGAAAGTAATGGTGAGTCAAGACAGGGTTCTGGTAAGGCAAGTTTAAGAATAATCACTTGGAAATTTGAGCCAGGATATAAAGCATATAAGCCAGAGACAAGAATGGAACATACAGATGAGAACTTGCAATGACTGGTATGAATGTAAAAGCATTAGAGGAAAGCTTAATAAATGAATGCCTGTTGACTGACTGACTGCAAGTATAAGGACTACCCACTCTCCCCTTTGAAGATGAAAAAACTGAGGCTGAGAAGTTGAGTGATTTGTCCAATGATTCACAGCCACTTAGAATTAGGACCTGAACCCAGATCTTTTGACTCCAAGCCCCAAGCCTTTCCGTTCTATTATAATTGCATAGGTGGGAGGAAGAAAACAACTGTTTCAAAACAATGGAGTTTACTTTTCACTTGGAAATTCTCTGATTTATGTTTATTGGTTTAAGTAGCCTAAGGTGGGGAGATTTAAAAGAGAAAAACAAATTTTAATTGCTTTTGTGAGACTTTTTGCAATCTGTGATTTAACTGGAGTGGATACTTCCTTCACCAAAGAAAAGCGTAACTCCTCCATGCCTTTTCATCCTTTGTATCCTGTGGTTCACGTTGATGCCCCTGCGCTACTGGAAATGCCCACTTGTTCCCTCTCATTCTTGACATGTGGGCAGCTCACAACTTTTTCTAGCCATACATATCCTGGATGATAGTTTTGAATCTACATGTTGTATGCAAGTTGCTGCTAGTGAAACACTGCAACCTGTTTAAACCAACCGGGTGTCTTTCCATTAACCTTAAAGCATTTGTAGTTTTAATCATTTTGTAATCATTGTGTTCTGTGTTTTTACAGCTATATAGCATCACTTAGAGAATAATGATTTTAAAGCAATTATCTTTTCCATTGTTAGGCAGTCTGGGAACTAAGTATCTTCCTAAACACAGTGCAGCCCAATCTCCTTCTACCACTCAATTTCAGACCCAGCTCATTATTCACGTGTAGCATTTCTCTAAGACTAACTCAAATGGCTGCCCACCCATGTCCATGTCCTAATCTTGGCAATATGTGGTTTTCATCCACTTTAGTTTCCAAATGTGGATGTTAGATCGATCTCCTTGTTCATTGTGATGTCATGAAGGGGTAATTGGTGCAAAAGTCATCCGAAAATATGAATACGTAGAAAACCTCCTAATCAATAAATAAACCCAATTATCTTGAGAGTGTCAATGGATAAAACTAAGGATGATGAACAGAAAAGTGAAACAGATCTGCTCAACAACACTACATTTGGACACTACTAACTTTGTTCCTGATGGTTTTTGTAAGTGTTAGGGGCTCTTGAGAAATGAAAGTAGGAAGAACAGCTGAACCCTTAGTACACAGAGAAGAAATTCAAATTGTAGGTGATGTAACTTTAAAAGCTCCTCAAAGAATTAAAATTTAATTAAATACAGATTTTACATCCTTGGTTAAGACTGTTTAATATTTATGGGAAAGCTTTTGTGTCTGTTTGAATACATATCTGTTTCTATTTTCCAGGTGCATGAGTCACAATATTTAGCTTAAAGTAAAATTTAGTTAATTTACAATAAAATACATGCCAAATGACATTTTTTTATAAATGATCTTTTGGAGGGATGTGTTCAGCAAGCACTGGAGGCTTTTTCAATCATGAGACCCATCCATCCACATCAGCTATTCAATATTTGCTATAGAACAAGGGCTATTTTTTTCATTGCTCCTATTTCAAACTCTAATGTTATTTATTAAGAACTATATTGTGTGGATTACCACTTACACATGGTCCATTTTTGT
Organism: Vombatus ursinus; assembly: GCF_900497805.2. NCBI lineage: Eukaryota > Metazoa > Chordata > Mammalia > Diprotodontia > Vombatidae > Vombatus > Vombatus ursinus. The sequence continues at coordinate 12,284,287 of NW_020954608.1, forward strand.
CCTTATTTCTTTTTCTCTTAAAAAGAAAAAGAACAATAAGGAGAATGGAGAGTAAGATATTGAAAAGCTTGACAGCTGGGCAAATAATGCCTTTTGAATCAAACTGAAACATGTCTCAAAAAGAGCTAGACAAATCTACCACAAGGACAAGAACAAGATAAAAATTATCTCTCAAAATAGACATGGTACAGACACTAGCCTTTTTAGGAGATAACTCACAACAATAGACTCAGAAATTAGTTGGGTTCTTCTCTAGTTTAAAGTGATCTAGATTCTAGAATGAGCTAGATTTCCACATGTCAAGCCACATGGATGATTTAGGTAATTACTTGTGTAGTATAGGTAGGAAAAAAAATCCCTCCAAACCTTGGATAGTTGTACTTTCACCTCTAGAGGAATGAGATATAGTAGAGGACAATTAATATTCAATATGAGATAAGTGGAGGAGGGGGAGATAGTAAGGGTCCCTGTCCAGAGAAGAGAAGCTTAGGGTGATGGATGCACCCAATGGAGAAGGGGGCAATGGAAAGGCCGAACACAAACCTTACACATCTAGCAATTTTTTCTCAGTTCAGTAATGTTAAGGGCAAAAGCTGCTATTACTGCCTGATGGTTATTTCTATTTTTCACTACACCTAGAAGGACAGGGGCAGCAGCAGTGGTTGATTAGACAGAATGGTGCACTGAACTTGTCTTGCTGAAGCAAACTCAGTAACAGCTACTATGGTGGCCAGATGCTTTCAAACGGTTTTCCAATGGTGGAGTGAATTGTGCAAATTAGTTCAATTCAATACACATTTATTAAATGCCTAATAAGTGGTAGACAGACAAGATGTAGATTCCAATTTTATGAAGCTTACAGTCTAATGGGAGAAAATTACCTATACTCAAAGAATTATGAAACAAAGAAAGTATCGAGTACAAAGGAGAGATGCAGGCAAATTGTCTTGAGAAATTTCAGGAGTTGAGCGCTTTAGCCTGGCTAGTGGTGGTATTAGGGAAAACTTAATGGAACACTTTGGTTGAGTCTTGTAGGAAATGAGGGACTTCAGAAGATGGAAACAAAAGGGAGTTCATTGTAGGTATGGGAACAAGAAGAAGCAAAGGCATAGAGATGGGAGGGGACAGGGTTAGAAAAAGCAACCAGGCATTCTAGTTTGTCTAGAATGTAGAACACACAAAAGATAAAGCTAGGGAAGCACAATCATAGAATCACAGATCTAGAAAGGGAAAGAATTTCAAAGGAAATCTAGTCCATTCCCTTCATTCTACAAATTAAGAATTGAAGGGCTCAGAAGGCTAAGTGGCAGCATGGTGAAGTTAGAATTGGGAAGTCCTGAGTTTGAATCCTGTCTCAGAAACTTACTCTGTGAACCTTGGAAGTTAACCCTACTTACCATCATTTTCCTCATCTGTAAAATGGAGATAATAATAGCATTTATCTCACAGGGTTGTAATGAGGATTAAATTAGATACTATATGTAAATCAGGCCACATTTGAACTCAGATCTTCTTGAGTCCAGGCCCAGTGCTCTGTGCACTATGACACCACCTAGCAGCTCTTTTAATAAACTACTACCTTCCAATGTAATACATACAATTCACTTTTGGACAACTCTTGTTTGGAAGTTTTTCCTGACCTCAAGCCTAAATCTGCCCTATTTCTTCTAGCTCTGCCATCTGGGACCAGACAGAACAAGGATAAATTCCCTTCCACATGGTATTCCTTCAAGTTACTTGAAAACAACTATCATCTTGTCTCTGCTACTTGACTGCAGCGAGACCCTGGCCACATCATTTCATTCCTCTAAGTTTTCATATCCATAGAATAAAGGGGTGCAGTATAGTAGAAAGAGCCCTGGATTTGTTGTCCTCCTAGGAGGACAACTCCTTGGGTTCAGATCTCAGCTCTGCATTCAATAGACCTTGGACAAGCTTCCTCACCCCTCACATCCCTAATGTTTCTGCCCCATGAGAAAACATTCCTTGCTATAGCACTGCCACGAGTGAGTGGGCAAGTGAGGAAGTGAAGGCAGAGATCACAAGTCTAGCAGTGAAGGGAGGAGAAAGGGTGATAGTTTGGAGCAGGGAGTAGAGTAAGGTTCCAATTCTTTTTTAGCCTAGGGAAGACCTAAAAATTTTATAGGCCAAAGGAGTAGAGAGGGAGAGATTAAATATTCATTAAAAAGAAGGAATGATTGATGGAACAATAGCACAGAGTAAATCTGAGGGGTTGAGATGGAGGATATAAGTGGAGAGGTTAGCTTTGGGGGGAAGGAAACAAACATTTTTTAAGTTCTTGTTATGTGCCAGGCACTCTGCTAAGCTCTTTACAAATACTATCTCATTTGATCCATTGATAAATGGACAAATATGAGCACTTTCTTCTTTAGAGCCTAGAATTTTCCCAAACTTATTGTTCCCTAAGTGATTTCCCTTAAAGGGTAGACATTAATCCATTTCATATCATCTCCATCCTGCTAACCAGCAAGCTCACCCAGTCCCCTGCCCTGCACCTGTAATACATGCACTAGATTTTCCCCCCTGCTTTAGCAACTTCCATCACTATGATGTGAATGGTGTAGGGAAGGATGCCCATGTGATTGAACTGTAGGAGTCATGGCTATAGAGTAATGCCCAATAGCTCAAATAACAGTTCATAGAGGTAGAGCTAGAAGAGACCTCAGAGGGTACTGATTAAAACCCCTCCTTTTACAGACAGGGAAACTGAGGCTCAGAGAGGTTAATTGATTTGCATAAGTTACACAGATAGTGACCAACTAACATGAATTCACTTTTATAAAGGAATTTTACTAAGGAGAAAGAGCACAGGCAGAGGAACTCCTTCCCCCTCTTTAAACTGCCCCTACCCCCACCTGGAGGAATATAATCAGATTCACTGACTCCCGAGCCAGGGCTCTTCCCGCCGGACCACATTGCCTTTTTAGCATAGGGTGGGATCCAACAGAGACGAGAATCTTAGTAGCTCTGTAAGTCTGCCTCATGACAGTGAAATATTTGCCTAGTGATGAAGAGGAGAAGAGATCAGGTGATCAGCATTTTGACAACACTGAGAACTGAAAGACATACTATTCCGACTACTGCCAATTCAGAGCGGAAGAGGTTCTATCAGTGGCTACAGTCTCCTGGTGTCACAGGCAATGCCAGGTAAAGAACTAGTTACTTTAGTTACTGAGGCTCTCTCATGGTCAAGGTCATTCCTGTAACAACCATTTACATAGCAGTTGTCTGGGGTCCAAAAGAAGGGTCAAGATGTTTCTGGGAAACAGTGCACTGGACTCTTCATTCCCAATCCCATGGCCCTAATTCAAGTCATGACTACTTCTCACCTGGATATTTAGGTAGCCTCCTACTTGGTCTCCTTGCCTCAAATCTGTATTCTTTCCAATTCACTTTTCATACCATTGCCAGATTAAGTTTCTTAAAGCATACGTTTGATTATGTCAGTCCCCTGTACAAAGACTTTCAATGGCTCCCTCTTGTCTGAAATGTAAAGATTAAACTCCCCAATATGACCTTGACTTAGAGTTCCAGCTTGATTTCCCACAAATCCCTCCACTCCTCCTCCCCGCACAAATACTCTATACTCCATTCAAACTGAATTTTCACTTTCCTCAGACATGCTTTATCCTTTCCTGCCTCATTTCTTTCACTTATGTTATCCTCTCTCCATAGGATGTCCTTCTCTTTCATTTCCATCTGTCAAAATCCTTCAAGTTGTTCCTCTTTGAAGCCTTCCTTGAGTCCTGTGTCTGAACATTCTCTGTCTGTCTGTCTGTCTATCTCTCTCTGTCTCTATCTCTTTCTCTGTCTGTCTCTGTCTCTCCCTTTCTCTCCTCTCTCCTCTCCTCTGCTCTTCTCTCTGTCCCTGTCACTCTGTCTTTCTCTGTCTCTCTGTCTGTCTCTGTCTCTATCTCCTTTTCCATCTGTCTATCTATTGCATATCAGACCAAGATCTTACAAAGAATTCAGCAAAACCAGCTGCTCTTAAAGTGCATGAGTCTCCTGACCCTCCACATTGGCCTCTCTCTCTCCTTCTCCCACATTCTCTCACTCTCCTTGGAGAACTCATATTTGTTTGCTTACACCTCTCTTACAGCACTGGTCACATCTCATACTAAAGCTTTTTGTGTACTTGTCTTAAGTTGTACCCATCTGAACACTGGGTCTATCATGCTCATCTTTGTATCTTTCATGGTGTCAGGCTCAGCCCTTTGTACCTCACAGTAGGTGCTCAATCAATATTTGTTTAATTGAATTTGGATTTTTTTTATGTGCCAGAAATTGATTCTATGGCAATGACTCAACTCTTTCAACTGGAATCCATAACACGCATATTTCTTTTTACAGTGCCTAGAGTTAAAAATAAGTTAAACAGGATGTGTTTTAAGCATTTGTGCCAGAAAAGAGGTTGTTCAACATGGTCATTCACATAACATGTACCAAGTCAATAAGCATTGATCAAGTGCCTTCTATGTACCAGTCACTGTGTTAAATGGTGGGCATGCAAAAGAAAGGCAGAAAATTATCTTTGCCTTCACAATCTCACAAATACTAGAAAAAAATCAAGGCTACAGAAAGAGAAGTATTAGTATGGTACAGTTGAAAGATCATTGGCTCTGAAGTCAGAGGTACAGGGTATAAATTCCACCTCTGACACTTACCACATGAGTGACCTTTGACAGGTCATATAACCCTTAGGGGCCTCAGTTTCCTCATCTGTAAAGTGAAAGTCTACAACAAAAATGACCTCTGAAGTCCCATCCATGTCTGGCTGTATGAAGCCAAATACTACGAAAGCATTTCAGTTTCAGGTGTAAGAATGGAAGAGAGAAGGGACCAGGTTCATAGGAAGCTAGAGGCATCTCCTTCTCTGAAAAGAAGTCCTGGTGAAACAGGAGGACCCACCAGATAAATGCCTCTCTGAAGCAATGTTTAGATCCTTGTAGTCCTACCTGGGCGGAAATAGTAGAAGCTTGCTTAAAACTTGCAAAGTTTAGGCAAAAAGAGATATAACATCTACCTTATAAAAGTGCACAAAACAAAAAGGGAAATTACTTTTTGCTATAAGCTAAATGAGAAAAAAATAAACCTCATTGAAACAGGTGCAGAGGTGGAGCTCAGTCCCTTTCAGTTCCCAGGATGCCAGCTGGTGAAGAAGAATCAGGTTTGAGCAGATGTTTTTAAATCAGAGTTGGCAGCAGATGGAAGAATGGTGTGAAGTCCTCTCCTTGTATAGGTGGGATGATGGGAGGTATTTGGGGGCCAGGAGAGTCAGAGGGTGGCACAGAGTTCAAAAAAGTTACATTGCCTGGATCACTGCAATGGCTCTCTCCATTTCATTGCATTCTCCATTGAGCAAAGATGATTTCTTCTGGTAAAGTTAGGCTCAACAATGTTACCCCTCTGATGTCCATTAACAAATATAAATTCTTCTGTTTGGCATCTAAAGTTCTTCATTCCCTGGCTCCTTCCCACCTTTCTATGCTTCTTAGGCTTTAGTGCCCATACTCCTCTTACAGTCTACAGTTCCTCCAATACAACATTCCATCTCCTGGCTCCATGACTATGCAATGACTGTTTCCCACATCTGGGATGCTCTGCCCTCTCACCTATGCCTCATAGTTTACCTGGCTTCCTTTAAGACAGCGCGGATTCTCTTTTGTGCAGACCTTTCCTGGTTTCTGTAGCTGACAATGCTATTGCTTTCAAACTTACCTTCATATACTCTGTATGTGGCTTGTATGTACCTAGATGTTTTGCACAGTGTCTGGCCCATAGTAGGCTATTAGGAAATATTTAATGATTGATATTTACATGTAGTCTCCCTTATTAGGATGTATGACCCTTGGCTATAGGATTGTGAGTTTTTTTTCTTCTTTATATCCCCAATGTTTGACCCACACAGTGCCTGGCGTGTAGTAAGTGCTTAATAATAGCTAACACTTCACAGCTTTTGTTATGAGGCAGGTACTGTGTTAAGTACTTTCCAATTATTATCTCATGGAGTTGGCAGAAAGGGGAGAGACAAGAGATTCGTTTGCTACAGTACCTGCCAGTTCTCCGGACTTCCAACGTTAAGAGAGAGGATTTATCAGATTCCAAACTCTTCAGGGACTTGAGAGGAGAAAGCCTGGGAAGAAGCTGACATGACAGTAGGTGGCGGTTTTCCTCATGTCCTTGTTCTTGACTGGCTACATTAGAGGTCTTTGGGAACTTCCCCTTGGGTAAGATAAGATTTTTTCTATCTTGAGTGAACTATCTCTCTCCCAATGGGAGAGCACCTTCAATCTGAATTGTCTGGTATGTGTATTCTCCCGTGTATATGTTCCTTGATTTCTGTTTTGTTATCAACTTGGATAAATAGGTTTCTTTGCTAAAAAGGAAAAACAAATAACAAATAAACAAAAAAACCCAATTATCTCATCTGATCCTCACAACAACACTGGGAAGTAGGTGTTATTTTTATACCCATTTTATAGATGAGGGAACTGAGGCAACCAGAAGTTAAGTGACTTGCCCAGGATAACACAGCTAGTAAGTTTCTGAGCTTGGATTTGAATTTAGATCTTCCTGACTCCAGGCCCAGCACTCATTCCATTGGATCACTGAGCTCTTGACTGACTGATTTTGATAATGAATGTGAAGAAACCTTCTACTTCATTAAAAGCAAAGGGGGAAATCTCTTATATCCATAGAGGTTTTCAAGAGACCTCAGAGGCTATACGGTCCAAATCCCTCATTTTACAAATTAAGAAACTGAGGCCCAGGGAACTTAGGTGACTTGCCCTAGGTCACACAAGGTAGCGAGGACTCAAACCCAGGTCCTATAACCCTTGACTCAGTGCTCGTTCCACTGTACCATACTTTATTGCCTGAATGAAAGACTTTATTGGGAATTGAAGGGACGGCAAATTTTTTTTTGGAAATATTCTAATTTGCCATTGTTCTCCATAATATTGAGCAAGAGCAATTGTGAGAGAAATCTAAAATTCTTGGGAAAAAATACAGACTATGTCAGTTTGGAAGATGTAGGAAGCTTGAATATAAAGTCATTTGAATATATTATATGTTAAGAAATATAATCAGAAGATTTGCTTTCTTACTTACTGCTTTGTTATTTCTGGGCATAAAAGTTTGACTCCTTTTTCGTATTTCCACAGTACTTCAATTTTTATTGGCTAACACAATCTGAATAGGAATAATCCTCACAAAATTCATATGGTAGGCCTTTGTATGCACATATAAATAATAAAAGGAAGGTTTGATAAAACTTAATCCTCACTGTATTTGAATGAATATTTTATTCAGTATCCTAAACAGGAGATAGTATTATCTTCCTCATTTATTTCTCCTTCTATATAAAACTTTTCCTCTTCAATGTTGGACTAAATTTGTCACTGAGGCTATAGGTCAAAGCACATCAGTGAAGGAAAAAAAACCCAGCTAGTCACCACAGGAAATCTCTCATTTTTCAAAGGACTGATTTCTTCAGAAAGAGAAAAATCAATATTAGAAAAATGAACATTTTGAAGATTTTTATAATCTGAAAAAGAATGAAATGAGCAGATTCTAGAGAACAATTTATACAAGAAGAACAATGTGGCAAAAACCAATAATTATAAGAACTGTGATCAATCCAATAGTCATCTATGATTCTAGAGGAACAATGATTAAACATGCAATCTATGAGAGGTACAACATGGATTTAGAGTAAAGAAGACATACATACACACATATAACCATTGAGGGAATTTGTTTTGTTTGATTATGTATATTTTAAATAAGTTTTTACCGATATCTTCTGTTTCTTACATCATCATAGTTATCTCTAGTATTCTTCTTCCCTCACCCTCCCAGAGAGCCATCAGTTATAACAAATAATGTGTTGAGGAGGAAAAAATTCAGCACACCTGATCAATGCATTGACAAATTCCAAAAACATGGACAATGTATAACACATGTGGACCTCCTACCTTCAAAAAGGGGTGAAATGGGGCTCTCTTCTCATATCTTTTCATTTGGGTCATTTGTATATTTTTTAAACAAGGAATTTGTTTTTCTTTTTTTCTCAGTTGGGTGGAAGGTGAGAAAGAAAGAAAATATATTTTTGTAATTTAAAAAAAATAGATGTGTATGATACTGCAGATGTGAAATATTGTACATACTTTGATATGAGGTCACCCTATTGTGAATTTTCCTTAAGTGTTTTACTTTGTTACAAGAGACCTCTCATAAACCGGGAGTAATCTGTAAATATAATGTAAAAACAAAACACACACACACACATACACACGCGCGCACACACACACACACACACACACACACATATATTTCAATAAAAAGAGAAGCATTCAACATTGTGTCCTCTCTTTACAAGACATTAGTTGGGATTCTTCTACTTACCCACCCACTCACTTCTACCCCCAAATCATAACAAATGAAGATCGTTGACAGTGAGCTCTAATTAATACTTGGAACAACAGCTTTCACTATTTGCTCAGCCCATTCTCATAAAAAATTCAAATGATCATGTTTCATCATTCTATAATATATGAAGCATAATGTTTTCCATTGTATGTGAATCAAATGTTTAAGAGGTAGTCCAGGACAGTACATAAGCACACCCAGCACAACTTCTAAGCACACCTGTGATATGATGGGAAGCACCCTAGACTGAGAATTTGGCTTATTTTTGAAGTCCATCTCTGACACTGGCTCAACTGTATTCCAATACTCTGATACTGTAATGGAACTGTGAGTTCACTGAAATGAATATTCCCTCTGATGACACTCAATGCAGTCCAAACAATCTCACCTATCCTGTGTGACTCTCTTCCATGTTTTTCATAAGTTTGCCACAAAATTTCACCCAATATTCTAGAAGTCATCCTTGAATTCTCTTGACACTAGGAGGTTATCAATCAAATATGCATTCTGACCACTGGTCAGCCCTCACCTTTAACCCTCAAGATTAAATCATAGGTTTAATGATATAAAGAGCTGGAAGCAATCAGAACGTCAAGTCCCACCCTCTCATTTTAAAGATGAGGGAACTATAACTGGTGTCTGAAACAAGATTTGAACTCAGGTCTGCCTGAGTCCTATAAGTCTGGTGCTCTATCTACCATGCCACCTGGCTGCCTCATATCATTCTCCTTATCCATGAAAAAAAAGTTTAAAAAATTACTTATTAAATATAGACTGAAGTGTTCATGGATTACAACTTTCAGAATCAGAATACTATTACATGTTTACTCCTGTTTAAATTTTCTTTTTCTTAATTTTGGTTTTTCCTTAGTTATTTTCTATTTCACCATGAAAGTGGGTAGACTTGTTGGAAAATAATCTTATACTGAACACATTCTTCTTAAAATTGTGCTCAATAAATTTTTCTTTATGACAATTTTTTTCCTACCACTCTACCCATCGCGAATGGGTACATTCAAGAAATATCAACTGATTTTTTTATGAATCAAAACAAGACATCATTTGGAAATTAAATCAGTGTCCCCCCAAATCATATGATTCATTCTAAGTAAAAATATAACTAATATCAACTATTTAAAAAGAAAAAATTTATGAATGCTTTTGGTTTTTACATCACTGTTTCCAGATACAATCTCATGTCAGCTTCAAAGTAAACTTTCCTTTTTAACAAAGAAGTTAAGCAAAATCAATGAACACAGTCACTGTATTTTACAGTGTATTCATCATTCAATATTCATGATTCCCTTTATTTCCAATCAAAGGAAGATGCTACATGTCCTCATTTCTTTTCTGGGTTCAAGAACATGAACCCATTTCCTTCTATTAATGTTTATATAGTATGGACTCAATGCCAACTTTTAAAAAAAATGTGATGTTTTGGACTATGTGTGGAGTATCTTCCTTCTATTAATCAAGTTAATTAAGAGTTGACTCTATTTGTTGGAATAAGTTCCCCAACAAAATCGGTCAAATTCTGCCTTGCTTTGGAATGAAGGTGCATTTTCTTAATGGCAAAGCGTAAGCCTCTTCTAAAATGCGCTGTAGAATTTAGAATCTGATTTCATACATGATGATTCTCTCAGAGACTACCCACATGCCATTTACATTTGCCTTGAGATAGACGAGGGTCTGAACCTAGCTCTTGTTACACATCATTATATCTACATTTTTTGGTTCTTGCATGACACATCTATGTAAAGACAACTGGCATTTGGCATGTCACATCCTTTAGAACCTCCTATGACTTTCTAGCATTCATTTTTTTTTCCATCTAGATTATAATAAGCTCCTTGAGGGCAAGGACTGTTTTATGCCTCTTTTTTTATCTTCTGTGCTTACCAGAGTGTTTGGCACATAGTAGGCACTTAATAAATGTTTGTTGATTGATTGATCTAAAATATTCCTCTAAACTTCCTCAGCCTACAAAATGATCATACGATAATTAAGGATTTTTGACAGATGGAAAATTCAAGCAAGTTCCCAAGTGCACAGTGGAGCAAAACTTATTTCAAGTAAATCATTGTATATACTTTAATGAACATTCTCAACCTACAGGACAAATCTGGTATATAAACAGGTAAATATTAGTCACTTATCTTCTATATATTGCCTACGGATTCCTCCTGTGATACAAAATACAGCTTACATAGTTTTATTTTTTTATATATATATACACTTCCTCTCCCTCCTGCCAACAAAAGTTTTGGAGGTTTTTTTGGTATTTAAGGAAGAATATTAAAGCAAACCTAATAGTTGCTTCTAATGAGTAAATAGCATTTCTCTGTACTCCTTTTAAATGCCTAGTTGTTAACAGTTTAATGCTTAAGAATAAAAGGGTAATGAATTCCTGAAATAGACTGTGTCTGCATGTCAAAACAGCCAGCCAATTATGTTAAATAATTAGTCAAACAAGTTGTTTGGCTGACTGAATGAAACTCTCACTTTTCAACCAGTTTAAGAATCTTGGAGATACAGGCACAGAGGGATGCACCTTATATTTTGTGGAGACAGTTACATAAATCATTGGGCCCTAGTCTCTTTACAATAAACACTTTGGAAGACTTTAATATAATATGAGGTTCATCACCCACCTGGTACTGACTTCAGATATGGGAATTAAGATCTTTGCCAGATGTTTAGAGACATTGTTGAATGAGAGAAGATGATAGCAATCCACCATCACAGTGCCTATACCTCTAGCCTGTTTTGGTGAGTACACAGGACAACAACAAAAGTATGAAAGGAGTATCTTCTAAGCTTGTAGAGGTGGTGGTCCTGACACTGTACTCTACCCCAATCAACTCACATCTGGAATATTCTGCTCAGTCTGCAAGTCCTTAGAAAGGACATGGATAAATCTAAGAGTAGCCAGAGGAGGGCAAGGATGGTGAAGGGCCCTGAGTTTATTCTATATAAGCATTGAGGGAAGGAACTGTGAATATCTGGACTTGAGAAGAGGTTTTTTGGTGGGAGGAGGCATGAAAGCTATCTTCAAGTACGTGAAAGTCTTCTTTGTAGAAGAGGATTAAACTTGCTCTGTTGGGCCCAGAAATGCTGGGTAAATGCTTCAAAGAATCAAATCTAGACTTGATGTAAAGTGGGAAAAAAAGGCCAAAACAACCCCCAAACTTCTTTAGTAATGCCGAAATAGAATAGGCTACCTTAGGAAGTAGTGGTTTTTCCACTTATTTGAGGTCCTCATGCATAAGGATGGATGGATGATCTATTATACTTGCTATAATAGAGTTGTTTTTTTTTTCTGGGGTGGTAATGGTGGTATATAGGTTGGACTAGAGAGCTGCTGAGGTATCTTCTAACACTGAAATTCTTTGATCCTTAGAAACTACCAGCAGCAACTTGGGGCCTTCCTGGAATCTTCTAGTTCTGCTGAAGTTATTGAGAGAAGTTAACATTGTAGGTTACAACCCTACCAGCTACATTTTAAAATGCCATGTTTAACCTTCTTTAATGAAATGTGGCTGGCCTATTTCCAAAAAATCAAAGTGAGTCCTTTCCCTTATAGCATAGCTACTGCATAAGTAATTTCTAAGCCTGTGTAAATATCCAATAAAAATTTCAAACTTTGATGATTAACAGAAAGACCTCTGCTTTACCACCACAGGAACTAAGGAGATGTGCTGCCTGGTTCTTCTTTAGCCATAAGTAGGACACTTTAAGATGCAGCATGTTATCAGAGTGATTAATTTTAAATATAGACTGTCTCCATAATCACAGTTGGAAAAAATCTTCCTGAACCATTTTGACTACAACTTTTAGTGAAACTAATCAGCGTCAATTAATGCATGTGAGGATTCTGCTAATCCTCTGCTCTGGAAGGTCAGCATCCGGGGGGCATCTCCCCATCTTACAAGGTAGGCTCCTCTGAGGGCAGTTCAAGGTACTAGAGTATAGGCCTGTTTCTATAATGTGACATTGCTCATGTGTCCCCAATGATGGGGTTATCTTTCAATATTTTGAGGAGACAAGTAATTCCAAGCAAAAGTATTTGATGAGACAGCATGGTTAGAAAAGGAATAAGAGGGGCAGCTAGGTGGCACAGTAGCTAGAGCACCAGCCCTGGAGTCAGGAGGGCCTGAGTTCAAATCCAGCCTCAGATACTTGACACTAGCTGTGTGACCCTGGGCAAGTCACTTAACCCTGATCGCCTCACCAAAATAAATAAAAATAATAAGAAAACATTTAACTCATAAAACTGTGGTACATTCTCCCACAAGTTCACTCTGCATCAGTAGAGAGAGTAGATTCATATGAACATCACAAGTAGGTCCAAAAGAGTTTTGCCATCAGATGTACAACTGGGGAGCACAAAAAACCTCTGCTTTTTTCTTATGCTCTTTTCCTAATTTTCTCAGATGCAACTGAAGACCAACAATGAACCACAAACTAAGCTACTGGGGTGTGCTTTGGGATTAGAAGTTTGAGGTCAATTGAATTATTGTTCCAGATGGGAAGTTGAGATAGAGAGACAGAAGAACTAGTTAAAAAGCTAAACTAAAATCCCGAGTTATGGTTGGGTTTCAGGATGCTCTTGTTTCCTATCCATGACTTTGACACACACATACACATATGTATACACAAACATATATATGTATACACAAACATATATATGTATATACATACATGTATGTATATGAAAAATATGCACACATTTCTATATTACTCACATATGACAAATGTATGTATATATACCTACATACATATATGTATCTATACACATATATACATAAAGTTTTATATACACATACAAATATAGATTTAGGATTATAGGATCGCAGATTTAGAACTTGAAGAACCTGAAGGGTCATCTGATCCAACTTCTTCATTTTACAATTGAGGAAACTGAGGCACATAGCAGGGAGTTAGTGAGAGGGAAATAGAAGGGAAATCACTTGCTCAGCTGCTTGACAGCAGGGGCTTATTTAGATTTTTTTCTGATATCGTTAGTACTTGGTATAGTGCCTAGCACATAGTAAATATTCTCTATGTATTGATTGTTCAAGGTCACATGATGGTAAAACAAGTGTTTGAACCCAGGTTCTATGACTGTCTAAACCTAACTCTCTTCTATACCTGACCATCCATAATCATATCCCATCATCATAATTATCCATTGAATTTATTTATACAACGAATCTTCTTAGGAGGTCAAAGCATTGCCAAAAATATGCATTTCTCTTTATAATATCTCTGTGAAATCAAACAAAAATCTACAGTGCAGTATTTAACCTTTGAGTACTTGCCACATATAGTATTTTGAATGTAATCTGTTGCCCTGGCTTACATATAACTTTGACTTAATTCAATAGTTATCTTTATAGAAAGGCAGATATTTTGATCGAAGTCTCTTAAAAACATTCATAAAACAGATATTGTTCATAAACTTCTTTTAAAATGTAATCAGCTCATTTAATAATAGTTAAATATTGGTAACTGCTTCATTTATAGGTCTGTAATAATTTTTAGGCAAAGAATTCACATAATAGTTTTAAATGAATCATTAAATACTCTTCCTTTATTGTAATTATAATATCTAAGTCCTTAAAGGGCATAGCCAAATAGTGGTGTCATTAATGCTCCAATGCAATAAAATTATGTGCTGGAATTTAACTATTTGGCTATCTTGCACTGGAGAGTTTAAAAAAATAGTTTTTTTCCATAGTTGGGAAATGCCTTTCAAAACAAACACCCAGCCTCTCCCAGCAACTCTCCTTTGTTAGAAAGTCTGGTTTGGTTCAGAGAATCAATGGCAACTCATCCCTAAACAGAACCTACATCACTATTACTGTTCTCCTTTCTAAGGGACTAGATACAGGAGTGGGGAACCTGCAGCCTCAAGGCCACATGTGGCCCTCTAGGACCTCAAGTACAGCCCTTTGACTGAATCCAAACTTCACAGAACAAATTCCTTTAATAAAAGGATTTTTTCTGTAAAACTTGGACTCAGTCAAAAGGCCGGACCCAAAGACCTAGAAGGCAACATATGGCCTCAAAGCCGTAAGTTCCCCACCCCTAGAGAGGACCTCAGAGAAGGTTTTTCACTGTGTTACCTTGCTTGTTTGTCCATCCATCCATCCATCCATCCATCCATTCATCCATCCATCCATCCATCCATCCATCCCTCTATTCATCCTTTGATCCATCAATCTATTTGGCAGTTACTCAAGGTTCAATGTCTATAAGGCATTTTGGGAGTGCTATGATGACTACCTAGAAGCTTATGACATGGGTCCTGCAAATTAATCAGCCAATCAATGAATTGGCAATCAAATTAAATGTCTACCTATATGTTAGGCACTGGGGACCAAACGACAAAACTGAAATAATGTCTAACCTCAAGCAGCTTATAATGGGAAGCAGCATGTGTGCAAAAAAAGCAAATACAAATTATAGGGACAGGAACAGAGGGAAGACCTGTGATTTCATCGGCATAATGAACTCCTGGGTGAGGAAACTCCCTGTATCAAGACAGATTGGCACCTTTTTGGCAAATGATAAGAAAGTTGCCTAGAACACTTGAGAAGCTGAATGACTTGACCAGGGTCACAGAGCCAGCATGTGTTAGAAACAGGACCTAAACTCAAGTGTTTCTAGCTTTGAGACCAGCTCCTCATTCGTTGTTGTTGTTGTTGTTGGATCATTTCAGTTAGGTCCTACTCTTTGTGACTCCACTGGGGCCTTTCTTGGCAAAGATACTGAAGTGGTTTGCCATTTTCTTCAGCTCATTTTACAGATGAAGAAACTGAGGCAGACAGGGTTAAATGACTCCCTCTGGGTTACAGAGCTAGTGAACTCATGAAGATGAGCCTTCCTTATTCTAAGCCCAGTGCTCTATCCACTGAACCACCTAGCTGCCCATCCTTATTCATCAGCCATGGTAATTTATTTTGGGGGGAAAACTAGCATCCAGTGGGAATCAGGAAAGTACTGATGTAGGAGATGACTTGAGGTGATATGCCCAAATCACTATAACACAATATATTAAGCATTTAAAACATAAAAATAAGTTCTGTAAGAAAAGTACGTCTAGAATGTGATCGATTAATGCCATAAAATAAGTGTAAACAAAGTGTCATGTGAAGTCAGATGACCACTTCCCCTCACACTTTAATGGATAGAGTATGACAACAGTGCGTCACAGATCACTAGCCCTACTTCTGTTCTAGCCCATGCAGTGTTTAGGAGAGCAATACCTGTGGAGAAGGGCTTGCTTTCTTTGTCACCACCCCCAACTGCTGACCAATTGCCACCAACATAGAGGTAAGCACCAAGGTCCTGGTTGTGGCGGCACTGCCCCTCCCCCCACAGACACATCACTGGTCCTTCTTCAAGCCCCACCTTGACAGCCATCATCCTAGGAAGCAACCCCTGTGGAGATGTCATCCGGCAACTGTTTCTGCTGGGGCTACAGCAACAGCTACTGAAGACCCTGAAAAGAATGTTCTCCCTACCAAGTGTTTGTCACTAGCAAATGATGGTCTGACATCAGAGATGGATATGGTTCTATCTGTGGAAAGGATGCTAAAGAGCATGGGACCTTTCTATCTGACTTGCAGCTGAAACCTTCTATAGGTGTCATCTCTCCCATTACAATGAGTTTTTTGAGAGTACAGTCTTACTTTTCCATTTGTTTCCTTGACCTTTAGTACGGTGCTTTTTTGCACGTAGTAAGTGCTTAATAAATGCTCATTTCATCCATCCAATCATTCATATTAAGGTCTTTTATGAAGTGATGCTTTAGGAAAGAAAAATAATTCAACCAGTTCTTTAACCTTGCAGAGCGCTTGATTAATTAAATGAACTGAATTGTGAGCTGGGTGATATAAAAATGAATGACAAGTCTCTGCTCTTAAGGAATTTGCAAGCTTGTTGGGTGGATAGGTTTAGAAAACCCCTATAATTATAAATTGAAAAAGGAGGAGACAAAGAGCCATAAGATTTCAGAGTAATAGAGTCATTGCTTCTCGGGACAATGGAAACTGTCTCTTGAATATTATTTCTCATTGCTGCTCTTCATGGATTCTCTAGTCCAGTCAAGGAAATCCATTTGTTATCTCCAAAAGCCCTAGGAGTTACACACCTTTTCCCCACCTCAGATCACTGGTTAGGCTTCCAGGTCAGCTTTTTTGACTCTACCTCCATGTCTTTGTGCGTGCCATTCCAGCTACTTGGAGTGGTCTTTTCTCTCCTTGAAACCATGTGAAATCATTCTTTTTTTGAGAACTTGATCGAAACTTAACTTCTTCATGCAATTTTCCTTCATTAACCACCCCACCTTTGGCTGCTTCCTTTTTAAAAAAAACATATTTCCATATTAGTCTTGTGAAAGAAGAAACAGAACAGAAGGGAAAAAAAAACATGAAAAAAATCACAAAGAAAGTGGAAATACTATGCTTCAATCTGCATTCAGACTCTATCAGTTCTTTCTCTAGATGTGGATAACATTTTCCATCACAAGTCTTTTGCAATAAACTTGGATCATTATATTGCTGAGTAGAGCTAAGTCAATCATAGTTGATCATCGTACAATGTTACTGTTACCGTGTACAATGTTTTCCTGGTTCTGCTCACCTTACTCAGCATCAGTTCATGTAAATCTTTCCAGTTCACATAAATGCTTCTGAAATTTGCTTTGGCTGCTTCTTTATCTCATTGTCGCTAAGTACTTATATATACTTTCTGCAGATATTCAGAATTAACATGTTTTCATTTGTATTTCCAAACATATCAAATATCTGTGATTTTAACAGTGTGGGATCATCATCCCACTGGTAATATATCTATTACTCAGTAGATTAGTACTTAAGTTCCCTGAGGCATATGAGGTTAGGCAACTTCCCCAGGATCACACAGCTAGTAAGTGTTAGAGGCATGATTGGTACCCATCCTGCCTCCAAGCCCAACACTCTCTCCACTGCCTCTACACTCATTTGATTATTGTTTCGTAAATATTCTGAAATCTTTTTCATGTGTTTGTTATATTCCCTCAGCTAAATTTAAAACTCTTGGAGGTTTGAGACAAGGTTTTCCACTCTTACTGTCTTTCTTTCTCATGGCACCCACTCCTGTGGTGCTCATTGCAGTGGACTTCAGCTAATACTAATATCTAATACCCAAGTGGCATTTGAACTGAAATCCTCTGTGGCTTTTGAGAGTTGATTGCAAAAGTCAGAGACTCCAGTTGTCTACATGGTATATAAACCAGTGGTCTACTGATGGTCAAAAGATGGAAACCTGGGTTAAGATGGTTTTCACATCTTTTGGAAGACTAACGGGGGTGGGATGGGGAGCTATCAATGTAGCATCAAGTTGGTATACAAAGTCATGTCTAACTTTTTCAAAAGCTGGAGGACTTAGACTTTCCACAGCCATCATACATTGCTTCTTAAGCAATTCAATCAGTACCACCCACATAGCTAGTGACAGGGCCAGTTCACACCCATTGGGTTGGAGCACAGCCAAGCCACCAATGCTGAAGCTGTGCTCTGCTGGGCTGGACATGTGTCAACGACAGATGACAGCAGGAATGCTAAATAGCCCGTGTGGAGAGCTGAGGCAGCAGTGAGCAGGGCCTATAGGAGAAATGCTATAAAGAATGTCAGAAAGAGATGCTCAAGTGGGGCTGCATCAATATTGCAGGAGTGGCCAGCAGATCAGTCTCAGAATGCTGCAATCAGGGCTGGAGTGGCCCATTTTGGCCCGAGGTAACTTTGCTTTCAAGGCATCTGAAAAGGCAGAGCAATACTGAGAGAGCCAGGCGTTAACTAAACAGTGAAGAGATTGAGCAGAAATGAATGATGTGAAAATGAGCATGGGGCACTCATCAGGTTTCACAAGCACACTGGCGCACATGAAGATCAATGCCTTCAGAAGCAACCTCTTTGAATGCGAAGGGCAATGAGGGAGAAGAAACTAATGTCAGAACAAATAAAGGAGAACATTAAAATGCTAAAGGAGATGAATGAATAGGAAGGCTTGCCATTCATCTGTTGGTAATACATAATTTATTTATTTCTACAGTGGAAAAGATAGTATTTTGCTTTTTAAAAATTTAACAAAATGGCAGGGGCAGCATGAAAGACTGGATACGCTACTGGCTTCAGAGTAGACAAGATCTGAGTTTAAATCTTGCCTCTCAGATAGGTTGTCTATGTGACTATGGGCATATCACTTAACCCAACTCAGGGTCTCAGAATCAGGAAGTTGTCATTCAATCACATCAGTCATGTCTGATCATTCATGATCCTGTTTGCAGCTTTCTTGGCAAAGACACTGGAGTGGTTTGCCATTTCCCTTTCTAGTTCATTTTACAGATGATGAAACTGAGGCAAACTGGGTTAAGTGACTTGCCTAGGATCACACAGCTAGTAAGAGTCTAAGGTCAGATTTGAACTCAGGTCCTCCTGACTCCAGACCCAGGCATTCTATCCACTGTGCTACCTAGTTGCCCCCAGAATCAAGAAGACCTGGGTTCAAGTTCTTCCTCTGACAAATCCTACTGGGTGCACTTGGGCAAGTAATTTAATTTCCTAATGCCCTAGGAAATTCTGTAAGACCATAAGTAGCAGAGTGGGTAAATTGGTAGTTGGAGTTTCCTCAATGGGAAAGGAAGAAGGGAATAAACAGTTACATGGCACCTACTATGTGCTAGGCACTGTGCTAAATGCTTTACAAATATTAACTCATTTGATCTTTAGATGTTATTGTTTCCATTTTTACAACTGAGGAAAGTGAGGCAAACAGAAGGTAAATAATTCGCTCAAGGTCACACAGGTAATAAGTGTCTGCGGTTGGAATTGAACTCAGGTCTTCCTGACTGCCCGGCATTCAATCCATAGCACCACCTAGCAGCCTGCCAGTGAAATTACAAACCCAGGCTGGAAATACAACAGCCCTGCAGCATAAGCTATTCATCACAGGACAAGATGGTGTTTTTCCCCCTAGCAGCACACTTAGGCCCTTCAAAAGGAGCTATTCCAAGAGACCATAATTTAATGTTTTGTATGTAGGCGTGCTAAGGCTAGATATCAATAATTTGGATTTGCAAAAGCCTGTTTCGTGCATAGGGTCAAGAAAGGCTGCCATTTACGATATCCTTCCAAAGCCCTGACCTGAAGTTTCAGAGACTCCACTGATGAGCTCAAGCACAGACCAGGGGTGAGGTTTGTTTCCTTTAACAGGTGCCAAACTTTGGATGGGATCCTGCAAAAACAGTCCCTTTCATTAGAATTGGAATTGCTGAAATTTCACTTTAATGAGCTAGGTGATACCAACTTAAATCCTCTTCAAAGAATGTTTTCCTGTGCCTGTTTTCTTACAGCAGCGACTTTCTAACATTCAGAGGGCCAGGAAACTCATTGTAAATAACTATGCGAAGGGGCTCTTAGATACTTTTCACTAAGTAAGGCCAAGCAAGGGAGAAAATTTGTTAGCTAAATTCCTTATCCTAGTGACACAGATTCTAAAGCAATCAATAACTGTCCCAGAGCAGCTACTTCCCCAAGGGCTATTCAGCAAATCTTTTAAAAAATATTTTTAGTACATCATCATTCGTAGAAGCAACTAAGCCTTTGATTGCCATTGATGGTGAAACCTGATGTTAGCGGGATCTTACAGCATGGTGTACCTTGCCAGCATTAGTTTAAAACAAGCGAAGTCACCTACAGAGGATGTTTATCATCATGGAGGTAGGTTGCCAGTTCCTCCATCCCTTTCAAGAGATGGCTGCTGCTTCATCCTCTCCTTCATCAAGGTGTTGGCAATGCCACCTGTTCCAACCCTCACACCTCATAGATTCTTTAAAAAGATTACCAGCTCCTCCCTCGCCTTTCCCCAACTTGTGATTTCATTAGTGTAAAGAAATCCCAGGGGCAGTTAGGTGGCTTAGTATATAGAGTACTTGGCCTGAAGTTAGGAGGACCTGAATTCAAATGTAGCCTCAGGCACTTATTAGCTGTGTGGCTCTGGGTAAGCCAGAAGGCAATATTTACTACCTAGCTTAGTTAGGAACTGTATCCTCTAGGTTCTATGTCATTCCCTTGGTAATAAAGTAAGTTCTTTGGCAGCTCTATTCATTGTTACAAGGAATCGCTTAGAGTAGCTGTTGAAAGTGGTCTTGAAGTACGAGGTGCTTTCTTAAGTGTTGAGCTTAGTCTCAAGAAATAAGTAAATAAGTTTCTCTCTCTTTCTCTCTCTCTCTCTCAGACACACAAACACATACACACACAATCCCCTTAAAATATAAAATGAAAGTCCCTTGAGGGCAAGGACTGGGCTGAATTTTTGTGCATCTCCAATTCCCTGCACATGAAAACACACACACACATGCGCGCACACACACACACACACACACACACATCTTGTTTATACATGGCTTCTCTTAGAATCCTTAGCTTCTTCCAAAATTCAGTCAAAGTGACATTTCTAATTTAGTATAGTAAAAATTTCAGGGTATTTGGACTCCAAGATCTGAACTCAAACACTAATCTGCTATGTCTTGCCTGTGTAAGCTTGACTAAATAACTTCCTTTCTTTATGCCTCAGTTTCTTCATCTGTAAAATTAAAGGGATGGACAATATGACCTTCAAGCTCCCTTCTAGCTCTGTATCTGTGATCCTGCAGTCTACTCAGTCTTCAGTTACCTGTGCTCCACCTCCTCTGGAGAAAGAAATGGAAAATCACTCTAGGATCTTTGCCAAGAAAACCCCATCTACAACATTGGTGTGCTATGATCCATGGGGTCAAGAAGAGTCAGACATGACTGAATGACAACAAATATTTCCTCAAATTGTCTTGTACAGTATTTACCTCTCTTTGGACATTTAATATCCCCAAAGAGAATCAATCAATGAAGGAATTATTCAGCATTTTAAAAAATGATCTATATGTCAAATACTATCCTAGAAATTAGAGATATAAATAGAAAGATGAAATAATCCTGACCTCAAGGAACTTACATTCCTTGATAGGCTTTTTTGTCTTTTTATCTCTAGCATACACCACAGTGCTTTGCACATAATATGAAGTGTTTGCAGAATTAAATACTACTTTCTCATATCTATACACAAAGGATTGTCTTGGTATAATGCAATGTTTATTCTCACTGAGTGAGTTTCAGGTGCTAAGGAAGGTTTAAAATAAGGACTACCCATCATAGCTGAACCATGCAGTCTTTCATTGGGATATCAATTTCGGATTGGTCAATATAGCTCTCATAATTACCAGAAGACTGTATAGGTTAAGAGAGTGGTCCTGTGTTGAGAAAAAGTGGGGGCTCTGCAAATAAGTGAAAATTCCACTTTGAAGTCCTAGTTTATATTGGGTACTAGGAAGTATTACCTGAAAAGTTGTTTGCAAATTTGGGGGGAACAGATGGCCTAGGGGAACAGTGTGGCTTTTCACAGCAGGAACCTCAAAAGAGAAGAGGGATCAGCACCACCGATCACAGAAGCTGGCGTCTCAGCAATAAGGTTAGAGAATAAATAGGCAATGTGATTTTCTTCCATTTCCCTGCCAAAGGTACTGAAGCACAGGGTTAATGAATGCGTACAAGGCACTTTGAAGATGAGAAGTGCTATGTATTATTTCTTCTTCTGCTGCTGGGCTCATGCCTGTGAAGAGAAGAATTTTTGGGTCTAGAACTGACAGTTTGGTCTCTTTGAAAGGTGCTAAATTTTGCCTATAGAACAAACACAAAAAATAAGAAAAGTGACTTTGTTGATAGTTTCCTGAATGTTAACCGTAAATACGTGCTTTTTGTTTTCAAATAAATATCACGATTCAGGATAACGGCATCTGACCCTTCAAAATTATCAACGGGTGGTAGAAGATGTGTTTAGTGTGATTAATGCCTTACAAAAGAAAATAAGTTACAGCCTTCCAATGTGGCCTCATTGCATTTCAAATTAACAAACATTTATTAAGGACCTACTATGGACACTGTGCTGGGTGTGGATGTTATATAGCTAAAAATGAAAAAGTTCCCACCTTCAGAGAGTTGACATTCTTCTGGGGTAGAAAGGAAACACAATAGATACATGAGTAAGTAAATACAAGGTAATTTTGCAAGAGAGAAAAAATTAACAACTGGTAAGAAATTGAATGGAGTTATTTTTAATGATAGGTCCATCCCCCACATTTAATCCCCAGGACCATTTCATCCATAAGATGCATGCAATTCACATTTGTTAGGCAAGGCTTTTAAGGAAGAGAGAGTCTTCCAAAGATTACCATGTCTATCCCTCTACCTTTGGTCAGTATTTCCCTAAATCATTTCAAAAGACTGAACAGTAAATGGTCCAAATACAGGCCACACCTCTAATACTAATAGTGGTCACTTAGAAAACATGACAGTGTTTATAAAGGGCTTTCTCTACACTACTCTTGTGAAGCAGGTGGTACAAGTAGTATTAATCTCATTGTATAGATCCTAGGAAAATAGATTTAGGACTGGAAGGGACCTTAGACGTCATCTAGTCTAGCCCTCTCATTTTAACAAATGAAGAAATTGAGGTCCAGGATCGCATATATTTAATGGACAGCAGAGCCAAAATTTGAATTCAAGTCTCTGGACTCCAAATCCAGGATTCTTTCCATAACACCCAAAATGTCTCAGTAAAATGAATTCCTTTTAAAGGGGAAATATGCATCATACATTTATACATGAGAAAATGGTTACACACAATTATTATATTAAATATATACTTATTCTAAGAGGTTGATGACTGATCAAGAACGTATTAAATGGGGATTATTAGACAATTTGCAGAACCACATTTAGGAAGAATGATATCATAGCATCATAGATTTAGAGCATGAAGGAACCTTTAAGGACACAATGTTTCATTTGACAGGTGAGGAAACAGAGTGAGCACAGAGACATTAAATGACATGTCTAAAGTCACACAACTATTAAATGTTTGAGGCAAGATTTGAACCCAGGCCTTCTTGACTTCAAATCCAGCAGTTTATCAGTTACATAATGCTAAAAAGTTCCTATTAGAGGTCAACTTCAAATTCCATATTTTCACTCCCATCCCTTACTGGAGGAAGATAGGGAGAGAATCAACTATAGCACAGTTAGAAGCTGTACAAGGTTTTGTACAAACTAGATTTGAAGGAAAAAATGAAACCAATATTCCAATTTGATAGTCTAGGAGGTTGGGTGACCCCATCCAGGTAGATTGGTGAACTGTAAAGGTGGCAGTAAGGAGTTACGTTGTGCCCTGGTTAGAGTACAGCTAGGGAATTGTGGTCAATTCTTGGCCTCACCATTTAATAAGGGCACTGACAAACTGGAGAGCTTCCAAGGGAATATTTTATCTCAAAAAGACTGGGGTGGGGGACACAGGGGGGGTGGTATTGCTGTTCAAGGATCTGCAGAGCTGTCATTTGGACAACAGACTAGACTCATTCTGTTGGGCCCTAAAGGTGAGAAGTAGGAGCAGTGGCTAAAAGTTTCAAAGAGGCAAACTGGAACTTCATCATCGTTAGAACTATCCCAAAGTATAATAAGATCTCTTAGGAGATAGAGGGACCTTGCATATTGGAGGCATTCAAAGAAAAGCAGGGTGACTACTTGTCAAATATGGTATAAAGGGAAATCTTCAGTTAGGGCAGATCTTCACTGAAGTACCTTTTTCCATAAAACAAGTATAATATATGGTCCAGAATTCCAATCTCTGCTGTTATATAGACCTAATTCAATTTCAGAGACCCTCCCCTTTCCTTCAAACCTTTCATCTATTTCTCTATCTTCCCATCATTTTCCACTACCCAGATTTTCCTCTGGAAATCTTGGAATACAGCTGGTGTCCACTCCTCCATACATATGGAGGTATGAGGGCCCCTAGTTACTATACATGCACTTTGGGTAACAGTGCCTACTGGGTACAGGACAGCTGTTATTTATTTTACCCTTCAGGAAAAACACAAAACACTAATGATTTGCAGCAGTTCAATGAAATTTGCAAATGACCCAATTATTCTCCTTTCCACCTCCCTTCCAGGTAACTACATAGTCCTCTAGACTCATAGTACCAACCTGTGCTTTGAATTCTCCTTTGAAGGGAATAAACTTGAGATTGCTGAGTCCCAGCTAGAGACCTGTATAGAACTTCACATATTCCCAGGGAATGGGTTGATAAATGCCTGTGCCAGATGTCCTCAATTCTTTCAAGGAGATACAAGGGACACATCTATACTCTCTCCAGGAAGGTTTAATTAAAGTCCTACTTCCTTGTAATTTCAAATTGTTCAGGGTCTCGTGATCAACTTTCTACACAGGAAAAACAATCATTTTAGGATATCTAGAGTCAATGAACTCTATAACTAATTACCTTGGCAAGTAACTTAATTAATTTTGCTTGTTAAATAAATGGAGCTGAGAATCTGAGGGGATAGAGATAGGGAATGGACCTGTGATTTCATTGATATAAGGAATTCTCAGGTGAAGAAACTCTAATACAGGTTGGCACTTTCTCTGTGATTTATAATCTTAGAGAGTTGCCTAGATCAATGAAAGGTTAAGAAACTTTTTCAGGTTCGTACAGTCGGTAGATGTCAGAGACAGGACTTGAATGCATGCCCTCCTAGCTTTGAAGGTGGCTCTCTATCCACTATGCAACACTACCTCTCAAGAGAAACTTAAAGGTCAGTGAAAATTCCCAAGAGTGGTTGTGGACTTGGATTCAGACACTCACATAACTCTTCCCCCACCACATGTATCTAGTTAGTGTGAGCCTATTCTTGGAAGCTTTGACATGGAGAAGTTTGTGTGCGAATGTATCAGTGGAGGATGGGGAGAACACCTATACAACTTCCAATTAGGGAAGGAAAAGTTGATTATGATGACTTTCAAGTGGCACATTGACTTCACAGAGAGTCATTTTCTAGAGTTTCTTGAAGAGAAATAATAATTTGGAAACTGGGAGTCTTTCAGAGGTTCTGGGAGAGTCATGACCTATTTGGTAGAATTGGCAAGCCTCTCCCCTTCCTCTACCACCACTGGGGAAAGGAAACAATCAGGGGGAAAAAGAGGTACAGTATATGCTAATAAATTTGCTACATTATAGGACAAAAAGAGGAGTGGAAGATCTATTGATGAATAAAGCAAAAGCAATCAAAACATCATGGGATAGCCATAAACCTAAATTATTTAAAACTAACAGAGATGCTTCAAAAGAATTTTAATGGAGAAATAACCATGGAATAATGTTCTTAAAAGGAAGAGAAAGCATGTCCTCAAAGGAGTGAAAAGAAAATGGGATTGACAAGGGGACAAGATAGGAAAATTTATTCTATGACAATTCTACAAAATATAAATTTAAAAATAAATTGTTTTCTCATCTGTAAAATGAGGGGATTAGCTAGATGATCTCTAAGGCTTCTTTGAAATCTAAAATTCTCTCTATGAGCTTACACATTAAATGAACAGATATTAAGAGAATTTATCTTAGTGGAAGGGAAAAACATTGCATATCTTGATATAAAAATGTAATGATAGTCATTTAAAAATTTTTCCTTTATAAGTAGTCTTGAATAAAACACCAATGGGGTTTTTATTTTTTTGTTAAAATAGCTTTGTGCAAATAACATTCTATTTTTTATTCAGTCATGTCTGACTCTTCATGACCCCATCTGGAGTTTGCTTGGCACAGATACTGGAGTGGTTTGCCATTTCCTTCTTCATCTCATTTTACAGATGAGGAAACTGAGGCAAACAGGGTTAAGTGACTTGCCCAGAATCACACAGCTAGTAAAGTATCTCAGCCTGGATTTGAACTCAGGAAGATGAGTCTTCCTGATTCTAAGCCCAATGCTCTATCCATTGTGCCATTGAGCTGTCTGAGAAAATTCTATAGAAATGTTAAATAATATTCTTCTAGCTATTACAATGTTCATAAAACATTGGGCCTTTTCCCCCCGACAGTATATTTTTGGTTCTGTAGTCCTATTTCAAAAAGCAATAATCTCACAAACACAATCTCTTATTGCTTAACCCATCCTGCTATCTATCTGTGGACTAGAGGAGTCTTTTACTCTTTCTACTTTGCCATGATCTTAACCTCTTTTTTTCACCTATAACACGGTTATCTTATACACAATATTACATTTCCCACCTACATCCCTTTGCACGTTATTGAACAGACACAGGAAGCCCTCCTTCGCCTTAACCTTTTGGAAAGGCAGGCTGGAGCCTGTTTCTAAAGGGCATTACATATCAAAATGAGGAGTTTGTATTTGATCTTATAGGAAAGAAGGAGCCATTGGCACCACTTGAGCAGGGAACTGTCATGGTCAAATATCTGCTTTAGGCATATCAATTGGGCATCGACATGGAGGATGTATCAGAGAAATGAGAGCCAGGAAGCAGGAGACCAATGAGGTGCTATGTGTAAGTCCTGACAAGAGGTGTTGAATTAGGATTGTGGCTATGTTGGATGGAGAGGAGGTGGGTTTGTGAGATATTTGGAGGTTGACTGGACAAGAAAAGGCAACTGAATGAATTGGGTAGAGGGAAGGTTGGAGAGAACGCATAAAATGCCAGTGGTCTCCCTACCACTTGGCAAAGTGTATACTCCCATACAGACTGCCCTTGTCTCACTTGCCCAGAGTTAGGTATGTCTTTTTTCAGGGGAAATAGAAAAGAAAGGAGGTTTTATTTATTTTAACACGCAGAAGTAAACTTTTTCATGAGATGGTATATGTAGTGTGTACACACACATATGTGTACATGTGTGGGTTTGGTTCATAAAGTGTAGCACCCAGAACAATGCGGGCCCCGGAGAATGATTTGGCAGGCTCTCATAGGCTCCGTCCATCAGTAGAGAAATCTCATCTCTTTATGCCCATTCTCCCCTTCACAATCAGGGAAAAAGAACACCTGCGGTTTGAGTACTGCATGACAATCTGTGAGGTATGGTTTGGTTTTTCTGGCTACAGTTGCTACTTTGATACCACTGTAATGCCTTATAAGACAGCTAACAATGAACCAGTGTGTTGCATTAATTTTGCTTCATGGTTATAAGATTAAATGAACTAACAAAATCCATGGGTAGAGGGTCCCAGTCAGCATCCATATCTAGAAACCTCTTGTACCCCTTATCAAGTGGCTTGTTCTTTAATCTTTACCACCTCCTTTGATCCCTTTAGTAGCTCTTTCCCCCTAGTATATTTCAGGGGTATGGGTCTGGGCTGGTGCAAACTAATTCAAATTCTAAATCTGTAAACTGGAGAATCACAAATAGCAAGGTGCTTTTGAGTAATGAACCTACTTTACCCAGCATAAAACATAGCTCACACTGAGCTCATGGTTATTTCTAAGCCTGCTATTCAGGCAAATTCAGAGACAACATGAAGGATGTCTAGTATAAAATGTACTACATTACACTGGCTATAGAAATTTGCTGCAAAAAAGTGTAGATTTTGAAGTCCTACTGCTGACACATACTAGCATTTGTGATCCCAGGAAAACCATTTAATCTCTCAGTATTCTAGGCAGCTCTCACAATTTTTGTACCTTTGTTGCTTTTCATTGGTTGGGGGATAACCAAGTTGTCAATTAACTGAGATCATTAGATCATAGGATTTATGGCTGGCAAGGGCATTAGAGACCATCTAATCCAACCCTCTAATTTTACAAATGAGGAAACAGAGGCTGAGCAACAGAAAATGACTTTCCCAAGGTCACAGAGTCAACTTGACTCCCAAACCAGTGTTCCTTCCACTGTGTCATGTCTAATTTTTTTTTCAGCATAGAATGAAATGAGTACTTGGGGGAAAGGCCAGTTATTTATAGTATCAACATCCTTTTATCCCATGCCAGAAATCCATTTCCCAAACAAATCTATCCCAAACTTTATAGCTAATGTCAAACAAAAACCTAGAGACTCGTTCATTGTGTAAGAAAGCCCTAGTAAGCCTACAGGCTTTTGTCTATTCACAACCACAGCTCTCATCTTCATAGCAATTTCAACATTATTACTTTGGCTATCAAAAACCTCTTTCCAAAAAGTATGTTTGGATAGTTAATTTAGCTTGATATTTTATCAGAACCACAAATCTGCTGCCTTTCCATCCACAGAAATTGTTGCCATTTCAAGTTTCCTAGAGAGTGGTTACTTCAAGAATTCTGGGTCATTATTTCCTAAGAAATATGAAATCACTGGCATATATATGGTGTGTGTGTATACAAACATGTGTATACATACACACATATACCATATATTATATATAACATATATATTCATGTGTTTTAGTATGTATATATACCCATAAGTCAGTAGAGATAAAAAATGAATTACTATTTGTGTAGAGATACTATAACAAAGGACTCTGGGAAGATAGAGAAGGCTATGAAAAAATGTAATAGTGATACAGAATGATTGCTAAAATGAAATGGATGTTGATTTATAAAAGGTTTTAAAAGAATCATCTAGACTAAAACTGTAGAAATAGGGAATGTCAGTGATAAATGATTAAAATGCAATATGGTAATGAAACAAAAAGGGATGTATCAAAGGGCAATTCCTTTGTTTTTGTTTCAGGGAAGAATAAAATTAAAACTACTAAGCAAAAAAATTAAAAGTTTTAAGTAAACCTGTAAAGAGAACCAGAAGACAACCCCTAAAATGTTGGGTATACCCCCATACGGGATGTACATGAGAATTTTCACAAGTCATAGAATGGGCAGTCATGAAAACTTTGTAATCTGCATCACCAAAGCATTATCCACATGGATAAGATATACTGAATTATGGAAGTAATGAGTCATAATCACATTTCTTCCACATATATCTATAGGTCATAAGGACATGAGAATTGTCATTCAAGGCCAGAATTGTCTATCAAACCCAATATTCTTACAGCAGATACAAGGGATATATTATTGATGTTTTTCTGTCCCATAAAATCAGTTCTTAGGGATCAAAGATATTAATAATTTGGCCCTAAATGCTTAGATAATGGCAGAAACAAAAAGCATAATGAAATATAGTTACATAGGTCATACAAATGAATTTAGCCAGTATTTTGTCAACCAAAATCATTGTCACTCCACCCTAGGATTATGGGGTACCTTTGAAATCACCAAAGAAAGATTGAATTTTGGGGGCGTATAGTTTCAATATCAAATGTATTTTTTTGTTGTTCAGTAATTTTTTAGTTGTATCCAACTCTTTGTGATCCCCTTTGGGTTTTTTTTTGGGGGGGATGTGGAGCAAAGACACTGGAGTGGTTTGCCATATCCTTCTCCAGCTCATTTTACAGATAAGAAAACTGAGGCAAATAGGGTTAAGTGACTTGCCCAGGGTCATACAGCTAGTATGTATCTGAAGCAGATTTGAATTCAGGAAGATGAATGTTCCTTACCCCAGTCCTGGCACTCTATGCACTACGGCACCACCTAGCTGCCCCAGAAAAGTAGAAGTTAAAGTTTACACAAAAACACAGTTATAGGAAATTGCATGAAACAATACGAATAGAGATTAGAAGGAAGATTTGTATTAGGATATTTTTAATATTCTGTTATAAATGTAAAGGGTGATACCATAAGCAAATCAGGAGAGCAAAGTATAGTTTACCTGTCATATATATGGATGAGAAGAATGTATGACCAATCAAGAGACAGAGAGCATTATGAGATATAAAATGGATACTTTTATTACATTAAAAAGGTTTTGTACAAACAAAAACAACACAGACAAGATTAGAAAGAAAGCAAAAAAACTGCGGGAAAATTTTTTACAGCCAGTGTTTCTGATAAAAGCTTCATTTCCCAAATATATAGAGAACTGAGTGAAATACATAAGAATACAAGTTGTTTCCCAATTGATAAATGGTCAAAGAATATGAACAGGCAGTTTTCAGACAAAGAAATCAAAGCTATCTGTAGTCAAAGGAAAAAATGCTCTAAATCACTATTGATTAGACAAATGCAAATTACAACCTTACACCTATTAGATTGGCTAATATGACAGAAAAGAAAAATGACAAATATTTGAGGGGATGTGGGAAAGTTGGGACACTAACACAGTTGGTGGAGTTGTGAACTGATCTAACCATTCTGGAGAGCAATTTGGAACTATGCCAAAAGGCTATAAAACTGTGCACATCCTTTGACCCAGCAATACCACTATTAGGTTTGTATCCCAAAGAGATTTTTTTAAAAAAGGAAAAGAATCTATATGTAAGCAAATATTTTTAGCAGCTCTTTTTGTAGTGGCAAAGAATTGGAAATTGAGGGAATGTCCATCAATTGAGGAATGGTTGAACAAGTGGTATATACAATTGTAATGGAATATTACTGTGCTACAAGAAATGATGAGCAGGCTGATTTCAGAAAAAACCTGTAAAGACTTACATGGACTAATGCAAAATGAAGTGAGCAGAAAAAGGAGAACATTGTACACAGTAACAGTAATATTGTACAATGATCAACTATGAATGATTTAGTGATTCTCATACAATGATCTAAGACAATTCTGAAGGACTTAGGATAAAAAATGCTATCCACCTCCAGAGAAAGAACTGGTGAGTCTGAATGGAGATCAAAATATACATTTAAAAAAAAGTTCTTTTTCTTTTCTTTTCTTTCTTTTTCTTTCTCAACATTACTAATATGGAAACAAGTTTTGCATGATGGCATATGTATAACTTACATCAAATTACTTGCCTTTTCAATGAAGAATGAGGGAGGAGGGAAGGAAGAGGAGAGAATTTTGACCTTAAAATGAAAAAAAAAGTTAAAATATTTTACATGAAATTGGAAAAAAATAAAATATTTGAAGAAAATAATTCTGTCATAAAAATATCAGAAGAATTTTAAGAGAGACAGTTGAAAGAGACTACAAATGATGGTGGTATTTCATGAGACTATCACAGAAAAAAATCTTTTTTTAAGAAATTGTTACTATTCGGTCATATAAAAACTTATAAACTTCAATGAGTAGTGATCTCATTTTTATGGTAAATAGTTCCAGTGGCACAGATGGTAATCCATTCAAGCCTGCCATCCTGTTTGACTCTTGCCAAAGTTCTCTCATAAATCTCATAAATCATGGGGGCACACCCAGTGGGTAGGGGGCTTCCTTGCATTCAACTTATGTGTGGTGAAAAAGTCCCTCCAGCTTTCTCTCATTCAAGCAGAGCCTATTCTTTCATTACGAATTTAATCATCAGGGAAAGTGTTAAGCTTTTGCCATAATTTTGGTTTAATCATAATTAGAGGTTTTATGTTACTGTTGAGAAGAAAACTTACTGGGGTGATGGTGATAAATTGAGATTGTCCCTCAAGCCCCAAGCCTTCCATTTGGCCCATATCTGAATAGCACACATTGCCAGATCAGAGAAGAATATCAATGAGGTAAATTTCACTTCCCCACATTCACAGAAGCAGGAAAGAAAGGGACAACAAATTCGAAGCAATGTACTTTCCTATTTGAAAAAGAGGGGGAACTTTTTCAGCACATGGGGAAAATACTTATTTAGCGAATGAATGAATTAATTTATGAATGAGTCTCTTTTTAACTGTAGTCAGTTAAGTCATAAAGAGAATGATCTTCATAAGAGAAATTGTGTTTATCATGATGGATACACCTGGATCCTGGTGTTATTTTTGTAAATAAATGTTTCTGCTTTTCCATTCATTTAAACAAGCATTTCTACTTCATTGAAGTATTTCTTTCTCCCAAATTTAGTGAGACACCAGAGATTCTCGTCTTTTTATGATTTATCACTTCCGACAATTAAACCACGCTACACAAACTCATCTGAAAAAACTTCTTCTCATTAAAGCTGTGACCATGAGAGAATTGTCAGTTTACAGCGAGTAGCCTGTTAAAAACGGTTGGGTTCCAATATGTCATCCTTGGGTGTCTCTGTAGCTCTAGAATTGGATTGTTCCTATATCAAAAGAGCCAGGCAAGAAACGTGTCACTTGATGGATCAGCCTGGGCCAATACATCACTGTTGTGTCCTGTTGTTTAGAGAGGCAAGGTTTCAACTGAGGGAAATATTTCTATTTCATTTTATGGTATCATTTGATATAAATGACAGTGACTTCCTCTTTGGGGTTATGAGGCAACAAGAAGTTACTGTCATACACTTCTGTCATCTTTATCCATTCGGTGAGGACAGAGATGAGGAACAGGGAGGATAGAAACGTGCCTCTTACTGAAAATAGAAACTGAAAGTCTGAAATGGAAACCAAGGCTTTTCTGAGAATCATTAAGGTTCTTTGGAACATTTAAACTCTGGATATAGCCAAAAGGAGTTATCCTTCAGTAAGATGGAAAAAGACATAGATAATACAACCATGTTGGATGAATTCAAATTATTAAGACTTTAAAAATTTGCCTTCAGGTAATTTGGAATCTTAATTATGAATTGTCACCTTGAATGGACATCACAAAATTCACCCAGGACAAGGAGCATGAAAGGTATCTTCAAATCAACTTTTTAAAACAAATTCAGTTGTGCATGTGGAGGAGACCATAATACATAAAGCCTCATTGT
Source organism: Vombatus ursinus (assembly GCF_900497805.2). NCBI lineage: Eukaryota > Metazoa > Chordata > Mammalia > Diprotodontia > Vombatidae > Vombatus > Vombatus ursinus. Next base: position 12,317,330 of record NW_020954608.1, read on the forward strand.
GTAGGAAAATTTAGCACATGATCTTGTGTAGGGGAGACTGCCAACTGTGGGTGGAGCCATTGTGGGCCACTGCTGGTGGGGCTGCTTTGGGGAATGGAGTATAGAAGCTGGAGGATGAGGGGGAGGAGGAAGCACACCATATGGTTGTTTCCTAACTTAACTGATATCCTTGCTATCTAGGTGTTAAGCTCAGTTTTTCCTACACTAAATTCCTGTGCTATGGGACAATTCCCCAGATGCCTCCTACTAGTTGCAGTTCCAAATATACTGTTACATTAGCATTACTACCTTCATTATGGAGCTAGCCTTAGCATTTCTGATGGCTAGAAAGTACTGTCACTGCCATGATATAGTAATGGATGGTTGCCATTTTTTAGTAAGCAGGCTTTGGGGGAAGGAAATTTATCTTTTGGCTATAAAAAGGAATCTTACTACTAGCTATATTACGGTGCCAAAGTCTGGAAATGGAATGCTAAAAGATGACAGGTGTGAAACATCATCCTTTCTGCTGTCAATAGCCTGGACTCCTGTTGTATATGAAGCATAAGGAAACCTGGCCTTTTTGAATCACACATCATATGTGTGTGTGTGTGTGTGTGTGTGTGTGTGTGTATGTGTGTGTGTATGTGTATACTTAAAACCATAAGACAAAATCTGATATTTAGTGAAATTCTGCTTGTGTTTAATTGTCAGGGGAAACTCATCATGGGCTCGTTCATAAACTTGGCAATACACATAAAGGTGATTGATACTTTCCAAGGATTTCTACAGCTTCAAGTTACTTGACCTAGTTTTTTCTAAGTACTTGATTTTACACAAAGCAATAACTTTTATTTTTGTTCTTAGATTGCTAATTCCATAGGAATTAGGTTGAACATTGTTGGGTTGCTGATTTATATTAGTTTCCCTCCCTCTGCCTCCATTTATTTAAAATTTTAACCCAGATCTGTGATTTCATTAGAATATTAAACAAATGTTGCAGTAAAAGTTACATATATTTTAATGTGTTCCACATATTGTGCTTTACTGTTAAAATTTAGTTGACATTTATTAATTATCATTTTTCATAATGTTTGTTACAGCTATCATGTTAATTTGAGGTCACATTTATAACATTATAGTAAACATGTGTCACATACACCCACAGCTCACCTTTTACTACATTAGATTTCCTTTAGCAATCTGGGGGAAATTGTGGAAAAACTAAACTCTGGAAAATCCTATACATAGGTAAGCACATGAAAATTTGCTGAATGAATGAATGAATGAAGTTCTATTCTACAAAAAAGGAGTTCACAGGCAAGCAAGCATTCCTTGTCAAATTACAACTTGCCTTCACTGTCTCTGCTTATATCTTTTAAAAAATTTGTTTTAATTTCCCTCCCGATTAAATGTAAAAACAATTTTCAACATTTATTTTTAAAATTAAGTTCCTAATTCTCTTCCTCCCTTGTCACTCCTCTCTCCCCACGTTGAGAAGGCAAGCAATTTGATATAGGTTACATACATGTGTAGTCGTGGAAAACATATTTCCATGTTATTCATGTTGTAAAAGAAAATACTGATCAAAATAAAAACCCAAGAGAAATAAAGAAAGTTAAAAAAAGTATTGCTTTGATCTACATTCAAACTCCATCAATTCTTTCTCTGGGGATAGAAAGCATTTTTCATCACGAATCCTTGGGAACTATCCTGGACCACTGTATTGCTGAGAATAGCTAAGTCATTCACAGTTGATCATATTACAATATTGCTATTACTGAGTACAGTGTTCTACTGGTTCTACTCATTTCACTTTCCATCAGTTCATGTAAGTCTTTCTAGGTTTTTCTGAGAGCATCTAGCTCTTTATTTCTTGTCTGCTTATATCTTTAAGACTGACAAAGTGCTTTCTTTAAAACAACCTTATTAGGTGGGTAGTGAAACAATTATTATTATTATTTTCCAAATGAAGAAAGGGATGTCCAGAGATGTTGTCACCTAACCATTAAGAGGCAGAACCAGGATTTGAAACAAAATCTTCAGGCTACAGACCTAGGGGTCATTGCTTTTTCTGCTGGACAGCCCCTTAAGAGGTGTGGGGGGAAGGGAATAAGCATTTATATAGGACCTGCTATGTGTCAGGGACTGTGCTAGGCATTTTACAAATATCTATTTGGTCCTTACAATAACCCTGCAAGGTAGGTGCCATAATCATCCTGAGGAAACTGAGGCAAACAGAGATTTGCTCAGGGACACACAGCTAGTGTCTGAGGCCACATTTGAATTCAGGTCTTTCTGATTCCAGACTTAGTGTCCTATCTGCTGAGCCACCTAGATGCTGCCAAATATCAAATACCAGGAGAGAAATAAGGACAGGGCACTTCCTGGAGTCAGGAAGACATTGGTTCGAATCCCTCCTCGGTGATCATGGACAAGGACCGTTGGTTCTGCTTGTTTCCTCAACTATAAAATGAGAGGGTTACACTTGGGGGCTTCTCAGGCCCCTGCCAGCTCTAAATCTGTGATCTTTTCCAGTTTGAATTATCGCTCTTTCTATTTCCCCCTGTGTTCCCCAGCTTATGTTTGGTTCTTGCTCCTGCCTGCTCCCTTGGATTTGGTCCACTGTTTCCTTCCCTTCTCCTGCATCAGATATTCTATTGCAGATGCTGCAATTTTTAATGTCCCTAAAGAATTTCTGCTTTGGCAGGTCATGAGGATGTGGGGCTGCTGGCTATTAACATCTTACATCCTGTGCTACATGGAGATATATTCTCAAGGAGCCATCTATCCAGTGGCCAGTTCTACCCTTCTGTGGGTCCCAAAGGAAGCTGTTTGAAAATCACTACCAGAACCTAATCTCTGAAAGACTATTCCTACCTAACTCCCTAATGTGATGAGCCTCATTATATTAAAAAAAATGCACAAGGTTGTTATTCTAAGACTTGTGATAATCAAGACAAATATTCTTCTTAAATAGCAGGTCTCCTTTAAATCACAGTTGCCACTGGGATCAGCTGGGGAGTTCCTTAGCCTTCTATGGGGACTTAAAGCAAACCGTAAGAGATGCAGTGAGTATGGAGGGTTGGGGGCAGGAGAGAAAGAAGGAAACAAGAAACACTGAATCTGAAGTTAGAGGACCAGGCTTCAGATCTTATGTGACCATAGCAAGCCTCTTGACCTCACTGGTCCTATGTTTTATCATCTGGAAAAGGATAGATTTGAACTAGGTGAGGTTCCTAAGATGCCTCCCACTCTACTAACTCACTGTAAAGAGCCAGTCCCCTATCCCTGAGACTACCACTGTAGGGTAACATTTTTTGGCACTGTCAATGACTTTGCTAGCTCATAGTTCATACAGATTTTCACTGAGTGTATATAAGTTTTAATAGCCTTTGTGAGGATACTTAAACATATCTCACAGCCCTTTTCCAAAACAGGAGCAAGCAGTTAATTATACAGGCATTTTGAGGATGATTTCACTAAACATATAGTAGTTTTGTGGTCAACAGAAGTCTTTGCCTATTTGTTTCCAAATGAAATCCTCTAATTGTACCCCTTAATTATAAGCATGAGTGCCACCAAAAGGAGCACTTCACAGGGAAAGGGAAAACACTGGCAGGAAAATTCTGGAAAGAGGAAACTATGACTGATTAGTGCCACACACGAATTCCAACTCTTTGGATTCACAAAGATAGGAAAGGAAGGGAAGTGAGGAAAAGGACAAAGAAGGACCATTTGGGCCACATCATGTTTTATTGTTGAATGTTTAGTTGAAGTCTTTGGTTAATGTTTCTCATGATATAATGTAATTGTAATAAATGGGCCACATTGTAATTGGCCAAAATTATAAGGTGAATCACAGATAAGTCACTTGGACTGATCTGCCATCCAGATCAGTGGATGTGTGGAGCCTGAAGCCTTTACTTATTGGGGCAGAATTACATATTGAGTTTTTGTGTGTATGTGTATGTGTGTGTGTGTGTGTGTGTGTGTGTATGTGTATACATATTTATATCTATATATCTTTTAAAAGTAACAATCAGGTTTTTTTTGTGTCATTTTTACTAAGACTCTAAAATCACATATGGATAACATGGGACTTATTTTGGTTGATTATACATATTTGTTACAGGAGTTTTCTTTTTCTTTTCTTTTCTTTTAAATGGGGGATCATGTGGGACAATGAAAAAATAAATGCTTTTTAATTAAAAATGGAATGAAAAGGGGCAGCTAGGTAGTGCAGTGGATAGAGCACCGACCCTGAAATCAGGAGGACCTGAGTTCAAATATGGCCTCAGACCAAATACTTGACACTTACTAGCTGTGTGACCCTGGCGAAGTCACTTAACGCCAATTGCCTAAAACAAACAAACAAACAAAAAAAAAGAAAAGAAAAAGGGAATGAAAGAAATAAACCAAATCAAAGTATGATAGATGTAGAGTAGGAAGAGACCTTTGAGGTGATTCTGGTTATCCCTTCCTTTGAGAGATGAGGAAACAAGCCCAGAGAAGTTAAGTAACTCTCCCAAGGTCACACAGAGAGGCAAAGCCAGGATAAGAAATCAGGTTCTTTTAATTCAAATCCAGTGCACTTTCTGCTACACCTCACAAAAGGGGGCATTAAGCATTTCCTGGCATTAGCAGCTAGTACCATTTAAGATAGGACTACCTCCTGGAATTCATTCTTCTTAGGTCTACAGCCCACTAGTTTTGAGATATTTAGTAATCATCTCTCTGCCCATCCATAACCTCTCAGCTTCGGCTATTTTCAAATCAATTTCAGTAACTAAGTAACCCTTCAAAAGAAGGGAAATAAGGTTCTTGCCCAAGAAGAGGAAAACAGGTTATTATGATACCATTTGCTCTAATGAGTCCATCAGGTTCTTAGAAAAGGATAACTTTAGGAACTTCTAGTTGTGACATTTAAAAAAGTTTTGAGAGACATAGTTTCTGGGTAATTAATCATTTTATTAATAGTGATAGCATTTTATTAAGAAAAGAGGTCAGTGGCACTTTTGAATGCCAAAGACAAATCATGGGGGCTCACAGTTTATATGCCCTTGAAAGAGTGAGTGCTCCTGAGAGTGGCAATTAACTCTGATTGGTTAACAATTCATGAGAGAATGAATATTATAATGAGAGGTAGGTTATACTCAAATCAAGGTCTTGAGGTATGTGATCCTGAGCACCAAAATCTTGGTCAGAGACTTTTCAATTTCCATATCACCCATCTGACAAAAGGGAGAATCCACACTTCCGCAGACATGTCTGAGTAAACACAATGACCCATTTGTCTAATCTTAAAATTTCTTTTATTGTCATTGATTAGATCTTAGCCTGGGTAAGTCTTTGACCAAGATTTTCCATGCTAGTTGATTTCTGGATGAAGAAGTAAAAAAAAAAAACCTTTAATCATAATTCAATAATTGTTTATTAATATAAGACATAAATAATCATTTCTCTCACAATTAAGGAAACACCCTCTACTGATGCAGCTCAGAACCTTCTCTGCAATTTATCATTTTCCAGAGTTATCTACAGCATGGAAAAGCTAAATGACTTGCCCATAGTTAAATAGCCAGGATATCCCAGAGATGGGACTTGAATCTGGCTTCAAAGTCAGCCCTCTATACACTATACCTAGCCTCAAGTAATTTCTGCCAAGTTTCCCTTTTCTTTTGAATGGTCTCAATTAATCATTTTTTAAAAATCATGTACTTGCAGCCATCCCTTTCCTATTATTATAATTATTAAGTCATTACCAGTACCAGCACTAGCCAAACCTTTTTTTTCTTCTGCTGTTCTTCTCCTTTTAAAAAATTCTAATATCTTCTACTTTTGACCCTCTGTTTCCTCCCCCCCTTCTCCTTAATTAACTTTCAACCTCTCAGCGCTGGCAGAAATGAGTGAAAAATGAATTATTTTTTCTTTGCCTCTTCCCTTCTTTTTATGTAGTTATCTACCTAACCTTACCCAAACCCCTAATTTAAAATACCACCATTGCTTTTATTATTAAGTTATTTTTATAAACAATAACTCAAGAAAAAAAATCTAAAATATTTGCTGAATTAAAAAAAATACTCTAAGGAACTAAGTGCCAAAATGGCTTATTTGTTCTGTATCTTCCTCTGCTTTCTCTGTCTGTACACTCATACAATCTTGCTGTTTGATGTGTACGTTGTTATAGTCAATGTGCAACATGGTTTTAATTCTGCTTTCTTAGCAAGCCCTTCCATATTCCTTTAATCTTCCTATTTGTGGTGCAATATCATTCTATTACAATGATAGAATCGTGGATTTAGAGCTGAAAGGGAGCTTCAAGGTCATCTAGCTCAGCCCCTTAATTTTGCAGAGGTGAAGGGAGCTGCCCAAGGCTATAGAAGCAATGAAGGGGAGAGCCAGGGTATGAACCCTGGCGCTCAGACTCCAAAGCTTTTCCCGCTGTAACCAAGCTGCTTTTACGTAATAAATTGGACATACAGGCTGTTTCCAGTTTTTTCACTATTACAAATTAAAGTGCTATGAATACTTTCGTGTGCTACAGAGAAATTTATTTTTCCTTTTACTATTATTTTTAGAATACAGTCCTAGCGGTTGTATCAGCGGATTAAAGAGGCCACTAGGTGGCGTGGTGGATAGAGTACTGGGTGTGGAATCAGGGATGATGATGAGAATGAGGATGATGATGATGATATCTATATCGCATTGACATTTATATAGCATCTACTGTGTGCCATGCACTGTGTTAATCCCTTTACAAATATTACCTCATTTGATTCTCACATCAACCCTGGGAGGTAGGTACTATTATTATCCCTGTTTTATAGGTGAGGAAATTGAAGCAAACAGGGGCTAAATGAATTGCCCAAGGTCACATTGCTAGTAAAGTGTCTGAGGCTAATTTTGTAAGTTTGTTGCTGATATCCTTCCCTAATTTGTTCCGTTATTTTTTCACCCATCCCAAGCATACCATCACTTTGGTGGCAGAATTGATAGAGGTCAAGAGTGGGGAAGACCTTAGTTCAAATCCAGCACTACATAAAGGCTTATTCTCTTCCTTTGTTTGCTTCCCTTTCCTTCCCACTTTGGCTGTCTGTCTCAAGGTACCATCCTCTACCATTGAAGGACTGTCTCTGGTCTCTATTCTCCTCTCGCCTCCATTCAAACATGCTTGCCTTGTAACTAATTGCCTTAGAAAGCCCAAGAAACACAGATGATAAACAGATCTCTGCTAATTTGCTAAAGGTAGAGGGTTAGATGGGTTTATGGGGCAGCTAGGTGGTATGCTGGATAGAGCGTCAGGCCTGGAGTGAGGAAGACCAATCTTCCTGAGTTCAAATCTGGCCTCAGACACTTACTGGCTGTGTGACTCTGGACAAGTCACTTAACCCTATTTGCCTCAGTTTCTCATCCATAAAATGAGCTGGAGAAGGAAATGGCAAACCACTCCAGAATCTATGCCAAGAAAACCCCAAATGGGGTCATGAAAAGTCAGACACAACTGAGAAATGACTGAACAATAACAAAGATGGTTAGAGGGTTAAACAACGTACAGAATTTAACTGTAACTTTGTAGAGATGGGGGTGGGGGTGTCTACCTCTTCATCATATAAATCCAAAGGAGTGACTTCCATGGTTAGCATTTCAGGTTAGAGAGGAAAAAGGCATGATGATGTGGCAAATTTGAGGGAAGATATTATTGAGTAAGGGATACCATGTCCTTCAAATTAGACTTTTTATAAATCTTGTTTGGTACTGTTTTAACAAATGAACTTGATTGATTCAACTGGAGAGTCTGCTTTACAAAAAGCCTCCAGAAGATACATGATCATGGGGAATTTATGTTGCTATATTACACAATTGCTCGAAAATCTGAACTGATCTTATCTAGGATCTAGTCCCTGGAAATCAACTCTAGAACAATTGACCATAGCATTATAATGAAGTTTTTACTTTTATTTTAAAAATTGGTTACATTCTCTCCCTCAAGCCTACAATGCCTCATTGCAACACTATGAGAATGCAAACAACATTGAGTCTTCTGAATACAGCTGTTTTCACTTTAAAAAAAGGCTGAAGATGAAATTTTAACATTTTCATTTGAAATATTTAAAAACTAATTAAACATTGTTTTGTTTTCACCATTTCCCCAGATGCCTTCCTCATTTCCCTGACAAAACCAGGAAGAGGTGGTAAACAAGCTTGGCAGGAAGTAAATGTTTACCTCCTCCTTATGGATAGTGTGTAAATTAATACTGTCGTTTGCAATATGTTATTGCTGTTGGATTTTTCACTGTTAACTCTATCATCATTATTAATGACTAATCATTAGTGTTGCCCTTCCCTTGCTAACAATCCAGGCAGGCATTGCACAACACATTCTAAACCACAGTGCCATTTTGAATCCAACCCTTCAATCCTTAGGCAGAGAAATTTCTTACTAAACTCTGTACAACAGACCTTTTACTGCACAGTAAACAACATTTTCATTCATATATTTCCAAATGCATCCCCAACATTGATAAAGCCTAAATAACCTATTCTATTATTCTCTATATTCTATCTATTTTTGCAGCATCTACTTTCTCTCACTCTTTGAAAAGCAGGATGACTTTGGTCCATCTTCAGGACTGCAACTCTTCTTTTCCTTTTTGTAATTCTCTAAAGATCACTGCCTCTAGCTTAGCATCACAACCACAAAGTCTTTCAGCACTCACAGAGCCAAAATGATTATCAGGTTTTGACCCAGGGTGCCAATATCCAGGGACACATTTCTTTCCCCCAGTGGTCCTCTAACTTGCCAACCCTTCATCTTGTTATCCTGTGTATGCCCCATGCCATATAGCATGACTTCTTCAAATCTCTTCCCTGACTTTGCACTGCCATACCCAAGGTCCCATCACCCTCACATGCCCCTTTCCTGGAACCTGTCTTCCTTTATTGTCATGGTCCCTGCTTATCACTTCTCTTTGGCCTTTCTCCTAGGAGGAGGGAATTTAAAGGTTAGGGAATATGGGCTGGAATCTGTTTGGAATGGACTGTCTCCTTTCTCAGCATGACTTTATCCATCCAGGGCCGCATTGTGTCACCAATGCACCTTGGGACCAATGCCATGTCTTTTACATGGGGTACCCCATATGTGGTCACAAAGAGTTAGACATGACTAAAAAACACCTGAACAACAACAACAAACCCTAGAATCAGCAATAATGTGGGCATGTCCTGATTAAGGTGGGAGACTAAGGCCTTCCTGCACTCCAGATGAGCCTCTCTCCAATTGAATCCCCCTCTCCATCCCATGTCAGAATTTGTGGTTACAATTCTGGTAATTTATTTTGTCCACTAACTCACACTCACTGAGGGCCTCTAGGTACTTGGCTATCTCCTCATTTTTCTTGGGTTCCAGTTCCCTCTTACCCATTGTTTGTTAGTCTCTCTGGTCAGAAGGTTATTCTTATTATTGGAGAAAATATGCAAAAATGGCATCAGAAAAGGAGCACCCAGTGAGGGATTCCTTTACTAAATCAAGATGGCACCTTCTCTGCAACTTATACTCTTAGCCAGCTCCCTAGAGCATGGAAAGATTATATGACTTCCCCAGAAGCACACAGACCAGGCTGTGCCAAAGGTGACACTTGAACTGATGTCTTCCTGACTCCAAAGCTGGTAATCTATACACTGTATTACACTGAGATACCATGTATATCCATCCCAGTGTGTGAGTTAATTTATCAACCTGAGATTTCCTTCTGTGGTATTTGGTACCTAGAAAATTGGTGTCAATTCTTGGGCAGAACAATGACCCTAGGGGCAGGAATCTGCCTTATTTTGTTAGATCTCTATCATTGTGTGACCCAGTCTTATCAAATCGCAAACGAAACCAATCAACCTATGATGACTTAGGGTTCCGTTAACCAGTGTAAGCTTCAAACGGGTCAGACTCAGCCATTCTCTTTTAGTCCAGAAGGGGCAACATTGAGCCAGGAAGATAGTCCTTGATGGTAGATAGTCTGAGACAGGCTTTAATCTTCAGGATTCTCTCTCTCTCTCTCTCTCTCTCTCTCTCTCTCTCTCTCTCTCTCTCTCTCTCTCTCTCTCTCTCTCTCTGTCTACCTGTCTCTCCTCTCTTTCTCTCCCTATCTTTTAAATTTAATCTAATTTTATAATTAATAAAAATTTATTTTCTCTCCCATCCCTGCCAGCTGGGTAGTGGTGGTGGGGAAACTTTCATAAGACATATGCACAATATATCAAAACACCCTTGTTGGCCACATTCAAAATGATCTCACTTTGCTCCCTGACTCTGTCACATCTCTTTCACTTCCCAATTTTCTTAAGAGACTTTGCCACTATTTTGTATTTCTCCTCAATGCCTAGCATAGTGATTGGCATATAGTAATTATTTAATGATTGCTCATTGATTGATTTTCAGTTAACTGCCCTGACTTCCATTTGTTGTACATATCCATTTAAAGTCTGAGCTCCTCTGAGGGCTCTCTGTTCCATCATTCTGGTTTCTTTTCATGTGTTTCCCTTTTCTTCCTCATCAGGCTTATTCATGCTTTTCCTTCAAAATTTAAGTTAACTTATTTTTTTAGAGCCTCTGGTCATGGGATCAAAGTTGACTTTAATCAGAAATTTTTGGAATCTGTTCTCTTAAATTCTAACTCTCATTGTTTATTACCCAGACTTTGTGCATTGGTTAATAGATGTCCAAGGGCATGAATATTTTTTTCCGTATTTTTCTTAGTTATTTTCTCTTAGAAACTACTGGATATTTCCACTGCTGTTCTCTCTATTTCTTACCTGTTTCTCTTCATGTTGTCTAACTTGTTTGTTTTTTGGGTATTGTTCTCCTTCTCCTTCCATTTTCATTTTAAAGTTCTCTTGATCAGATCACTTAAGTCTACAGGGAAATATCTTATTCCCAGTGAAACTGTACTCAGATCACATAAAATGAAAGACTTTATTTTCACTTGAGAATTGCATCTCAAAGATTTAAGAATATTAATCAGTATCATAAAATCTCTTTAGATTCAACTCTACCTCCTTCCCTGGCCCCTCTATCAACCGATTTTCTAATTTTATACTGATAATGTCCAGTTAGTGTTTAGTCACATGAATCTAGATACAGCCTCTGGAAATGATAAAATTATATTCATTGAAATGCCTTGTGTTGGTTGAATCTTTCAAGTAATTAGCTCATGAAGGGGAAGATTGGTCATTTCCAACAGTGATGTGATGATTTTCTCTTAATAAAGTACTACTTGATTCTCAGTGCCCTCAATGACCAGTTTGGAATGATTGTCAGGATCCCGAGAATGGTAGTTCTATTTTTTCCCTGCATCAGCACTATTTTGCGGAGGAGTGATTTTGAGGCCAGTTGGCATGCTCCAGCAACCTCAGCAGCTCAATAATGAAGTGGAAAAATCCATTATTGCAGGATCCCACAATCATGTAATGAGTTAAAAAGGACCTCAGCAGCCAACCCATACCTGAATAAGGATGTCCTCTGCAAAGTAGTCCTCTGCCCTTTACCTGAATGTCTGATAAGAGAGAACACACTATCTACTGGGGTGGACTGTTCTACTTGGAGATACGTCTAGGAATTTAAGGTCATTCCTCCCCCACACACTTTGTGGCCATTTGCTTTTTCTCTCCCTTCCTGCCCAGGCCCCACCCCCTGCCAAAAAAAGAGTTTACAATGGAGGCATCTTATTCTCCTCAAGATTTTTCTACTGAATTGAGATTCAGCTTTGAGAATGTTGTTTACCCTTTTGCAGTGTTAGGGTTCCATAAAACCAGATTATTATGACATGTCTCTTGTGCAGATTTTAAAAGCTTTAATTATTATTACTTTGAAAAGTCATTTCAATCTCTTGAAAGATAAGTATGACTAATTTAAGCTGTTAACAGCACAGGTCCGTCCTGTAAAGATCAACTCTGAAATCTAGATTAATGCCAAAACAAATCAACACAAACACTGAGGAGATCACAGAATCCTGGGAAATAATTGGTACAACTTAGTGACTCAAACATACTGTTTGATCAATTTTCTTTTATCATAAATGGCTATGACTAAGGAATCAAAAGAAAGTTGTGTGACACATCCTTTCTTTCTAAAATCTTAACAATGAACTATTTAATCTGCTTCCTGATCCTATGAGACAGCATATTTGCTGCCAGTTATTGAATCTGGATTTTTGTCCAGTAGCGCTAGTTGAAAAGAATGACAAAGTCTCAAGGCCAGCACATGAGGGATAAAGCATTATGGTGAAGCTTGTTGGGATGGTCAGGCAGGTTGAGTCAGTTACCCTACAGTCAGATAGCAGGACAAAGTCAAGTTCTTAGTTCCAAGGTTTGAGGAAAGTGTCTGGGATATTTAAAGAAAACTTGTCAGGGGTTGAAGTCAAAGGATTAATATAATTGAGCCCATGAAATTTGTGTAGCTTTGAACCCTGTCTCTGAAATTGAAGAATTATGTCATCAATGGACAACTCACTTCACCTCTCGAGGCAGTTTCCTCAACTATGAATTTTTGGGGGCTGGATCTATCATTTCATCTTGATGATTTCTCTCCACCACGGATAACTGACACTTCATCTACAACTTGTAGACTTAAAGAGTTGCCTAGGATGCTGAAAAGTGAAGTGACTTGTCCAGGTTCACACAGCCAGTGGGTGTCAGATAAGGGAATTGAGTCCAGAGTCAGCTCTCTATACCCTCACACCATATAACCCACTCCATCAATTAAAAAGGGGGTAATGTTCACTTTAATACATAAATATTATGTATTACATACAAGATAGCTGTGAGGCTCAAATAAGATAATGTACATTAATAGCTTCAAAAACCTCAATGTGCTATGTAAATGTTAATTATCATCATTATTAAGCAAGATTATCAAAATAACCTGGGCTTTAGTGTGGCTTTTGATTTTGTCTGGCACAAAAGAGATTGCTGGTGTACAATGAAAGCACTTATTTTCTGTCAAGTCTAAGCCAAACAGGAACTTACTTCAGCATTGGAAACTGTACCTGCTAACTAAGTCTAAATGTTGAGAAATTATGTATTTGTACTCTAGTATCCTAGTCACTTTACTAAAGAACTCAACTTAAAATTGGGATAATAATAGCTCTGACCTGTTGTTGTGAGGATCAAATGAGATAATATTTGTAAAGTGCTTAGCACACTACCTGGCACATAGTAAGCACCATATAAATGCTATTATCATTTATTATAATTATAATTGTTATTGTTACTGTTATTTTAATTAATTAATTAAGGAGGTTTTGGTGTGGTGTGAAGGGCAATGAATTTGGAGTCAGAGGATATAGGTTGAAATCTTGACTCTGCTACTTACTCTCTATTGCCTTTCTGAGCATCAATTTCCTTACTTGTAAAATGAAGTGCTTGGTTCAAGTTATTTTCTAGCTGTGAATACTATCAAAAGAATTTTCCTAAACTGCATCCTATTCCTGAGAAGCCTTTGAAACAGTAGGTTTCTGCCACAATTCTCAGCTTCCATAGATACAGCTTCTTCTGTCATTGGTTTCCCTTCAACTGATGCCATCTTCAACTCATTGCTGCCTCTTCCATGGCACCTTTAGCTGCTGCCAAACCTCCACTGCTCCCTTCACCAGCTGCCACTGTCATCTCATATACCACTATGGTTATCTTTTCCATCATTCTGACTTCCTTCTCCCCAGTTACAGGCTTCTCTGTTGCCGACTCTTCAGCCAGAACTGATCCAATACTGAGAGACAAGTGTTTATCTTTATTCTGAATCCTTAAAGCCCTCCCCATGTTATAAATTTTTTTTTAAATTAAAAAATCTCATATGGCCGACTTTATTATAAAAAATCCTCAGTGTTTTCAGAGGATTTATAAATCTAGGCATTGCCATATCTATTAGGGAGTAAGCTGAAATTGCCAATTTAGTTCTTTCTTTTGACCAAAGTCAAACTTGGCTGACTTGACTCAGAGATATCTGTATAAAAACACTTCCGTTGGTATTACACTGAAGTCCAAATTTGGTGTCCTTGAAGTTTAATAATGGGAACTTAACCACACTATCTCCCCCGGAAGCAAAACAAAACAGAAACCTATTTATCAATTAGCCTGTGTTGAAAAAAATATATATAACAACTGTCACAGAGATGCTTAGCATGGAAGGCCACTTAATGGTGAGCCAAATTGTTCCCCTGCTTCTATTAATTCCCTATCCATTTTCTTGATGGTCAGACTTTGTAGCTGAGTTTCACCTTTAGAAGGCAGATACATGTGGAAAATCAAATTACATTTAGATTGACCAAATATGTTTAGATGTATTTTTGACAGTTTGAAGAAGTCTCAAAGAATGAGAGATTAACTTTAGAACCGACTTAGCTAGAAAATACTCAATAATGACATGAAAATGTTAATATGATGAGGATGACCTCTAAAAAAACATAGATAACATCCTTTCTTTCTAAAATCTTAACAATGAACTACTTAGTATGCTTCCTGATACTATGATATAGCATATTTGCTGCCCATTATTATGTCTGGATTTTTGTCCCATAGCGCTAGTTGACAAGAACGACAAAGTCTCAAAGCCAGGACGCAAGCGATAAAGCACTATGGTCAAGCTGGTTGGGGTGGTCAGGCAGGTTCAGTCAGTTACTCTAAAGTCTCATGGCAGAAAAGTTCTTAGTTCCAAGCAAAGTTTGGAAAGAGGAAAAAGTCTAGGATATTTAAAGGAAACTAGTCAGGGGCTGAAGTCAAAGTCAAATTAATATAATTAAGCTCATGAAAGACTGCAGTTGGAGGAGCATTTGTTGCCCTGTTAGCTGTA
>NW_020954608.1:12332157-12380245 GCF_900497805.2 Vombatus ursinus
AAGGGCTTCTGCTGCCTTTAAAAATAGATAATTGAGACCTCACCACCCAGGCTCACACAGCTATTAAGTGTCTAAGGCTAGATTTGAACTAAAAAAGATGAGCCTTCTTAACTGTAGGACTGCTCTAACCATTGCACCACCTAGCTGCTCCACTAAACAAATAAAGGGAGCCCATCAACTTGAGAGTAAACTTTTCAATCCATTTAGTAGAAGTAGAAGTTTGTAGCATTTGTTGCCCTGTTAGATGTAGAAGGGCTTCTGCTGCCTTTAAAAATAGATAATTGAGACCTCACTACCCAGCCCTATTTTCTAGCCAGACTCCCTGTCTGTCATGGGTCACATGGCAGGAGCATTTTCTTGGTGAGTAATGAATACGTAGGGAAGTGTGAACCTATATTTGAAAATTCAGCAAGTTCATGACCAAGGCCCCTGGTCTCTTCCCTCTTGCTGTTATAACCCTCTGCAGATTGGAAAAAGAAACATGGTCATGGGTAACCCTCTGCAAATTGGAAAAAGAAACATGGTCATGGAGTCACTGACACCCATTAGCCTTATAAAAGTGTTGTGAGAGTCATTTCAATGCAATTATCGTAGTCTGATCTTGGGGCAGCTAGGTAGTGCACTGGATAGAGTGTTGGACTTGGGGTCACAAAGACTCATCTTCTTAAGTTCAAATCTGACCTCAGACACTTGCTAGTTGGTGACCCTGGGCAAGTCACTTAACTGTTTGCCTCAATTTCTTCATCTATAAAATGAGTTGGAGAAGGAAATGGCAAATTACTCCAGTCTCTTTGCCAAGAAAACTCCTAATGGGGTCACAAAGAGTCAGATATGCCCGAAATGACTGAACAACAACAAAACTCATCTTACATAAAGGCAAAATAATGGAATAAGCAGCCAACATCCTTTCTGTCCTAGGTTGTATTTTATAATATTGTTATATAAGATATAAATAACCCAATCAACTTAAGATATTTTTTAAAAATAATAAAAGATAATCTTCTAGTTCTAAGGTGGCATCTAAGTTTCTGTAGTGGAAAAGTATCAGCTTAGTTCCAGCACTAACTCATAGTGTCACCTTGTATAAGCTATTCTACCTCTCTGGCTCTCAGTTTAGTCATTGACAGAATATGATCATAGTGATGGTTGTTAACATCTCTTCTAGTTCTTAAGGTTCCCTACCATCATCTAGGAACTCAAGTTTTTATTCTTCAGAATGTAAAAAACAAAATGAATTAAAAGCTAATAGAAACAAAAATAATAATAGCTAGAATTTATGTAACACTTTAAAGTTTGCAAAGTATATTACATATGTTATCTCATTTGGTCCTCATAGAAGCTCCGCGAGGTAAGTGCTGCTATTACTTTCATATTACAGGTGAGGAAACTGAGGTAAGCCTCAGTTAAGTAACTTGCCTAGGGTAACAAAGATAATGGGTATCTGGGACAGGATCTGAACTCAAGGTTTCCTGACTCCAAGTCTTCTACTCTATTCACTGTGTCAACTAGCTGCCCTAAATATTCTATTAATTCTAAAAGCTCAAAAGGGATGTATTAAAACATTTTAAAAAGGATTGCAAGAAAGAAGTTTATAGTAAAACATGAACTCACTAATACATAATTCATGATCATTTGGACAGACTGGCTGACTTCGTTTTGCACTGAACATGAGGAAAGTGACTTACTAAACAAATTTTGTTGTTCATTTGTTTTCAGTAGTATCTGACTCTTCCTGACCCTATTTGGGGTTTTCTTGGCAAAGATACTAAAGTGGTTTGCCATTTCCTTCTCCAACTCATTTTCCTGATGAGGAAACTGAGGCAAATAGAGTGAAGTGACTTGCGCAGGCTCACACAGCTATTAAGTGTCTAAGGCTAGATTTGAACTAAAAAAGATGAGCCTTCTTAACTGTAGGACTGCTCTAACCATTGCACCACCTAGCTGCTCCACTAAACAAATAAAGGGAGCCCATTAACTTGAGAGTAAACTTTTCAATCCATTTAGCAGCCCACTTATATTAGAAAAAGTACATGTAATCTTGCAAAAGCCTGGCACTATTAAATATAAATCATGCATATTTATTCACACAACTTGGGATGGCTGCCTTACGCTAATTCAGCCAGTGAGTTCTGTTGTTTCCACTATACCATGTCTGTCTCAAATTCACCTGCTGCTATTCACTCTCTACTCTGTATCATATTTATACATGTGTTAAGTCCCTTCTTATTAAATTGTAAGCTTTCTGAGGACAGAGAATGTCATTCCCCCCCGCCCCTTATATCTCCAATACCAAGCAAAGGGCCTTTTACATATTGCAAGCTTAATAAGTGTTTGAATCCAAATTGCTTCTAGTCTCACTCCTGGCATTTATTACATGTTACTTGGACTTTTGTTACAGCCTTGAAATCGATCTCCCTGCTCCTGCCCTCCAATCTATCTTACACATTGATGCCATTGCCAAAGGATAGATTGGGTCACTTCAACCCATTACTCAAAAATCTTAAAAGGCTCCTTGTTCTCGACTGAATTGAGGCCAAATGCCTTTGCCCAACTGTGCTAGGCAGGTCAAGATGCCGTTCTTAACCCAGATATTCAGATGGCTCGATGACTGACCCAGACCAAGTAAATATAATGTTAAAAATATTTACTTTTAAAATATTATTTATTTACTGACAAACACAGGGCAAAGATGCATGATTGGGTCCAGTGACAGTTACAGACTGTTGACGGACTCCTCATGCCCCTCTCTGTTCCCTCAGGTTCATCCCTGGTCCCAGTCTCACAATAGCCAATATTAGAAGAGGGCTTCATTAGGTTAGAAGGGGAATAACCCCTTTACCTGTTTCTTTAACCTCAAATGTTATATGCCGCCATCATCTGGGGGTTGCTTGAGCAGTCACAAGAATCAAGAGTCAAAAGAGGGTCTACGTGACTTGACCTATGACTATTTTACCTTTAACAACCTTATTATTTTTCCTGCTCCCTCTCCTCCCTATCAGTTGTATTTCCTTACTTGTTCCTACTTTGATTCTTACAATGCCCCTTGCCTTTAGAGTACGTATCTTAGTCAAAGTTGCAGCAGGCATTGGCCAAAGCCCACCACACACCAACACTTAAACAATCTCTCATCTGCCTTATGTGCCACAGTATCTCTTTTGGTACTGGTACACTGTCTGGTAACAGAATTACATAATCTCAAATTTAAAAGGAACCTCAGAGGCCCCTATTGCAACTTGTACATGAATAAAAGCTTCCTTAGCAGCACACTTGACCAACAGTCATCCAGCCTTTGCAGCATGAGCACTAGTGGAGAAAACTCAATACCTCTAGAAGCAGCCCATCCCTCATTTTGATGACAACATTTATTAGAGTTTTTTATATTAAGCCTAAATTTGCCTCTTTGTATCTTCCACCCATTCTTCCTAGCTCTGCTCTTTAGGGCCAAGAAGAATATGTTTATTCCTTTTTTCCTTCTTTGTTCCTTCATAAGAGTCATTCAAACATACTTAAATATAGCTGATACATTCCTTCTACATATTCTAGTCTCCAAGCTAAATGCCTCCAGTGTTTTGAACCAAACCTCACATTTAATGGCTTTTAGTGCCTTTCTATCTTGGCTACCCTCCTCTGGGTGCTCTCTAGCTTCTCAATATTGTTCTTAAAATGTAAGGCTCAGAACTGATTACAATGCTCCAGATGCGACCTGACCAAGGGATGATACAGTGGGACTATCACCTCCCTGGCTTGAAATACTGGGCTTCCCTTTACAAAAGGAAGGGACCTCATACATCATCTAGTTCAACTTGTGCTGGAACAGTAATACCTCTTCAACAAACCAACCAAACCAACCTTTGCTTAAAGGTCTCTAGTGAAGAATGACTAACCCCCAAGGCAGCCCATTCCACTTTTAAATGGCTTGAATTGTTAGGATTTGCTTTCCCTTTCATCTTGCCTAAATCTGGGGTTGTGCTGGTGTCAGCTTGAGCCAGCTCTGGAAAAGATTGCTAAATTTTTCTGCAATCAGCAAGTGCTACAAATTGGAGCTTGATTTTTTTATTGTCTATATTTAAGGAAGTGATGGAGAAAATCTTAATAATGCAGATCAAATTTAAATGTGAGTCGGTGCATAGATTTGGTTGTTTGGTTTTTTGTTTTGTTTTGTGTTTTGTTTCTCGCCCATGGAGAACTAGTTGTTAAACATTTGCCAGAACAATCCTGCCTAAATCTATTTTTACTACTTCTACACATTATTTCTATTATTTCCTTCTTTGGTCAACCAGTAAAAAGTTTAATCCTTTTGATGTGACCATCCTTCAAATACTGAAACAGCTATAATGTACTCCCTCCCCAAGTCTTCTCTTTTCTAGGTTAAAATTCTCTAATTTCTTCAACCTAGCTCCATATGTTGTGATCTCAAAGATTTGTATGCCCTTCTCTGGAAGTTCCCCAGCTTATTGATGCCCTTCCTAAGTATCATTCCCTGATCATATTCCCTAGATTCTTGCCTCCATACTAGTCTCTCTACCTGGGATGCCTTTACCCTCCAGATCTATCTCTTCATTCCTACTCATTTTTGAGGTCCTAGTTCAAATGCCACTTTCTTCACAGAATCACAAAATATTACCACTGGAAGAAACCTTGGAGATCATTTAGTCCAATCTCTTTATTTTACAGATGAGGAAACTGAGGGCCAGAAAGCTAAATTGATTTGGCCAAAGCCAACATATCTAATAAGTGAAAAATCTACTGCTGTTGAATGATAGATCTTGGGACTTGAACCTAGGTATTCAGATTCCAAGTCCACTGGTTTTTCAAGATCACACTCACGAGACAGGAACTCAGGAATATAGATTTAGAGCTAGAAGGAACCACAGAGATGATCAAATCTAATCCACTAATTTTATATCTGAAGAAACCAAAGACCAGAGAGATTGTGTTACTTGTCCAAGGTCACCCAAATTGACTTTTCTTCCCTTTGTCATTATACTTTGAGTTTCCAGTATTCATTTCTGATTTCCTGACAGAATGTAAGCTCCTGGAAAACAAGGAATGCTTCATTATTATCTCTGTACTTAAAACATTTAGAACAGTGCATGGCAGACAGAAGGTGCTTAATAAATGCTTGATTATTGATTGAATGACCTCTTCCTCCACACCCTCCCTCCACTCTTAGACTGTAAGCTCCATAAGAATATGAATCAGAATATTCTTCTCTTCAGACACAATAACAGAGAATACAGTGCCTTGCACATAGTGGATATAATAAACATTTGATGAATTAAATGAACCTATTCATTTTATTCATTCAATAGATTGTAAGATCCTTGAGGGAAGGGGATGTTTTGTCTTTACGTCCCTGTTAACTAGCACAATGTGCTGCACATAGCAGATAATAAAAGTTTGTTAAATTTGAGTTAAAATGGGATATTTTCTAGGAAGTAGTTTGTTGACTTAGTTCTTATTGTACTCTGAGGTAACAAAATTGAATTTCCTTTTAAATATCCTATTATTTAGGCATAATTAAATATCTTATAATTTAGGAAGTAGGTGGCACAGTAGATGGAGTGTTGGACTTGGATTCAGGAAGAAGTGGGTTAAAATCCAGTCTCAAGCACTTACTAGCTATATGACCCTAGGCAAGTCACTTAACCTTTACCTGTCCTAGTTTTCTCATCTGTTAAATGGGGATAATAATGGCACCTACTTCTTGGAGTTGTGAGGATAAAGTGAACTACTATTTGTAAAGTGCTTCACAACTTTTAAAGCACCATATAAATGCTAGCTATTATTATTACTTCTTATTAATTAAGACAGCCACTTCTATTTGTCCAAATAAATAGAAGCTGCTATAAACTGCTTCTTTAAGTAGTGTGAAATAATATGTATTAAGAATAAGAATTATCCAGTTCTTCATGGTTTATCTGTATGAACAACTTTGATTAAGTTTAGATTTCATATGGGAAAATCATCTGTGGTATTTACTGATATCTTTGCCAGTATTATCTATAAGTCTATGCCACTTAACTGTATGAAACTTTGAAATTCAGGAAAGATATGTGGAAATTTTGTTCTGCAATTAACTGTAAAAACAGGTCTTGTGAACATTTTATACAGAATGCCTGCCTGAATCCTAGGGAAAAAACAACCCTGAAAAAACAACAGGGAGTAAAAAACCCACCAGAAGGAAAATAAAAGGGAAAAGATTATTTTATTGTGTTATGTACGTGAACTGAGTAACTGATTATAATCTTTTAAGGCAGCCTATTATTATTGTAATATCTTATGGCTCCATTTATCATACTATTAGTTGGATGATTGTGTGACCAATACAGCACAAATTTAGCAAAGGAATAAATCACTGCTCTGCCCATTTCAGTGGGAAAGAATAAAAGAGATGATTCTCCTTAACTGGTTGCATTTCAATGGAAAAGGAAATAAAGTCTTGGGAATAAGAAGAACAAAGTTATAAATTCCAAGTTTCAGGTTTGGACTAGCTACTTGTTAGCCTAGGATAGTCATAGAAAGAAACAAGCTCTGAACCCTGTGGTCTGAAAAGAATGTTCAATTTGCCACAAGAAGTATAAAATGCTTAAGCTGGAAGGGAGTTTAAAGATTAGTCTAACCTTCAGAGGCTCAGACAAGGGATATGACTTGACCAAAGTCAGAGGTTATAAATCAGCAGAGTACAGATTTGAACTTGGGTCTTCAGATTCAAAACCCAGTATGCTCTCCAGTACACTGTGAATACATTTTAAAACCACAATATAAACAAGCTGACTTCCCCAGGTCAGTCCTACTGACCATTTGGACAGCATTCTCACACACAAGAAGAGTGTCATAACCCATAATGGGAATTCACTGCTGCTCATGATCTTTTGTTGGCTTGGGGGCAGATGTACGTAGCTTCCTGCCCTTAATCATACCACTATTTGTGAAAATAATTTTGACACCTTTATTCAATTTAATCAGTATGTACTTAGTTCATTGAGATTTAATGGGTATCATTGATTGTATTAGTGAGTTGAATAGGACAGAATTGTGTTTGATTTAGCTATGCTAGTCAATGCTATAAGAATAAGAGTCATAACCAAATAACCTACCATGTATTGATGATAATATTACTTGTATTGATTTATAGGATAGATTTATACTTTTAGGTCTATTATAAGAACTTATATTAACTTGTGTTAGGAATTTGCTGTATTAGCACTTTGGCCTCTCCATTCCTAAGTGACCTTTGCTTAAAAACCACAACTTCTTTAGTCTCTTGTCACAGTGTTTTTGAACCCCAGAATACTGCTGACCAAATATTAGTGATTGATGACATGTAACGGCCCCTGCTGAGATGGCCAGCTGACCCGTGGAAGGCTCAAGAATGCTGATGACAAAATAGTAGCCAATCCTGGCAGCTCTGCTATTTTTCTCCCTTAGTCAATCGTAGGAGTTCTCCATTTCTGAAGATGACCAGTCATGGAATTGTACTACCTCATTTTATTTTTAGTGACCTCCTAAGGGTGATATAAAACAGGGCCCTATTCCCATGAATAGGGGCATCCTTGACTGCAAGGAAGGTCTTGGATCTAATTGCTTAGGGACTACCAGTCTCCCTAATAAACTGATTGTGCTCAGAGCTCTGCCTTGATTAGCTTTTGTTTCAGATTGGAATTTTGCAGCCTACGACTCCAGATCAGATTTTAACATCATGGCATTCTTTATTTAGTTCACTCAACCTGCCCAGTTGCCAACAAGTCATTACCACAGATGAGGCAGTTTACATGTACAATGTATACAATAAAACTCTTTGTTAAGTAGAACCATAACATTAATAGATTGTGAAGAAAAAATACAGCTAAGTGGCAAAGGGGATGGAGCATTGGACTTGGAGTCAAGAAAATGAGTTCAAATTCTGTTTCAGCTACTTACTAGCTATGAGGCAATCACTTAACATCTCTCTGCTTCAGTTGCTCTTCTGTAAAATGGAGATAACAATAGCACCTACCTGCCCAGGGCTGTGTGAGAGATAACATGAGATAATTTATCAAAGCACTTTGCAAATCATAAATCACTCTATAAATGTTAGTCAATCTCATTTTTCTCCTCCTCATTATTATTGTCAACAATCCTATCACAGGAGAAAGGTTATAGCTATAGTGATGGAGATGATATGGCTAGAAGCACAGAGTAGCTAAGGTTTAAGAGAAGAAGATTCATAGAATGGCTAGTACCAAAAGGATGAACTATCTTTCTATCCTCTTGATGATCATTAGCTTATACCACCATCAGTCTTCCTACCAAGTCTCCCTCTGGGCTCCTATGCACCATATAACTTTATACCCAAGGTCCTGCCCTCACTTTCCTTCCATGGCTGAAACACCCAAAGAGGAGAACTGAATTCAATTACCCTCCATGAAATCATCTTCTGACTAGTCCCACTAGGTGTCATCTCAACTACAAGCCCAGATAATTTTGTGTAGACGTTCCCCCCTGCCCCGAAGGGAGCCAAATAAATATAGCCTTCTTCTCTACATTCCTTAAAATTTGCCAGGCAATTTTTCCTATCCTAGGCCACAGAATGAATGAGGTATACCTAGAGGCCACTGATAATTCAGGAACCAAAAGAGAAAGGCCTATATTGTTTAGCACTTTGGCCCAAAGGCCAAATTTCAGAAAAAAGCCCTCTTACCCTTTTTTTGGTAGGAGATGAGCATACTCTCTCTCTCCCTCTCTTTCTAACACACACACACACACACACACACACACACACACACGTCTCTGGCTAGAATCTAAAGTTTAAGTCTAAATGTGTTAGAACCAATTTCTTTTTCTTGTGACTTTCCCTCCTGTCATCCCCAAACCCAACATCTGTTCATTCCATTGGCTGTCTAAATTGCAGTGATGAATTTCTCATTACTGGCACCTGATTCCATTCAAAAGAAATAGATAAAAAGAGTTTGGAGTGTTATTCATTGTCAGCTATACTAAACTGCCACACTCTTGATGTTTCTTTGCTAATTTATTCATTGAGATGCCCCTCACTGCTGACGAGTGCTGAGTGCTGCTGGAGCTTCTGCGTGGCTATTTTAGGTGATATTTGCTAGGTGTATTTGCTAGGTGTTTTTCGAATGGCAGCATGGAAACAGCAATGGAGCAAGATGTCTGAATCCCTTACTTACTCATCCACTCCACCTTGATCTCTTCCTTAACCCTGCAGTACAAAGTGACTATCTGTCTTGTGTACACGGAAAGCCCCCTCTCATTGATACCACTCCCTGCTTTCTTATATACTCATCCCCTTATTCTTACCCCCTGGAAACCTATCCCCCCCTTTTTCTCTTCTCTCTGGAATCTCTATTCTATTCTATTGTTTGCAAACTTTCCTTCATTCCAACTAATCAACCAACAAGTATTTATCAAGTCCCTACTATGTGCCAGCACACACACACACACACACACACACACACACACACACACACACAAATATTTGCCATTTTTCTCTGGTGGAACATGCTGGCTGTCCCCAGACAAAATATTCTGCTCCCCTCACCTCAGCCTTTCAGTTTCCTTGGCTTCCTTCAAGATAAAACTCAAACCCCATCTTCTGTAAGAGACCTTTCCTTGTCACCTTAGTCAAGAGTGGGGAAACTGTGGCCTCGAGGCCATATGTGGCCTTCTAGGTCCTTGGGTGCAGCCTTTTGACTGAGTTCAAGTTTTACATAACAAATCCTTTTATTTAAAGGGATTTGTTCTGTGAAGTCCAGATTTAGTCTAAATAAGTGCACTAAATAAGTATTTCTGACTAATTAAGATGGGAGGGCACTATCAGTTAGTGACATCAGGAAAGACTTCATATAGAAGCTAATGATTGAGCTGAGTCCTGAAGGCATAGAGGGAGGAGGGCCATATGTGAAGAACAAAGAAAAGGTGAGGTTGGCTGAAATGTAGAGTATAGGAAGGCCACTCAGGTATAATGAGGCTAGAAACCTGCTCCCCAAGCTACTGTCTTCCTGGCTGAACTTGATGGACCTTTTCTCATGCTACCCAATCCACCAGGCCAGGAAGACAAGGAAGCACATGTGCTTTTATTGCCTCCAGAACTTCCCCTTCTGCCACCTCTCCTCTGAAGGTTCGCTCTACTCCTTTTTCTACCATCCTATTCAGATCCTGTTTGTAGTTACCTAACAGCCCCCAGGCCATTCTCTCTTCTTTATTAAGGAGTTAAGCACCTGGTTCACCAAGTTCATCTCCCCTTTAATCACTACCCTTATCTTTGGGACTTCAATCCACAGTGATGTCTTCTCATCTGAGACACTCTGGCCTCCTAGTTTATCTGCCTCTTCAACTCCTATCACTCATATCTTTACTCTACTTAGGTCTCACAAGGTCTTACTCTTGCTCCCACCATCACTCAAATTTATTCTATCTCCATTAATCCAAACTCTGAAATGACTATATCTGACAAAATCCTCCTATCTCTTTATTTCTCCCTTCACATAACTTCTCTTAAACTTGTTATTCATCCCTACTTCAATCTCTAATCACTCCACCCCATATTATTCTACCACTCCACCACCCTCCCTCTGGCCTCTTCTTCCTTCTTTCTCAATCTGGACCTTTTGCTTGAGTAATTCAACTATATCCTCTTCTCCTGAATTTCCTGCCCCTTTGTCTTATCGTTGCTCATGCCTTGGGAAGCCCTAACCCAACATTACATTTACTCTTCACCTTCTCCACTCCTCCATTCTTGCTGCTAAGTGATGCTAGAGTAAGTATCATAATGGTGCTGACTGGTCCACCACAAATCTCAACTAAGCCTTCACTCCTGTAAGACAATCCTTGTATTCTTCCCCAACTGACTTTCAGTTATACTCTTTACAGAATTTGTTGCAAGAATCCTTGTTCCTTGAATCATCTATACTATCCAATTTCTACTTCCTCTCAACTGAGGACCTTGCCTCCTACTTTACCAAGAAAATAGGGACTGCTCAGGATGTAATTCCTCTTTTCTCCTTGCCAGTGATTCAAAACCCAGTGATGTCACCCCTTTTTCTCTTTCTATTTGTCCTATTTTCTAATGAAGAACTGCCCTTTCTGCTTGCCTGGCCTACCTCCTCTACTTATGCTCTTGAATGCCTTCAAACTATAAGGAACTTTGTTTTTTGATTAAACACTCTCTTGTCATTTTTAACTTTTCATATCTATTGGCTTTTTCTTTGCTGTATACATGCTCATGTCTTCCCACTTTCAGAAAAAAACACCAACAACCACTCTTCCTCTGAGCCTATTACCCCTGCAAAATATGATCCCTTTATCTTTTCTCCCTTTCACAGATAAAGTCCTAGAGAAAAATCTTCTATATTTTCTTCCTCCATTTCTTCACTTCTCAACATCTTGGAGGTGGGTGTTTATCTCACCATTAAATTGATAGTGTTCTCTCCAAGGTTACCAGTGAGTTCTTAAATTCTAAATTTGATGGCCTTTTCTCAGTCCTCATCTTTCTTGACTTCTATAGTTTCTGATACTGTTGACTGTCCTCTTCAGTTTACTGTGACACTGTACCCCACTACCTGTCTGGAAATTTCTTCTCATTTTCTCTCCTGTATCATCATCCAACTTCTGCCCCAATTATGAGTGTGTCCAATAGTTGCTCTGCTTTGAGCTCTCTTCTCTTTTGTCTCTATATCTTCTTGTAGTGATCTCATCAGAGGACTCTCAGATCTATCAATCCAATCCTGATCTCTCTCCTGAGCTCTACTTTTGCCTCATCAATTGCCCATTGGGCATCTCTCCCTAGAGGTCCTTTAGGCATTTCAAATTCTGCATGTCCAAAATAGAATTATCTTCCTCACTAAAACTACCCCTCCTACAAACTTTCCTCTCTTTGTTGAGGTTACCACTGCCTTTCTAATT
Source organism: Vombatus ursinus (assembly GCF_900497805.2). Classification (NCBI taxonomy): domain Eukaryota; kingdom Metazoa; phylum Chordata; class Mammalia; order Diprotodontia; family Vombatidae; genus Vombatus; species Vombatus ursinus. The sequence continues at coordinate 12,344,065 of NW_020954608.1, forward strand.
AGCTAGGTTCACAACCTTGACATCATCCTTTCCCTTGACTCCCATACCTAATCAATTGTCAAGTCTAGTGCATTCTACTTTCACAACATCTTTAACATTCTTCTCTCTACTCACAACAGCCACCATCCAGTTTAGAACCTTATTACCTACTACTTAGAATACTACTTCTTAATTAGACTCCTTGTTTCCAAATTCTCCCCTCTCCAAGCTATCATCACAACATAGAGGTCAAAATTTATATTTCTCAATTGCAAGTCCAACCATATAATTCCCCTCTTCAAGAGGCATCAGTGGCTCTTAATGTCCCTAGGATGAAATGCAAACTCTTATGTTTGATATTTAAAGCCCACTACTCTGAGACCAACTTGCAGGCTAATTTCAAATTACTCCCTTTCCTCTATTCCTCATTCCAGCCAACACAACCCACTTATTGTTCCATGACATTCCATTTTGCTTTTCACTGGCTGTCCTCCATGTGTGGCATGTTCTTTCTCCTCATCTCTGTCTCAAGAACCTCCTCAAAAACTTAGACAATGAATGGACATTCAGACTTTGCAGGATTCCATTGAAGACAATCTATTGCCTCTTAAGGCAGCCAATACTATTTCTGAATACCTCTTGTCAGGGCAATGTTTAGTGTACTTTAAGGCTCAGCTCAAGTACTACCTTTTACAGAAAGGAGACCTCTCAAGATCTCCCCACTTCTTCACCTTCCCCCTTGAACTTTCTTTGTATTGACTTATCTGTGTTTATTCTGTCTCTGATAGACTGTAAGTTTCTTGAAAGCAGGCATTGCTTTATTTTTTTCTTTGAATCCCCGGTAAAAACACAGTGTCTCATATGTAAGAAGTGCTTTACAGTATGCAAGATGGTGCAGTGGATAAAGCTTTGGCTTAGAGTCAGGAAGAGATGGCTTTCAGTCCTACCTTAGATGTTTATTAGCCGTGGGACCCTGGAGAAGTAATTTAACCTCTTTCAGCCTCAGTTCCCACATTTGTAGGGTTATCATGAATATCAAATGAGATAATATGTGGAATGTTTGTTGTAAACTTTATTCTATAAATGTTAGCTTTTATTATGATTAACAATGATGATATACTTGTAAAATCGAATTGAATTAGAATCCCTACTTTCCTTCAAGACTAAGCTCATGTACCATCTCAACTCATGTGCCTCAGAAACCTTATTTGATCTCCATAATTGTTTGTATTCTCTCCCTTTTCAAATAATCGTATTTATACTTACCTGTTTCTATGTCTTATCTCCTCCTCCCCCCACCCCAGGAGAATATAAGCTCCCTGAGGGCAGAGATAATTTTTTGTTGTCTTCATTGATTTGCATATAATAAGACCATAATAAATATTAGTTGAGTTAGATTGGATTGTGGGAACAAGGGAAAGGTATTTCTGAGTCTCAGTTTCCTCATTTATAAAATAAAGGGATGAGACTATCTAATGTCCCTTAGAACTCTAGTATTTTTACATTCAGTCATAGGAAGTTAAACATTTACCATATAACTGGTCAATATTCACTGAAACCTGAGACAATTTTCCTCACTCTCAACTTTCAGTTCAATTTGCTAAGTCAATTATGAAAATACACTTGTGAAACCAAAGGTGCATTTATACTCAAATAGGTGTTTTCTGTGAGGGATTGTCTGATGTTGGCTACTGCCAAGTGAAGGTTGTGGCAAGATGGGGTAGGAACAAGATATTAGGAAGTAACTGGAGCTCACGTTCCCGAGGCAGGGGCTGTGCCAGGTGGAGTTGTGGTGAACTGGGATGGGAACTGGATACGGAGAAGTAACTGGAGCTCATGCTCCTGAGGCAGTGGGCAGTGCTATGTGGAGCTGTGATAAGCTGGAGAAGGAACAGGATACAAGGAAGTAGCTGGAGCATGTGCTCCTGAGGCAGGGGGCTGTGCCACGTGGGAGTGGGACGGCAGAGAACGAGTTCCCTTTGTCTAGTCCCCTCCCTAGGTGCAACGTCAACCCCAGACATCTCCTTCCTGACTTCCTGGGTCATATACTTTCCCTTTGTGTAGTACTGACCCCAGACGCCTCCTCCCGGTATCTGGGCATGACTTCCTGTGTCACATACTCTCCCTTTGTCTATGCACTAACCCCAGACGCCTCCTTCCTGTATCTGGTCCTAGCCTCCTGCGTCACTTCCTCTCCGTTGGTGCAGCGCTAAACCCAGACATCCCCTTCTGGTATCTGATCCTACAATCAATGACTAGTAGGCGGGCTGGGGAGGAGGGGCTAAGTAGGTACTTAAGGAATGGTAGGGATCAGAGCTCGCTCTCTCTTGCTCCTGCTCTCTTGCTCTGGCTTTCCTGCTTGGCCTTGCTGTGATGGCCTCTGAATAAAGCTCGAGTGTTTGCACCTCCTGATCGGCTCATCTCTGTGTTTATCCGGATGGGCACCGAAGACTGGTAAGTATGACCTTGGCAGCCTGCTCCTTATAGGAGGAGAGTGCACGGCGTGACCGGCACAGTTTTCTAATGTTTTTAGTTGAACATTAGCTGGTCAATCTCATAATAAGCTGAGGCAAGGCACAATATATCATAAGCAAATAAAACAAGCTAGGTGTACTATTAACACTTAATTGCTTCCTTTTCTTCTGTTCACACTACATTCTCAATGAGTTTGTTTATCCTATGTATAACTAGTGAAACTCTCATTTTTGTAATAATGTCTATGCTTGAGATAGCTGCCTCTTTACATCTTAAATGTATTAGCTGTTAAGTAAGGAGAGTCATTTTTATTGGACATACTTATCAAACCTCTAGTTTGTAATTGCCTAAGAATGTCAGAGGACTAGTCAAAGCTTTATGCAAATGCATGATCTCATTCAAGGAGCACGATGAAAAAAGAGCAGGGAATGGAGATTTCCCTTTAGGAAAACTAATGCTATTTATAGGCTACTCTCAATTATCTGTGTTTATATGTACAGGCTAGGGATATTTTTAAATTAATAGATAATTAATGTTGCTTTTTTAGGTAATAATTTTAACTACTTCCCTGTCAAGCATTTTACCATAACAAATAGCAAAACTTATTGATGGGTCTCTCTGCTTACCTGATTCATAAGGGGTGTTACCACTCAAGTAAAGCAATACAGCTAAGTTGTGGAAATGGGAAAGAAACGGGTGGCTGTCATGCTGAGAGAATGCAATGGTTATTTCTGCCCATGTGGCATAGAGCCAAGTGAAGTGAATGCATTTAAGAAAAGAGGGTTGTAATTATTGCTGATATATGTGAGATGGAGTCCTTACAAATGTGCAAACCTAGAGCTCTATAATTTACGGAGAGGAAAGGAGGCAGGGTGGACCCTAGTTGTAGTGGCTCAGTGGTCACTGGGACATATTACAAAAAAGGATTATAATGAGTTAATGATAACAGTAACAACAATAATCATCATCAAAAATATTAAGAGCAAAAAAATTGAAATAGACCCACTAAATCAGAAATAAGTATAGACTTAGAAAACCACATATTAATATCTTCTATAGTCCATTTTATTTTATTTATTTTGTTAACTATTCTCCAATTACATTTAAATCTAGTTTGACTGCACTGGGGAAATATTACATGGGCAGTGACTGGGTACCTCTGATCCAGGTCACTAGGATTTCATAGGAGAAATAGGATTTAGAGTTATAAAGAACCTTAGAACTCACCTAATTCAATCTACCTTTTTTACAGGTGAGGAGGCTGAAGTCAGATGATGTGACTTTTCCTAGGTCACATAATGGAGTAAAATCCCAGCAAAACTGGGAGTCAAGTCCTCTGACTCCAAATCCAGTGATTTCTTCCCAATACTTGGGTAAATAATTTGGTTCTACCTTGATTATAATCAATGGATACTTTTATGTTCACATTTTGTGTTTTGTTTTGTTTTTGCTTAGGCAATTGGGATTATGTGACTTGCCCAGGTCACACAGCTAGTAATTGTCAAGTGTTTGAGGCTGGTTTTGAACTCAGGTCCTTCTGACTCCAAGGCTACAGCTCTATCCACTGCAACACCTAACTGCCTCTTATGTTCACATTTTTGAAGGAAAATTTAAAAAATGTGTATTTTAAAGAATATTTTTCTCACTCCAAAGTACTTTAGTCTTCCTATTTCTGATGCTTATTACTGACATGACCCTGAGCAAATGACTTATCCTCCTTGGGCCACAGTTTTCTCATCTGTGAGGGGAAGGAGTTGGATGAGATGGCCTCCAAGTTCCCTTTAGCTTGCCTTTGATCAAGGCAAGTTTCATAGCATCTTTTTTAACCTACATAATTACAAATTACAATAGTTTGTCTCTCTTTTCCCTCTCTTCTCTCTCTCTCTCTCTCTCTCTCTCTCTCTTTTCCCCATTTCCCAAAATATAGATACATACACCCGCACACACAATAAAATCAACACTTCCAAACCCCACTTGAAAGCTTTACTTCAGCACTCGAATTTCAAATTTCACTGTGTAGGTGGTCTTCTATATTGTCTGTGTGTAAGGTCAGAATGGAGCACACAGGTACACATACATCTCAAGGATAAAATTCCAAATTCATGTCCTTGAAGAGGAGAAGGACATGGCATAAAAAGTTTCCACAGTTTCCTCTGGGAAGGCTGCCCTTCCCAGTATCTCACATGACTCGGGACATGGCCCAGTGGGCCTATTTGAGTGTCTGGCATGCTTGCAATTCCACAGCATCTCAGGGAGTTGTGTGTTTAGGAGGCTATAGGGTTGGGTTAATGTTCACATCCAGAAGGAGTTTAATGTAACACATGGATAAGCAAGTCACACAGGAGTTACACATCTGTTTACTGAGCCAATCAAATTAAAAAACGTTATCGCACCATCTGCTGTGGCTGCCTCCTATAAAAATATAGCAAGTAGACAACGCTAACTCCAAAATGTGTAGATGTGGAAGAAGTAAGTGCTCAAAATAAAAAGCCTAAAAAATCCCCTCCAATTGTTAGGTAAAAGGAGTTAGGTGGGGAAGGAGAAAACAGAGGGAGAAATGTGTTTTACTTTAAGCCATCTCAGCTTTTCAGCTTGTAATGCTTTCCTACAATCAATTATTTTTTCGAGTGGGAGGGATAATTTATGTACTGTGTTATCTCTCCTTTTAAAAATAGACATAGAAAATAAAAAAAGGTGTGAGGAAAGATGACACTGAGGAGATTTGTGGGTGGAAGTGGTCGCTGAATGATAGCAGCTGGTTTCGGCATCCCAAAATGGCAGATGCAGGTGTACATGGCAAGAAGTAAAAACCATTCTTCTCTTGCCCTTCCAGCTTCCTCATCTGCTCTTTCTCTTTCTCTTTCTCCTGCTCAAACTGCTAGAGCCTTCCAGTCTTTCCTGAGTTCAGATCCTAACAAACCTTCATTGATTCCCTTCTCTCAAAGGAAAGTGAATGAATTCTCCTTTGCAGTTCACTTTCCCCATGCTTTTTATGCACGCTTCACTCATTCGTTCAGATTATCATTCTATGCACTTTTTGCATTAATTCTCAACTGACTGACCCTCTTCATCTGTAATTATTACCATGAAGGTTTTGAATATCATTAAACTCTTCTCACCGACTGCATTAACTTTAAAAGGTAATTTGATTAATTTGGCAAGCCACTGGTAGAGGGAGATTTAACACCTCATAGAATTTGTGCATTATCAGTGTTTTGCAGCAGCTAGATCTCAAAGATAAATGTAATCCTTCGGGACCAGATGAAAAAGGTTGGTGCTTTCTCTGAAAGATTTTAAGTAATTTTGTTAAGCTTTAAAAACAGTGTTCTAAATTGTTTTCCCTGGAATGACAAACAGATCATTCCTCTGCATTCCCCTGCAGTCCTTATTTAATAACTTTTCATTGCTGTGGAATGCATACATTTCCAGCGCACAGCCAAAGTTCTCCACTTGGGAAAACACGATGACTCTCAGGCAGCAAAAGTTATCAACTGATGAATTGTAGAACAATATGGGCTGCCAAAATACTCAAAATCTAAAGACTTCAGCAAACTTCCAAACTTATCAGGGACCGAAGAGGCATGTTAATACATATTTTCAATGACTTACATCATTAGCTTTCATATTTGAATAAAGGTGGGGTTAAGTAAAAATTATTCCAGGGACAATGGATAGTGTGATGCATCACATATGTTTAATTTGGGTGATCCTAGGACAGACATTTGCCAAAGTGATATTCTTTCATAGGAAATGTCAACATTTTGCTTCAGACGAAATGAATTGCGTGATGAGAATGTCCTACCAATGTTTTCTTATGTAGGGGACAGGTACTAGACCTCTGATTTTTCATCAAATGAGACAACATATACATTCACATGCCTCTTTGGTTCTCGAGAAGAATTCAAGATAAGTAGAAGAGCTGCCATTTACAGAGTGCTGTAAGGTTGGAAAATTGTAGCTATTGTAAGTATTTATTATTTCACTAACATAGGAGAATTCTCAGACAAGGAAATGGTCTATGGATGCAGATTGTCTCCTCCTCTCCAACATTTACTCTTTGAGAGTTACTGAGAGCACTAAAATGTTAAGTGAGTTGCTCAGGGTCACTCAGCCATTGTGTATCAGTGTGGGGGGAGACTTGAACCCAGGTCTTCCTTGTTCTGTGGCCAGCTTTCTATCCCCTTTGTCACACTGCTCCATGCTTTTTTACATATATGATCTGTTTTAGCTCTTAGTTCCTTTGGTAGGACAAAGAATGACTAATGATAACTCCCATTTCTAAAGGTTTGTACAGTATTTTCCTCATGGCAACCTTATAAGGATTATAGAGGAAATATTCTTACCTCTATTTAACACATAAAAAGGGACATCACCCTTGTGATATCACTGGTCCTTTTTGAGAATGAAGGACAAATAACAACAACAAAGGTGTTAAATGACTTCCTCATGATAGCAAAGCTCTCATTTACTACCTCATATCCTCTCTGGGGGCAGGTAGGTGGCACATGGATAAAGTGCCAGGCCTGGAATCAGGAAAACCTGAGTTCAAATCCAGCCTCAGACATTTACTAGCTGTGTGACCCTGGGCAAGTCATTTAACCCTGTTTGCCTCAGTTTCCCCATCTGTAAAATGAGCTAGAGAAGGAAATGGCAAACCATTCTAGTATCTTTGCCAAGAAAACCCCAAATGGAATTGTGAAGAGTCAGACACAATTGAAATAACTGAAAAACAACAACAAAGTCCTTACTGAGTGTTATTAAATTCTCTTAGAAGTCATGGAAAAGATATGATAGATAGAAAGCAAAAAAAAAAGAAAAAGGATGAAAATAGAAGAAGGGAGCTGTGGAACAAACTGAGAGTGAAGAAAGAGGAGTTCATGATGAGGATGGTAGGGTACTACTATGAGATTATCCTTTGGAGCTTCAACATGCAAACAAAATACAAAAGTTTTTTTCTCCCTGCCTAAACCTATATGATCCTTCTCAGCTTATCGACCAAAATATTACCAAACATGAGGTTCACTGTTGTTATCAACTGCTCATGTTCAGCCATTGGTCCACTTTGACTCTCGTATTTTTTCTTTACAAAACACAAAGAAATCTATTACTACTACTACTACTACTACTACTACTACTACTACTACTACTACTACTACTACTTCTTCTTCTTCTTCTTCTTCTTTCCTCTACCTTCTGGATTTTCCTACTACCTCCAATTTGCAATATCATGTATTTATCTTTAAGGAAATTGTCCCATTTAGTTCTGGTTACTTCCCTCTAAGTTGTATCAGGAGAAAAACCATTTAGTCAATAAATAATTGTGGCAAAACTACTATGAGCAAGGCTCTGCACTAGTTTGTTGTTCAGTTATTTCAGTCATGTCCAATTCTTTGTGACCCCATTAGTGTAGTTTCCTTGACAAACATACAGGAATGGCTTGCCATTTCCTTTGCCAGCTCATTTTATAGATGAGGAACTGAGGCAAACAGGGTTAAATGACTTGTCCAGGGTCACACAGCTAGTAAGGGTCTGAGGCCAGATTTGAACTCATGAGGATGGGTTTTCCTGGCTCCAGGTCTGACGCTCTATCCACTTAGCCACCTAGCTGCCCCTGCACTAGTTAGATAACTCTAAATACTGGGATAAGTGGATTACTGAAAGAGGCAGAGAATTATAAAAGAATTTTACTTTAGGTCCTTGTGGGTATAAAAATCAATTTCTAAAGTTTCTTTCAATAGGCAACATATAGTGAAGATAGCAATGAAGTGGAGCTTAGGAGAATGAGTTCTAGTCTATGACCATGAATATCCCTTGACTTATTTGGGCTTCATTGTCTTTATCTGCAAAATGAAGATTTTGGTCCACATAATCTCTAAGGTTCCTTGAATCTCTAACATTTTATGACCTTTGGTCTTGTGATAAATTCATTTCCTAGATGCTTCTCCCAACTTATTGAAGCATGACTCTTTGAGTATGGTTTTCTAGTCAGTTTTATATTTGTCATATTGATTTGCTAGCTAAGCATTTGGGATGAAACCAGAAGTCTTACCAAAGCTGAGTTACATACCATCTAGTATGACCTCACCATCTATAAGATTAGCATCTTAGTAGGTGGAAAAAAGTATTGCTTTAGTCTGATTTATTTTGATAACTATTTTAACAGCAGCTCAATTCCTTGTTTCTTTCTAGGTATTGACTTTTTAATGTATGCTTCCAGAATCTTCTTCCAGAAGTGAAGCCAATGAATCTGAAAATTCACAGTTCCTAGCCACTTCCTTTAAAAAAAATATACTCTTTTGGCATTGTCTTCTTCAGTGATAATTCTATTAGTTCTCCATAAGGTCCTGGTAACTCAGGACAATGCCCATTGTCCCAATTATGTCACAGCAGAAGGGACAATCTAAAGAGCCTGTGTGTGTGTGTGTGTGTGTGTGTGTGTATGTGTGTATGTGTGTGTATACCCACAAACTTGTATACCTACATATACCTCGGACAAGTTTGGTAAATAGACTATGAGCAGTACCAAGCACTGAAGTGTAGGAGAGATGCGTGGATTGCCTTTGGGAAATTGTCAATATAATTTTAATCATCCTAAGCCTTGCTCTCAAAAAAAAAATGACCCAAGTACTCTTCTGGTACTATTAAATGGCTACAATTCATGGGGCACTAGGACATATGAAGATTTAAAAATGAAAATCACTCAAAGGACAGTGGAGTAAGGAGTACATGGAGGGAATTAATAGTCTGGGACATATTAAAAATCATTATAATGAACAATGATAATAATAACAACAATAATTATCATCAAAGAATCTTAAGAGAAAATAAGAACATGGGCTAGTCACATAACAAGAGCAAGGTCTGACCACTGCACATACCTAGGGTTGCACTGGTATCCCTGCAGACTGAAGAGAAAGCAAGGGAGGTGTACAGAATGCTGGTCGAGGCCCCTTTTGAGAATTAATGGGAGGCCATGGACAGGAGTCTCACTTTATTCACCAGAATGAATGGGTTGCAATCTATCTTGTTGGTGAAAATATCTACATTGATGAGATAACAGCTCCACTGGAGTATTTTATTGGGTTACATGAATATAATTTAGGTATTTTAGTAGGCAGGTCCTTTAGCACTCCCCAGGACTCCAGCCAAGCTGAAATCATTTAGCATAAAATGACTATTAGAATCTTGCTTACTTGTACTGTTTATAAGGGAGGTGATTTAATTTTCATAAAAATTCTCCTGAGAGACCACTGGACCCTGTGCTGCCTGATATCTCACTTTCCTAAGCTAAAAAGCTGTTAAAATCAAAAAACATACTTGGATTATGTCACAGAGCAAGCAATATAAACAAACATTCCAAATGAGAAGGAACGATTTCTAAACCTTCCGCCAGTTTAGAAGGAGCATTAATTTCCCCTACAATGACTGTGATACCACAGAAGCATATGTTTCGGAGTTTCAGTGGCCATCTCGTCTGACAACACAAGAAAAATAACTTCCTCTACAACATACCTTAGCAGTGCTCATCCAATCCCATCCTGCAGACCTCTGGTGAGGGGAACCCAATACTCCCCAGGTACTCCATTCCATTTTTAGATAGCTCTAGCTAGTATGAACTTTTTTCTCATATCAAGTCTAAACTTGGCAGCTTCTACCCATTACTGCTAGTTCTACCCCCTGGGGCCCTCTTGATATGATATGATATGATAGCCCTTCCAATATCTGGAAACAACCTGGGTTTCCTGGCATATCCCCTCTAAGTTTCTTCTTCTCCAGGTTAAAAATGTCCATTTTCTTCCATTGATCCATACATTGTATGAAATCAAAGTGCTTCACCATCCTGGTTTTCCCCTTCTAAACATTTTCTAGCCCCATCATGATATCTAACTTCTGAAACTCTATAGGAGAAAGCTGGGACAGATTTCTTCTGATTTTATCAACCACCTTGCTCAGGTCTAGGCATAAGTGGCCATGGCTATAAACTAAGTTTAAAGCTGAATGGGCTAAACCACATGAGCATTCAGATGCTCAAAAGAATTCACTTAAGAATGCCCTCAGAATCTTGGCTCTGGATCAAATTCACAGACAGGAGGAACAATGAATATAAAACACTAGGTAGCTTAGAATAGAGTTTTATCACAATTCAGAAATACCCAAGTATGGTCCTGGACTGATTGTTCTTTTTTTTTTCTTTTTGTTGAGGCAATCAGGGTTAAGTGACTTGCCCAGGGTCATTGGATTGATTATTGTTAAGCATTCCCCAAATAATTGTATTTTAAAAACTGATCTCATTGGCCAATCTAACCATTTAGCAGTTCTAAACCATTTAGCAATGCTGAATCCACCTACATATAACAAGAAGACTAAGTGTTAACACTTGAACCATATGTAGTAGTTCACAAATATAATAACAGGTCACAGGTATAATAATATTAATGTTGCTGTTTATCCTTTGTTTTCAAAGAGGACCAAAGACATCAAGGGTGATGTCTTGACTCAAGGGTGATGTTTTGACTCATGGGTGAATTGTACTTAAGTGAGACAGAGTTGTTCAAAGTCTTCAGTCTCACTCTCTCTTCCAGAGTCATCGAAGTCCAGTGGCAAGGCAAAAGTCAAGATGACTGGTGATGACCTGGAATGCAGTGGATGACTTTGGTATTTTTAATTGTCTGACCAAGCTCCAAGCATTCTACAGCACCCACTTTAGCCATCTTAATAGCTAGCATTTATATCACTCTTTAAGGTTTCAAAAATACTTTTCTTGTGTTATCTTATTTGAATCTTGTAACAACTCTATTGAAGTAGGCATTATTATTATCTCCATTTTACAGATGAGGAAATTGAGGCTGAGAGAGGAAGCATAGCTACTAAGTGTCACATAGCTATTAAGTGCCTAAAGCAGTATTTAAACTCAGATTTCTCTGATGCCAATTCTACTCTATTCATTGTACCACCTAGCTGTAGATAGGGAAGGACGGGCCTATAAGAACTTTTAAACAACGCTGGAAAGTAAAGGAAAGCCTGGTAACAAAAGTACCTAAAATTAGTGGCCATAGATGAGTGGGGAGACTGGACCCAAGGGTCCCATGGATAGATTTCAGAGGAGTTCATGGATAGATTTTAGGTGGGTCTAAGGATACATTTCAAGGGAGTCTGTGAACTTGGATGGGGAAAAATTTTGATAATTTCAATATTATATTTTCTTTGTAATCCTATGTATTTTAAAAACATTATTCTGAGAAAGGGTCCATTGGTTTCACCAGATGGCCAAAGAGGTTCCTGAACAACAAAAAAAGGTTTAAGCACCATTGGTCTAGAACATAAGGTTATAGATCAAGAACTGGAAGAAAATTCAGAAGCCATCTAGTTCAACACCCTCATTTTACAGATAAGGAAACTGAAGTCCAAGAAGATGAATAGACTTATCCAAAGTTATACAGATATCAAATGTGTGAGGTGGAATTTGAGTCTATATTAGCCAATGGTCTTTCCATTGTATCACATTGGGTATGTGCACAATCAGATCAAATTACTTGGTCAGAACTAGGCAGACAAATCAAAGGAGAGGCACATATGACTACCAGAGATAATGATAAGCAATGAGTCAGAAACTGAGGAAGGAGGATAGGAACCAGGTACAAACATAAAATGGACAAGGCAGGCACAAACACAGATAGAAATACAGGGTAAGGCAAGGTTGGAATCTGAAACATATAGTCAGTAATCAGGAAATCTACTGGAACGATTTAATAATATGAAGGGTAGGGAGCACAAATACACCAATAATTTGCAAAGGAATTGTGAAATACATGCAAAAGGAGAGACCCAGTCAAAGGGTGACGAGGAATCTGAAGAGGGAAAGATAATTTTCACTCGTGGGATTTGGGGGTGGGAAGAATGTGAAGTATGAATTTATGGAGAAGGTAGGATGTGATTTGAGCCTTGAAGAAAAGGACAGACTCAAAAGGCAGAGATGGGTGGGTAGGGAGAATCCATTCCAGGCATGATGGAAGCCAGATTGTGTAGGGCCTCAGATGCCAGAATCAAATTCTAAGATAATTCCTTTTATATGAGGAACAAATTTATACTAAGGTCATGGACATCCCAGAACCTTTTGCTCTTCTCTCTTCCCCCAGATGAGAATAGGGAAATGAATATCTATTGCTAGAAAGGAGCTATGAAGGAAGAGAAAGGAGAGTGTGCCACAACTAAAGGCACATCTTAATGGCATGGATAATATGCCTCAAAGAACAAAGAGAGGTCTCATAAATTGGTACAGAAAGTCAGGAAATAATATAGCTAAAGCAGCAGATACCAATTGCCTCATTCAGAGCTCCCAGCATGTGGGCTCAGTAGGAGTTTCTTCTTTTTGAAGGCAGGACTTTCTTACAACTTTGTGGGCACATGAACCTCAAAGAACGACTCATAGTTATTCTCCATGAAGCTTTCTCCTTGAAATCTCTGTCTCCTTCCCTCCCCTCTGAGTTTTATCCTGACATATAACCTTAAACAAGTAATCTCCCCATCTCAGAAAGAAGCAGACTGCCTTGCATTTTCTTTCTCACGTCACGATCCACCCTCCTCCTCCCCAGGCCTGGTTTCTTGTCTGGAGCCCACTACAAGGAGAATGCTCATGTGACTTCTTCCTAAGCAAACATCTTTTTTCCCCCCACAGAGAAACAGAACCCAGGGGATTTCTGTCACTGATCCACAGCCAAGAGAGAATAGTTTGCTTTATTGCACTGTTGCTTTGGGTGTTTAATACAATCATCAGAAGTTGTCATCAGCCTCAGTGCTGAATGGGCCCTCTGATGGCTGATTTCTGAAGAATATGCCACAACAGGGACAGTGACCATTTAGCAAAATCAGTTTCATTTGGTTCACATTCTTCACTGAGTTGATATCAGTATTGCTAGGATGTTTTCCTCTTTCTTTTTTTTTAAATCAAATTTGCTAGTAGTTTATTTAATTGCTTTCCCCCCAGATAGCTTCTAGTTTTACCTATTTCATATTTGGGCTTTTTTTCCTTTCAATATTATTAGTCTCTTCCTTGATTTTCAAGATTTCTATTAATTGGGGTACTTTAAATTGTTGGTTTTCTAGTTGCTGTTTTAAGTTGGATGCTCAGTTTGTCAATTTGTTCTTTTCTCTCTTCTCTTGGTGAGAATATTTAGAGAAAGAAATTTTCCCCTAAGGTCATTATGCAGCACAGTTCCTAGCACATAGTAGGTGTTTGATAAATGCTTGTTCCCTCCTCTTCCCCTTCCCTAAAGACTGCTTTGTTTGCATCCATTAATTTTGGCATGTTGTCTCATTGTTTTCATTAGCTTAATTGTCTACAATTTCTATGGTTTGTTCTTTTGCCCATAAATTCTTGAGGATTAAGTTATTTTGTCTTCTAATTATTTGTAAACCTTTCTTCAGCTTTCCTTTATGTGATATAATTTTATTGCATTGTAGTCAGTAGATTTTAGAGGCACAACTAGAAACTCCCCCTTAAAAACACAAAAAGTTACAAATGCATCTAAAAGAAAATATGAAGGAAGTCAGGCTTAGAAAATCAAGTCTATGGGTTTAAAAATGTAACGCAGAATTTTATTTTACAGCTTTTATGCCTCAAAGAGACATCTGTAAAAATGGCTTGTGTCTGGATGAAAACTATTCCCTCCAGGAGGTGGAAACAATGACTATAGCAGCATATTGGTATTGTTTGAAATGCAGAAAGTATAATTGACTGGACCTTTTTCATTGCCCAAGCTGAATGAAATCCATAGTTTACAAAGGTAAGATGGTGGAAGTAAGATTCAAAATAGGATAGAAATAAATGTTTCTGTGTTAACCTAAAGCATTCTTATGGAACACTAGGGCCGAGAAGTTGCCCATCCTACTGACTGTGTCCATTTCTGAATGCAGGCTGTAATTTTCTCTGACATGCCTCCCCTTTCTACTCTCTTACCAGATGAGACAGGGAGGAAACCTAGTGAAAGACACTAGTAATGATAATAGTATGATTAGACCCTGAGGGAACTATCCTGATGTCTGTCATTGGATAGGCTGTGGAGAGAAGTATATAAATCTGCCTTTCAAATATTCTGATACTGATGGGAAGAAATATGGTGCAAGATTTAAAGTCAGAGAACCTGGGGTCTTCCATTAACTTCCTGTGGAACCTTGGGTAAGTTGCTTGACCTCTTTGGGCCTCAGTTTTCTCATTTATCAAATGAAGGAGTTGGACCAGATGTCTAAACTCTCTTCCAGCTCTCAATCTGAGTCTGTGAATTGTTGACCTCACCAAGTCTTTAATGCCACTTTATTTTTATCCTACATTGACAAATATAATGCTTTAAACATGGTAGGCATTCAATAGTTATTGATTTATCCTTATCCATTTAGCAAATTTAATTAAAAGATATTAAAATGGTATACTATATATCCATTTGAACATTTTCTTACACAGTTCCCAGTAATGTAGTTAACTTAAAGTATATGTGAATATGGGCAAAGATCTGTGACTTCATTAGAGTTGGAACTCCAGCCACCAACCGCCAATGCAGATAGCAGTCCATTTGCTGTTTATCTGTGATTTCACAGGTCCATCCTAGGGAGTTGGTTGAGACACATACAGGCTAAGGGACTTGTAAGAATAACAAAACTGTTAAGAGCCAGCAGTAGAATTTGAACTCAGGTCTTTTTGATACTTGACCCAATACTGCATCCATCATAGTATAATCCCTCTATTATTTAAGTTTAAGGTATAGCTTGATATTATTTAATATGCATCAAATTTGGTTGAAATCAGGCATGTATTTAAAGTTACAAAATAGACATGCCAGGAGGCTGGGTTGTGACATGTATTTTGTTTGCATCAATCAATCACATCTCAAATCTTTAATACTGTCTCTACCTATACATTTGTAGTAGTAGTGAGTGTCTGGAGACCCAAGTTCAAACCTGGACTGCCACAAACTAGTTTAATAATTTTAAGTATTAACTTAAACTTTTTTTGTATCTCAGTTTACTCACATGTGAAATGAAAGGGATTGAAGTGAAGACATCATTCTTGTGATCTGATTGTTCCTCTTTGAGGATGAAGAATGAATAATAATAACAACAGCTAACAATACTCTCTACTTAAATGTTCTATTATTAAATGATTTTTTTAAACTAATGTGTCTGTAGATTTACACCAGTACCACAGCATGAGAACATTAGAAGGAACCTTAGAGGCTTTCTCATTCAATTTACATCTAGATAAGAATTCCCTCTACAACATATTCCCTAAATGGATGTTTAGTCTTTGGTTGAAGATCTCTGGTGAAGGGAAAGAGGAGTGCACAACCTCCCAAGGAAATCCATATTGCTTTTCTATGGGACTAATTGTTAGAAAGCTTTTACTTAAACTAAATTGTTGGTACAGTGAAAAGATTACTTCCTCTGGGAATTTGGAAACTGGGCTCTAACTCTGTCTCTGATGGTTACTACCTGGAAGACCTCAGGAAAGACACTTTCCTTCCCTTGGCCTCAGTTTTCTCATCTTTAAAATGAGGGAATCAATTAACTGGCCTCTGAGGTCCTTTTGACTTCTAGATCTATAATCCTGACATTGCTTCTTTTCAACTTTCACCCTTGTTCCTAATTTTGTTCTCTGGGATCAAGAAGAACAAAGTCTAATCCCTCATCCAGGTGATCACCTTTGTGCACTTAGAAACAGTTAACTGATCCCCTCTTGGTCTTCTCCAGGGTAACCATCCTCAGTGCCCTCACTGGATCCTTATATGATACGATCTCGAGATCTGTCACATCCCCTTTATCCTCTTCTGAATGAACATTTTTAACACCTAAAGTGTGGTGCTCATAAATGAACTTAATATTCTAGATGTGTTCTAATCTGGGCAGAGTGAAGCAGAATGACCCCTTCTCCAGGTCTGAGCACAACACGTTTATTAACTTAGCTTAAGATCTCATTAGCTTTGCTGGCTGTGATATCATACTGGAGCTTAATAAATGCTTACTGACTGACACTGCTGACTCTAATGCAAGGATATTCTGGTAAATGTTTATAAATCAGTTCTCCCCCCTCTCCCAAACAAGGTATCCATGACACACCTTTAAATTTAATCTGCACTATTACATTTTTCTGTATCACCTTCTAAAGCCTAGGCAACCAAAGCATAATACATCAAACTCTGTTTTGTAGTGTTTGCTGATTTCTGAGGTGTAAATGCTCAAACTGAAAATTTAACAATCAGCTTGTGTGAGTTATTTTTGAGCTGGCTCCAATATATCCCTGTGTGGAACTCAGAGTCCACTAAAGCCCCCTAGATTGCTTTCAGATGAATTACTGTCTAGCAATGTGAATTGACACATTAGGAACTTAGAGAATAACATGAATGATGATTATACAGGAATATATTATTAAGGAGGGAAGGTGAGAGACATATGTTTGTGTGCGCATGAGTGACAAAATGAAGTTTCCATTCATGTACTGAGATTAAAAATATGGAATTAGAGGACCTTAAGGAAATATAAAACAAGCAAATGAGTTTACTAGATGATCTCTATGAATCTTTTTTGTTGTAAATTTTATCTGCATGAAGTTCTGAAGAGATATTGAAATATACAGACCAGGGGGGTCTTTTCTCATTGTGAATGCGAGACTCTAACATAAGCTGCCACTTGTGGGATACACTGCATGTTTGGTAAAAAATAATGGTCACCATGACAAAATCTCTGTATGATGCAAAATCACAACTGCTTTCTAAGTGCCCAAATATCGTCTGGCAAACAGCAAAGGTCAGGTTTAAATAAGGAAAGCATTATTTAATGGGTAAAATTACACGGCCTTCTTTCTGCCCACTTATTGGGCCTGAGCCCTGTCCTACTTTGGCCCAAATATAGTTTATGTCCAACAAACCCCTGGTTTCTTTCATATAAAAGCCCATTTTCTTTCCTTAGGCATGGTGCTTCAAAAAGGCTTATCCAGGGAGAAAATTCCTTAGTCTTCACTGTACCTACTGCTAAGTACAGTATATTAATAGATGAGAATTGATTTTCTTTAATAAGACAATATAGTCCAGGACTGAGAGAGAAAGTGAAGTTACTATGTTCTCTGACACCAAGAAGAGCACTGCATCCATTTTGACCATGAGTGATTTCCTACCAAATTTCCACTAGATGATCCCCTTACTTTATAGATGAGGAAATTGAGGTCCAGGGAAGTTAAGTGACTTTCCCAAGGTCTTTCAGGTGGTAATCAAAGGTAGTATTGGAATCCAGTTTCTCTGGTTCCACATGCGGTGATGTTTTACTGTACCAAATTCTAGTCATTTAATTGTGTATCAATAAGTGTTAGTTCATACAGCAGAGGAGGCTATATAATCCAGTTCAAAGATATCCAATAGGAAGGGAGCTATAAGAAATAGCCAAAAAAAAAAAAGAACTAGGAGTAATGATAAAAAGCAAATTACCTATGGGTTTATGGTGAAATATATTGGCTAAAAGTTTGGAACTCCATAAGCACATAGGTTATAGTTCACAGTAAAAAGAGATAGTTATTTTCCCCTCACGCATCAAGGTAACTCTATTAGGTTACAATGCTGTATTGGAGACATCTCAATGCCAGAAAGAGGTGAAAAACTTGGAGAGAATTCAAAGAAAGGCAGTTACAAATCATTAACCTAAGGCTACTGACTCATGAGAAAAGATGAAAAGAATTCAGTGTGGGAAATCTGGCCAACTGGCAACTCAGTGAGATGGAGGAGAATGGCAATAGGAGGGCATTAGCAGGACAGCTGGAGTCAACGGTTCTACTGCCATTCCAGATGGGCGTAATGGCTACAGCACTGGACCTAGAATCAGAAGGATTCAAGTTGGAAACCTGCCTTAAAAGTTTATCAATTGGGTCATCCTGGCCAAGATAACCTCTCGGCCTCAGTTGCTTCCTATAATACATGTTATATACAGTATAATAATAGCTTCTACCTCATAGGGTTGTTGTAATGATAAAGTGAAATAATAAAAAGCACCTTATAAATCTTAAAGTGACATATAAATGCTAACTATTATTATTGTTTGGGCAGTTGTGTGATGCAGTAAGTAGAGCACCGGACCTGGGGTCGGGAAGATTCATCTTCCTTAGTTCAAACCTGTCTTCAGACACTTACTAGCTGTGTGATCTGACAAATCACTTAACCCTGTTTACCCCAGTTTCCTCATTTGTAAAATGAGCTAGAGAAGAAAACGGCAAACTACTCCAGTATCTTTACCAAGAAAACCCCTAAATGGGGTCACAATGACTTGGACACAACTGAAACAATGGCACGAATTATTATCATTGTTGTTGTAGTACAATTACTAGCACATAGTAGGTGCTCAATAAATGTTTCCTGACTTGATTTATACACAGTTGGTGGAGAAACTGAGGTACACAAAGATGTTAGACAATTTTGCCTAAAGTCTGTAAAGCACTGGGAGAAAACTCAGCTAGTATTCCCAGTTCAACATGGGGGCCAGCAACTCATTTAAACCAGCAAAGATCTAGTTCCTATAACCCCTGCCCAAACTATTATGAACCTTGGGAATCTTTGATTGATGTCTTCTCATTGACTTTGTCTCCTGGGTGAAAAAAATTGTTATTGGATGATGTTAATAAAGTTCTCTATCAAACTTTGACCATAACTAGTTAAGAACCAATGACCTAGAGACATTTTAAAGGTTTATACTTCAGGGAGAGCTTGCTTATAGTGCTTTGGGGGGTTTCATAAATAGTCATTAAGTACAGGAGTGAATTTAAAGGAAAAAAAAACAGTGGAAATATGGAGAAAGTGAAGCTGTCTCCCAAGGGGTATGGTAGAAACTCTATTACTTTCCATATCAGAACTATTCATGAGCAGTGACTTAAAACCAGAACTAGATCCCAGGTCTCCTATCTCTCCAGCCAGAGTATTTGCCAGAATGCTCTACCATGCTTTCTCCCATTCCATAGTCACTCATGTTATCATGTTGTTTCTCCCTCTCTCTTTCTCCTCCTCTATCTTTCTGTCTCTCTTTCTTCCTTCCCCTTCTCTCTCATCACTCCATAGCTCTTTTCATTCTGTTAATGCTATTTGTCTAGTATTTTTATTAAGAGCCCTTCATTAACAAAAACTGTCTGACTAAGACAAAATGTATGCAAGTGTCATGGGGAAGTCAGGGAACAAGATGGGTCAAGTGAAGTAACCTGAAGAGATACAGAGGCATGAGTGAGGACAAGAGACTGGTGTTCTTTTCCCAGGTAGACAGGAGACCAAGACAATCTAGAAATTCCACATTAAGTAGTCCACTTGTCCCCAAGTGGGAAGATGACTGCGGATCCTGTTAAGATCAGGTGGGCTGTGCCATGGCTAACAGGTTGAAAAAACTTTGTGAAGTCTCAGGTACGTGATCAGATACTTCATGGCACCAGCGCTCAGAATTCCTAGGGTACACTGTGATGATTCATTTTCTCTCTAATATTCAAAATAGGTTGATTCATCAATAATGTGTAAAAATCGATGCTAAAGTTCTTCACTGGTGTGGTCGTGATATCGGGAGAAAGGGAAGAAGGGCTATAGTCCCTTGAGTGACCCACCTTGTAGTGAAAGTTGGGGAGAATGGCGATAAGCACTGCACAGCATGTGTACTCATGTGTGGGTAGTGATCTGAATCACTGGAGGGAACTCTTGAATAGATGAGATCACAGATCCATTTGACTGTTTGAATATATAAAAGTTACTCATTTTCTGTGAATTTAGGTCATAGAATTATTCAACTTTTCATGAGTAATTTCTGTTATTGTATTCTACAGGGAAACTAATTACTATGTTTCTTTTCAGAACCAGTGGTCGTTCTTAAATTGCAACAGAAGGCAATCATCATCCTATGAGAATGCATGGTATAGTCAAATGTTTACTGGAAACAGCATGGTACAACTGGCTCATCGAGTTGGGAGACCTGAATTCTTTTCTTGTCTCTGACCTTGACTAGTTTTTGAACTTGAACAAACCAATTGCTCTCTTAGGGTCTCAGTTTATTCAATTGTTAAAATAAGAGATTTGCACTAAATGGTCCCTAATGTCCCTCTCAGCTAAAAATTTTTATGAATTGGTCATCTATATAACATTGCAAACTATTAAGACTTTTTCTGGGGCAGCAGGAGGCACAGTGGATAGAGCACCGGCCCTGAAGTCAGAAGGACCTGAGTTCAAATCTGACCTCAGACCAAACACTTGACATGTACTAGCTGTGTGACCTTGGGCAAGTCACTTAACTCCAATTGCCTCACCCCCCAAAAAAATCTTTTTCTACTTTTCCTACCCCTCTTCATTTCAAATCTACTAGATATCTTTGTGAAATGAGAGAATTCAGTCCTAAATTGAACATAACAGATATCATAAAGCAATTTGAATGCAAAGGCTACAACTCTATTGCTCTCTATTCTGCATGTGTGTGCGCATGTGTGTCTGTAATAGAGAGAGAGAGAGAGAGAGAGAGAGAGAGAGAGTTTCTGTATCTGTGTGCTACTATCTGCAACTCTTGTTTCATTAACCACATTTTTTTCTTTGGTTGCACAAATGCATTGAATCCAAAACGTTCTCTTGCAGAAAAATCCTTAAAGCTTCAAGATAGGGTTATGTAACTGTGAAAGAAGGTTCAGAATGAAGCCCAGTATTCATTCCTTTGTGGAACAGAAAGTTGTATCTTTTTCTTATCTAAAAACAAGAACACCACTGCTTAGTTCCAGCAATATTTACCCATTTGCAAAAATCATCTATAGGATATTGGTACCCTATTCTCTCCTGTTTTGCACTCATTCTCAGGCATGGTGTCCAAAACTGAAGGCTCTTTACATATGCAAAATATTTCATTTTCAAAAGCTTGCAAAATAAAAGAAATATTGTTATGTTTAAGAAATATTAAATTATGTTCAGTGTAATTTGAGGGTTAACAAACTCTCTTATACTCCAGGTGATTTGTGATCTCATCCAAGAGGGTATGTCCTGTAGCGATGAAAATCACAGCACATAGTAGGCAATTAATAAATGTTTATTGATTAATTGAATGTATCTTCCTATCCCATATAAGCCTTGTCCACGTCTTCTTGTAGATTTACTACAGGGGATCTACTCAATCTGACGAGGACCTTTCTTGATTTTTCCTGACATCAAGAAGATATTAGTGGAGCAGTTGAACTATGTAAGCTCTCCTCCATATGACTAGTCATATGACTACTCATAAATTTTGTTGATGAAATGTTATACTCAAATTCTTTGAAAAATCAATAATACCTGTATGACACATATAATAACATTCTATTAACCAGAAAGTTTGATTAACCACAACAGGCTACTCTCTGACTATTGTGGATAATTGTTGTTCAGTTGTTTTCAGTCATGTCTGACTCTTCATGATCCCTTTGGGGTGTTCTTGGCAAAGATACTGGAGTGGTTTGCCATTTCTTTCTCTGGCTCATTTTACAGATGGGAAAACTGAGGCAAACAGGGTTAAATGGCTTGCCCAAGGTCACACAGCTAGTACTTGTCAAGTGTTTGGTCTGAGGCCGGATTTGAACTCGGGTCTTCAGGCCCAGCACTCTATGCAATGTACCAGCTAGCTGCCCTATTATGGATAATAATGAGTCTATTAAATTAGGTGATGCATATGAATGTATACATATAATGCACTCATCCCAGAATAACATCTGAAGCATGACATTCTAAAGAAAGAATAAATGCTCTCTCTTGATTAGGTGTTTTAACAATTCTGGCTATAAACCAATGATTGTGGGTATAGTCAGGAAACTCTCTTGATTAGCCACTCAGATTGTTTGGGAGTTTCTATAATTTCTTATTTGGAATGGGATTTTGCAGAACTTGATGACTCTTATATTGGCTTGGACACAATCAAGAGATCTGATTTACCAGTAAATATTTTCAAGCTATGACACGATAAGCTTTTATTTCAAATGCCAATCATTCTACTCCCCGCCAGTTCCAATGCACATTCCTCTGTAGATGGGTTTCTTCTACTCTGACACCAAAATTATAGTGAAATGCTGCTATCTTTAACAAAAGACCAAAGTGAAAGCTCATGTGGGGAATTTGTAAATGAAAGAATTTGCAAGGGTGCAGATTCTGCATTGCATAACAATTTTCATGATGAATAGGACAAATGATTGTGTTTACAAAGAAGGGGATTGTCACATACTAATCACATTTTTATCAGAAAGTGCCTTAGATGGAGGAGGGTGAAAGAGCAGTGACATTAACAAGGTTTCCCAGAGCTTCAGTCTGTAGTTCTTACTTCTAAGAAAGAAATAGCTACCCAGCACACCTCAATCTGTGTGTGATCAAAGTAGATGGGAGAATTCCACTGGGGCAAGCACCTGATTAAATCTCCAGTTGGTATTTCATCTGAGTTAATCATCTCAGAAAATTAACCCTTCAATATGACGCAGTGAAGATGTGTTATTTCAGTGTTACTTGTCGCAGGTGCAATCCTGGAACCTCTTTTGTCACTTGGAGAAGATACTAGACAGATATCTTAGGAACATAGAGTTGGAACCAGAAGGAATCCTAAAGATCATTTATACCAACTGTCACGAGAAAACATCAGTCTAGAGAGGTAAAGAGATCCACCTGAGACCACAGAGATAGCAAATTAGAGAGTCAGAATTTGAACCCACAATCTTTGACTCCCCCCAAAACTCTTATTTCCACTTTTCACACAAAATCACAGGCTCTAAGAGTGGAAATGAAGGGTCTACAAGGTCATCTACTCCAATATGTGCTTCTGTATGCTTATTGCTCCTTTTCAAGAAAGGCTGAGGAAAAAAAATGACTAAAATACGGTATCAGGTTACCAATTATTGGTGGGAAATGTGCAATATGCATGTGTCCTGCTGTTTGGTGAAAGTGGGAACTATCCAAAAAGCTCAGAGTCCAATGAAACAAAAGTTGAAAGGCTAAGTAAAAATGAGTTAAGTCCTTGAGGCAATAAAATCCCTCCTCTCCTCAAGTGGAATTTTAAATTTCTTTGAATAAAACACACTTTATCCATCGATTGGCCTGAGTCCATGTCCTTCCTTCCCTCTCTACTGCTAACAACCCAGGAGGGTTATTATTATTAATTCAAACTTATCCTACAACTTCAGAAAGATCTGTCATAGCTTTCTAAAGCTCTAGAAGTATGGGCCAAGAGGGGAAGGAACTCTAGGCATCAAAGTCTATACAATAATTTTTAATTCTTTAAGTCTATAATACAGTACAGCTGGTCTCAAGAGCAATCAACAAGGAAGGGGGTTGGGAACAATACTCATGACCTCAAGATGCACAGAGCATGAATCATTTTAAAAGTGAACTTGAAGTTTAAAAGGAAAAAGACACCACTGAGATATGCCAAGATGGAAGTCAGGACTAGAATACAGTCATGGAAGGATATATTCTGTTCAATAGTAACAAATCTAAGAGAAAGAACTGTCAATTAAGAAGCTAATGAAAACCTATATGGAAACCTGCAGACTGGAGGGTGGAAACACTCTGTCCAGTACTTGATGAAGGATAAAAGGAGAGAGACTCAGCTATATACAGAAAAATGAGGAGGGGGGAGTTGCAGAGACAGATTTTGGTTATATGTGAGGAAAAATTAAATTTAAATGGGCTGCATCAAAAGGTAATGGGATCCCCTTCATAAGAGGTCTTCAAGTGAGAACTAGATGACCACTTTCTGGGTATTTTTCAGGAGTGATTATTGACCAGGTGCAGGTTCCAACTCTAACATCCAGTAATGATTCTCTGAAACTGTGTGATATTACTGTGAAAGTAAACTGAATACTGCCTGGTCAGAGAGGACAAGAATGATTTCCTAATAATATTGGACATGAAACCAGCAAGGTGTTATAGCACTGCTGAGAGATATTGGGACATCTGCTAAGAACTCTTATTCTGCTAAAATCAGCACATCTGATAAGTACTTCATTTGCCTTGCTGGTAGTTTCATTACTCAGAAGGCAACTACTTCCTAGTCTAGATTTAATTCTAAGAAAGAAGAACCCTTTTGTGATTCAAAAGTGATAGGAACTATGAGAGAAAGAAACTATGTTATCTTTTAGATTTTAATAATGAAAGTGAATGCTGGTCATAAATAGTCATGTTCTTGAGAGGCAATGGAGTGGTGTGGGACTAACAATCACAAAGACCTAGATTCAAATCCTGCTTCAAACTTTGACTAGTTGGATGGCACTGGGCAAGTTATTCAATTTCTCTCAGCCTGTTTCCTCATATGTATAATGGGGATAGTAATAACACCCATGTCACAGAATATTTGAGAGGATCAGAGGAGAAGAGGTGCATAAAGTGCTACGCAAAACTTAATGTGCAACATAAATATAGGACCGTTTCTTGAACTGTAGGAAAATAGATTTCAAAAACTTGAGAAAAAAAGAAGAAAGCTATGATCTCATGTCCAGAAATTCCCAAGTGCAGATGGCTCAGGAGGGATGGGTAGTTCTTAAAAAAACAATATTCTGTTTATATGAAGAATAATACCCATGAGGAAGAAAAGAGGAAACTAGCTAAAGAAATCAATATGGCTTCAGAGAAAGGAGCTCTCTGATGAGCTCAGATTTTAGAAAGAACATACATAAAAAGACGGATGGATAATTTTTTTTTTCTAAAAAGTGGTAGGAACTGGTAACAGCAGAACTAGGAAGACTAAATTACTGAGTAGGCTGAGGTTTTCAAAAAAAAAAACCTTTTCCCCTTTATATTATGTTTTGAACAGAGAGAAGGAGCAGGTATAAGACTAATGCCTGGGGAAGGCAGTATAAAGTTAAAGATTACAGAGTGAAGGAAGAACTACTCAACTTTTGCTTGTGTCTTCACAACCAAAGAAAACAATACTGGAGCTGGAAAGGATAGGATAAACATTGCTTAAGGGAAAGAGGAGTACAAGATAAGAAGAAAAATCACCAGAGAGCTTCCTTTCCATTTTAAATGAGTTCACATCTCCAGGCCCAGCCTAATTCTGTCTAAAGATATTAAAAAAATAAACAAACAAACCCTGTTGCTATCATCTGAGCGGTATCATAATACCAAAGTTCCACAAATGTGTGGTAGAGTGGAATAAGGGCTGAACTGAAAGTTAGAGGAGTGCGTCCAAAAAGTACTTGGTACTCAGGGCAAATGAAGTAATAAGGTCACAGGGCCAGTCAGTCACAGAGATGGCACTTGACGTGTGGTCTTCTGATTTCCAGTCTAGTGGTCTTTCTACTGTTCCACATAATTAGGTTTTAGGAGTTAGTTCACCAAGTACAGGCTGAAGGAGAACTGACTTGATGGAAATTCATGTGAAAAGGACTCTGGGCATTGAGTATGACAGAACATTACATTATGGAAATAAAGGAGTATCTAGATAACAGGAGTTGATAATCTTACTTGACTGTCTTGTGATTGCATAGCACATGAAGCACCATGTCTGGTTCAAAATGCCACCCTTTAAGAGGAATGTTGGCAAAGCAGAGAGATCCAGGATAGAACAACCAGGAGGGCAGAGGGTCTGTAAATTATTTTACATATGGAACAATTGAAAGAATTGGGAATGTTTAGGTTCAAAAAGAATAGACTATTTAAGAACCTGAAAGCTAGCCTGAAATACATGAAGGACTGTTATATGGGAAAGGGAACAGACTTTGTGTTGCTTCAATGGGGCAATAACAAAGAGTGCCGGGTGGAACTTGCCAAGCAGCAGAATTGGACTAAAGATAATTATAATAAAAGGCAGCATGATGTGGTTAGAGAGCTGGGACTCCAAACTTATAATGCCTGAGTTTAAATCCCTCCTCTGACACAGACTAGCTGTGTGACAGTGGCCTCCCCACTCTGCTCTGGCAAATCTCTAAGACTCTAAGTTTTTGACAGGGTGTTGATATGTATTGGTAGAGGAAACTTCCTAACCTAGGAGTTCCTGATACCAGCAACATCACAGGTCTAGGCTCCATCCCCTAAAGTTGTAATGCAGGTAATCAGGGACCCCCTAACCTTCTGTAGGTAGAGCAAACCCCACTTGGAATGTATGAAGTTGAGCTCCTCTGACCACTTCTAATGACAAATAGGGGTCAGCACTAAAGGACTTGCACTTTGGGAAGATGAGGCAATCCCCTTATTGATCTCTTGGTCCCAGTGAAGGCAGTAAGGGATAAGGAGGGAATTAAAAGGTGATTACTGACTGTGCCACACTCAACAAATTTTAAGGGAAAGAGAACTTCTATTCACACTGTCTTCTTCTTCTCTTTCGAACATGTAAGCATTGAACTTGAACATGAACATGAAACTTTCTCTGAGACTTCCCATGGTGGGCAGGGGAACATTACCCTCCACTCTCCCCTTCCCAGGTATGACAGATGCCTAATTGTGGCAAGCTTTCCTAGGAAGCCCATATGCTCATAGTCACATTCAGGCCTCCACCATATTGAGGCAGCAACTGAAAGAAAAGGTGATGTTCCCCTCTTCCCCGTGGGAAGTCTCACAAAAAGTTCCAAACCCTATGTTCATGAGAGAAGACAGCTGTCTCTCCCTTTAATGTCTACTGAGTGGGAATGCTGTTGTTGTTGTTGTCATTTGTCCTTTCTTCTCAAAGTGGACCATGACGTCAGGAAGGTGATGCCATGACTTGCAAGTGAATTGGATTTAAGTGAGGGAGGGGTGTGCAAAGTCACCAGCCTCACTTTCTCCTCTAGACCCATCTGGGTCCAGTGGCCAGATATCGATCAGGACGACTGGAGATTGGCCTCCACTAAGTTGGGGTGAAGAGATCACAAAGAGGATTGTTTCATATGAAAGTACAAGTCTTTCACTGCATCACTAAAAATGCCAGGGAAGCTCGGCTTTAGCTCAACTCCATGCATAATCCAGTGGGATGGGCCCAAACTAGAGCAGATCCGGGGCCCTGATCAATCAACCCCACTACATAATAAAGACTTTCTTACAATCTGAACATACCCAAAAGAAATGGGCTATCTTGAAAAGCCATGAATTCCTCATCATTGAAAGTGACAAAATGGAGGCAGAAAAACCACTTTCTGGAAGGGCCTGGGAGGGAGGTTAAACTATGTCAGCCTTAAAATTCCTTCTGTTGCTAAATTTCTACACCTTGTGAAGCTGCCTAGAACCCTATACCATAGAAAAACTTTTGCCAAAAAATTGAGGGTTTGGAAACATCAAGAATTAGGATGAAAGATGTTGGGATTGTACGGAGTCTCCTAGAAGAATGAACGGAGGGACAAGTTTCTAATTTGATTTGCGGCCTCTTTATCACACAGACTAAATAACACACTTGAGGGCACTATGTATAAATGAGAAGTATGAATTACTAACATCATAAACTATTTAAGGGAAAGTTACTGAAATGGCTCAGAAGAGGTTTTAACATTGAGACAAGATGAACTTAAGCATGAATATGAAATATAATCAAAATAACATTTTAATTTAGACGCAGCTCTCATTCACATTTGCTTCCTTCTCCATAAAACATTTTGAGCAGGTGAACTCCAGGATGTCTGAATAATATAAAAATGCTGGATTCATTACAGACTAATAATAGCTTGAATTTTTATAATGCTTTATGGTTTACAAAATGCTTCCCCCCTCCACAATTCTGAGCAATAGGCATTATTAGTCTTTTCATTTTACAGGTAAGGAAACCGTAGCTCAGGAGACTTATTCATAGAAATAAGTAATAACGTGGAAGAGCCTGGCCTTGCTTCTGTCTTCTTATTCCAAATTCAGGAACTGTCCTTTTGCCCCGTACCATCTCAGCTCTTCTGATGACTCAGAATTGGCAGCATAATACTAAAGTGGAAAGAATACGGACTTGGATTCAAATCTACCTTTAGTGTTTACTGCCTGTGTGGCCTTGTTCTTGATCTTTTTAGGCCTCAGTTTAATGATTTGTACAATGAGAGGTTTTAGCTAGGCCTCCGAGACTGCTTCCAGCTGAACTTATGATTCCATCTGATCTTATCATTTCCATGTAGTTTAAAAAAAGAGAGAGAGAATTGTTCCTTCAGAATATGTGTTTATTAATATACATATAAAACTAGTATCAGAATCATTTAATAAAACCCCACAAGGGCTGGTTACCAAAATGAGAGACAAAAGAGTCACTATGCCTATTCATTGAGTTAAGACATGAAGAGGAGCCCAGTGTTTAGAATGAAAAGGGATAGTCCTGCCATTCTCTGAGAGCAAAGGATAGGAAATGAACCCCCAGCTTTTTAATACCAACTTTTTTTCTGGCAATACTATATTACTATGAATCATGGAATGTCATAATTTCTGCATAATCAAAATTGAAAGGTCATTCAAAGAGAAATGGAGAGATATGAAAGTTATGAGTAGGGCTTCACATATTCATAATAAAAAAATTGTGAACAAAAAGTAAAACATAAAAGACATATATGACTACAAAATGGTCATATAGCAAGCAAAAGGCCTCTAGAGATAACCTATGGATAGCTCATATTCTGCTATGGTACCCAATAGGTTGGAATAAGGCCCTAAGTGCATTAGACGAACCTCATATAAAGGATTTATGGGAAAACATCCATGATAATTTGACCGGATGATAAAGAATAGAAAGGTCACAATCTATGCCATTCTATCACTTCTTTCATTGAGATCACAAATATGCTTAAGTTTTAAAGTACTGGGGTATAGCTGGGTGTGCAGCAGATAGAATACCAGCCTTGGAATCAGGAGGACTTGAATTCAAATGTGGCCTCAGATCCTTACTAGCTGTGTGACCCTGGGCAAGTCAACAAACCCTGAGTACCTCCCCCTGCCAAAAAAAAAATAAAGTTTTAAAGTTTTGGCAAAATGAGATGCTTTCAGACAGAGAAGACCAACCAAGAGGGTGACCAGGTTAGAAACTGTGCCTTCTAAGGACCAGTGGAAGAAAATGGAATGTATAGCCTACAGAAGAAAAGATATGAGGGGTCATGATTGTGATCTAAGTATTTTAAGGCCTATCAAGTGGAAAAGAGATTAGCCTTATTTTAGTTAGTCCTAGACACCAGGAAAAAGTTCAATAGTTGGAAGGTTCAGAGAGGCAGATTTCAATCTGGTACAAAGAAAACTTTCTTAAGAATCAGAGCCATTTGAAAGTGGAATTGGATACCTCAGGAGGTCATGAATCCCCCATAACTGAGATTTCCAAGTAGAAGGTTAAGGCTCACTTTTCAAGGAAGTTATAAAGAAGATTCCAGTTCAGGTGTGGATGGGGCTAGAAAGCATATTAGTCCTAATTAAACCTGTACTTGCAAGGGCATCACCAACAGATTATCATATCATAAATCTGAATGAAGTAATTTAAACCAACCCTCTCCTTTTACAGATTAGGAAACTGAGGCCAGAGAAGGCGAAATGACTCACCAAAAGTCACAAGGTAGTAAAAAGCAGAGCTAGGAGTCAAACCCAGGCCTTCTAACTCCAAATCTAGCACTCTTCCTACTACATCAAGATTTCAATCTCAAGATTTCTTGGGCACAAGGTGTCGGATGCATTTTATAGGTAAGAGGTAACATCTACTGGTTTAGTTGATATAGAAGTAAAAGGTTTTGTGAGTATCATGAGTTTAGAAGTGAAATTGTAGTCTGGGATGTGAGACCAAAGGGGGTGGATATGGGAAGGTATAGAACCTTAATTAGTTGAGCTCTTGGGGAAAAGACTGTTCTTCTTATGGTGTGGGCTATCTGATTGGCCCTGGTTTTAAGGCAGATAGTAGTGAGGTGTTTTTTGTGACTGGTGACTAAATCACAGAAAGGGCTAATTCCCCTGGAGAGTACTCACAGTTCTAACACAAAGGTAAGAAGAGTCTGCCTCTGACTACTCTCCTAGTTCTAGGATTTGTCTGGCCTCAGGAGTCTTGGAAGCAAAATCAGTTCTTTAAGAAGCCTTTTATTGGGGGAAGGGGAAAAAAGTGGGGAGAAAGAGAGAAAGACAGAAACAGAGAGAGACAGACAGACAGAGATGGAGAAATACAGAAAGAGTGACAGAGAAAAAGAGAGACAGAGGAACAAGGAGAACCAGGAAGGAGGGGATAGCATAGGGAGGAGAAGTAGGAGAGAGGGGGAGAGAGAGAGGGAAAGAAATGAGAAAGAGGGAGGGATGATAGAAGGAAGATTAAGGGAGAGAGAGAGAACTGCAATATAGGCTCCCTGTTATATAGAGGTCTATGGACTCATCAATTCCCTTCTGTCCTTCCTTAATTGCATGGTCAACTCATTTCTAGCAAGCACTCATTTAGAGTGCAAAGGAAATCAGCTTGTCTTTATATGGAGACAAAACCCATTATAAAAATACAAATAGCAAATAAATGAGACTGCCAGGCATCCATGGGGCAGGA
This sequence comes from Vombatus ursinus, assembly GCF_900497805.2. NCBI lineage: Eukaryota > Metazoa > Chordata > Mammalia > Diprotodontia > Vombatidae > Vombatus > Vombatus ursinus. Next base: position 12,374,935 of record NW_020954608.1, read on the forward strand.
GAGGGGAAGGAAGTAGAGAAGGGATAAATTTGCCAGGTCTCCATAACTGCAGCAAAGTAACAGTAATATTCAGTTCTGATACAGGGAAGGCTCCAAGCACTCACTATTATATTCATTTTAGGGTAGCAGTGCCTACATTTGTGGTTAACTACAAGGGCCACTTGTCCTGACCCATGTCTGCACCCCAGGGCTCCATGGGCTTCCCTTATTTAATGAAGCTTTTGCTTCCCATCATGAGTGCCTCCTTCCAGCTGGGAAAATTACCCTTTCCATCAGCTTCCTTGCCAATAAAGGGCTACATTCACATTATGTCGGGAGTGATTTAAGGAGTTTTCAAGGGTGCTTTGAAGGTGTGTGTGTGTGTGTGTTTGCACATGTGCATATGTGTATAGATCTTTTTTCAAGATAAGGAGAAAGTTCTAGTCTATCCAGGGACCAACCAATCTCCTTTTCAGAATGCTTGATTATGCCCTTCTTTGAGGCTATGCAGATAAGCAAAGGGAATGCATGACTTTATCTCACCTAATGGAGATGCATTTCAACAGAGGGGCACAGGAGCATAGTAAGCCAAAGAAAATTATCCCTGAATTTTCTTTACCTGAGGAAGACTTCATGATGTCATTGGAACCTCCAGAGAATAACTATACTAGCATCCAGACCATGTATTACAGTCAGGCAATTGGGCACTGCAGAAGACCCAAGGGGTATGTCAAGGGTGTGGGGCTCTGTGTGGAGAAAGACTGCTTCAACATTGGGAAAAATTGATTATGCTACCTCCAAGTCATTTTTTGAAAGCAGCTATAAAGTCAAAAGCAGGCATATTTTTATTTCAGTGGAACTTCTCTCTCTTACTAAAAACCACTTTACAAACTTAAACCTGTGTCAAGTGGAAGTTAGTTCCATCTAGTAAGGCAGTCTTATATAAGGGTGGCTTTTATTAGCTTCAAAGACAGTGAAGTAATTCAAAATTTAATGCTCTCAGACAGTAAGATATGCTGATTATATCAAATGTGCAAGGACTGTGCTAAGATCATTGTCCAAGGACACTATAATAGAACATAAAGAAAATTCTATATACAAAGTCTGCTTTTTAAACTCAATTTTATTTTATTTTTAGTTCCAAATCTTCTTCTTCCTCACTTTCCTTCCCCACACATTGAGAAGAAAAATAAAAATCATTACATATATATAAAATATAAATATAATATATATACACATATATTATATATATATACATGCAAAACCAATTTCCGCATTAGCCATGCTCCAAAGGGGAATTTAAAAAAATAAGAAAAAGAAAAAAATACTAGAAATATACTTCAATCTGTCCCCTGAGTCTGTCTGTTCTCTTTCTGGAGGTGGATAGAATGTTTCATTTTAAGTCCTTTGGAACATGGTAGGTCACTGGTTGAACACAGTATTTGAAAGAAGAGACGGTTGCAAAGTAGGATGACTAGTTTTTGTTTCTTTTTTGTAATTATGAAATTTTTGTTTGAAAGTATCTCAAATGACATAGATACAAAGCCAAGAATTATATTCAATAGCTATCTTTGTCTAATGGCATGTGGATAAACAAAAATGAATAGTTCTAAAGTGAACTGGTTCAATCACACATTAATGTCTCAGGTTTTTTCCCTGTATATTGTGTTTCATTTTCGCAGTAAAGTTTAGTTGTTAATTTTAAAGAATTAGATTTAGTTAAGTTTTCATTTCTTTAGTTTGATGAATTAAAATAATGTTAATAGAGAATAAAAGTTTGCTTAAAAAATATACAATTTCTAGGGTGCACACCCTAAAGAAATATGCCACACACACACATACACTTCCAGTGAAAGATTCCAAATCATAGAACATTTGCTGACCTTTACTGGGGGGCAGATCTAACATTGTACTATGTGTACCACAATAATGCTAGATGCACAATATTCAATAAATACCTAATGAATAATTGTTCATCTACCTGGATCCAACCTGCTTTTGTAGCCTTATTATTCAATTTCTCCCCTTCTGGCACTCAACAGTCCAGCCCAAATGACCTTTTTACTCTTCCTCAGACATGACACTCCCATTTTCCATGTCTATGCTTTTGTACACAGGCTGGCCTCCATGCCTGGCATACATTCCCTTTTTACTTCCACTTCTTAGCACCTCTTGTTTCCTTCAAAACTCAGCTGACAGTGCCACTTTCTACACGAAGCCTTTTCTGATCCTCCCTCCACCATCCCAGGTACCAGAGCCTCCTCTCTCAAAATTTCCTGGCAACATGAGCCGATATTATCTCTCCTAATAGAATATAAGCTCCTTGAGGACAGGTACCATTTTGTTTTTTGTCTTTTTCTCTCTCACACTAGCATGGTGCCTGAAGCAGAATAGGTGCTTAATAAATGTTTGGTAATTGACTGGTTGAACTACAGAAGTTACTCCCACTCCCACCCCCCAAAAAAGGAGCTTTTTTACTTGAGGGTACAGCTCTTCTCTAGATCTTGCACCTGTATACAATGCTGTGCATATCACATTTTCAGATGAGGTCAGAAGTAGCAATTCCTCCAAAATAAATTTATTAGAGTAGCCAGGTCATATGGCAAAAGAGGTGAGAACTAAAAGATGAGGTGAAGTGCCACTTAGAACTAGGGAAGGATGTGTGACAGGAAATGTGAGAAAGGAGAGCAGGCACACCTTCCATCCATTAGAGGCAACACAGAGTGTTTGCTGACCGAGTTTCACTAAAGGTGCCTGAGAGGGCAATAAATATCCTGCCTCTCATTTTCGGTTTTACACCTTGCAAAAGTTCCATTTTCAGAATGACGTGGCCAGTTCCTCCTTTAATTCCCTCTCATCCGTGTACCCTTCAGTCTCTGCTCTTCTCATTGCCTTTAAGACAACCTTCCTTTCACTGCTTTTAGACAAGTTGGGTTAGATGAACTAAGTGGTCAGATTTACAACCGGTTTTTAAATGGGTCTTCTCTGACAGATTGTGCAAAAGGCTAGGTAGGGAATCAGAAAACCTATGTTTAAGTTCCAGCTTTGCTACTTACTACCTATCTGTGTGATGCTGGCCAAGTCCTTTCACCTGTCTGGGCCTAAATTTTCTCATTTGTAAAAGGAGAAGGGAAGAGAAAAGAATATTTCTATAGAACCTACTATGTGCCAGGCACTGTGCTAAGCACTTTACAAATATTATCTTGTTTGTTCCTCATAACAACCCTGGGAGGTAGATGTTATTACCCCCATTTTATAGTTGAGGAAACTGAAGCAACAGAAGTTAGGTGACTTGTCCAGGGTCATACAGCTAGTAAGTATCTGAGGCCAGATTTGAACTCAGTTCTTCCTGACTCCAGGCTCAGCACACTAGCCACTGCACCACACATAGCTGCTGTAAAATGAGGGGGTTGGACGAGATGACCTCTGAGGTCTTTTTCAGTTCTAGATCTCTGATTCTCTGCTGCCAAAGTCTTTACAGCAAAGAGCTTCCTTAATAAGAGAGGGATCTAAACTTCGGATTTTTCCTTAGGACTTTAATTTTCATCAAAATATCCATGAACCACAGTAGGAAATGAATCTCCCTCCCTGCTCTGCCCTGCAATAGGACTTAATATGTCTCAATGAGCCTAGCAACTTATCACTTTAACACATAAGTAATTTCAAACACTGATTAGTATGTTTCTATAATCAACTGGCAATGAAGAATATTATTAATTATTTAAGTTGCCAGTTGATTATAGAAACATGCTAATCAGGGAAAAATAAGTAAAATATTTCATTGTTTAGCTTTTCTGATTTATGATTGCTTTCATTGTATTTTTCATTGTAGCATTTGCTAACTGAAGAGTTATGAATAGTTCAGATTCACATATGATTCAAATATATATTTTACTTATTTTTCCCCTGACCCCTACTTCATACAAAAAAGGAGATTCTATTATCCTTCTCAACCTGTACTGTATCATTGACCTGATATCATTCCCTACCTGGAAGAGTTGCATGCTTTGTAACCTGTAAAGTGCTACAGTATTTTGAACTATTATAATTTTTAAAAAATATGTGGAAAAGTGGGAAGTAAAAGCATGGCTTTTAAAACATGATCTTAACTCAGGTCTCAAGGTGGCAGAGCATTATGGCCAGGGAGTATGGTGGAGTAGAAAAGAGCCCACCATTTGGAATCATGGCATCTGGGTCCAAACCTAGCCCTGTCCATTACTTGCCTGAGTGCACTTGGGCAAATCATGTCCCACTTCTGGGTCTCACCTTCATCATCTATAAGATGAAGGGTTGGAACAGATGACCTTGAAGTTACCCTCTACCTTTAAATTTCTTCAATTAGTGGCTTTTAATTCCACTTCTTCAATGACTAGACCCAATTGCCTATCTTCTTGTTAGGTATCCTCAGTGGGAAAGAGATCTCTATTCAATCAACTGTTGAATTCCTACCTTTAATGTATTTGCTAAGAAGTTAGCAAAAAAAACGGGCATTTGTTGAGGACTTTGTAACAGTACTAGGTTGGTCACTTAGAGAAGATTGATAAGGTGCCGTGGAGCTTGTCATCTAGCTGACTTACAATATAGTTGATGACCTTGAAGGATGTAGAGATCACAATTAAGTACAATTTTTAAGGTACTTTGATGTTAAAGGGGTAGTGTTATCATGATGAAAATGATAATTTTGTTATAACTGTTCTCATCATAACAAAGATCAATTAATCAGTAAGCATTCATTAAGCATTTGTTATGTGGAACAGTGGATAGAGCACAGGGATCCGGAAGACTCATCTTCCTGAGATCAAATCTGGCTTCAGACACTAGCTGCATAACTCTGGGCAAGTCACTTCATCCTGTTTGCCTCAGTTTCCTCATTTGTAAAATGAGCTGGAGAAGGAAATGGCAAACCACTACAGTATCTTTGTCAAGGAAATCCCCAGTTGGGGTCACAACTGAAAATGACTGAACAACAACAAATGTGCCAGGCACACTGTAGGTACTGAGTATACAGATCTAAAAAACAATTAAGCAATCTCCATCCCCAAAGAGCTTAAAATATATAAGATGACAAATAAAAAACAGCCAATATGGTGTACACATATGAAAACAGCTTTGCCTCAAAAAATAATGAACTAACCAAAAGGAAAGAAACTAGGGAAACTTCCTAAGATCAATGTACAACACAAAAGGGCACACAGCTGATCCATGAATTCTTTTAGGATGAATTATCAATCAGAAAAATAATATTTATGAGACAATGGTATTCACGAGACATTTCATAGAGCATAGAAGGGCGGGGAGATAAAAAGGGAGGATACAGAGAGAGAGAGAGAGA
>NW_020954608.1:12380255-12380881 GCF_900497805.2 Vombatus ursinus
AGAGAGAGAGAGAGAGAGAGAGAGAGAGAGAGAGAGAGAGAGAGAGAATAAATTCCAGAAAATCTATAGAGACACTAGCTAAGGGAGAAGGATTACTAGAGTATTGCTCCAGGCCTAGACCAATTTAGTTCTAGTGTTTACTTCACAGCATACATTGTCAATAGCAACTGGGATGTTAACATGGCAGCAAAGGTGATTGCCTGGTGGTAGGGTGTGAAGTGATCCCAATATTCTGTGGTTTTAATTCTGTAAATTGCTTTAAGGCTCATGAGGGGCCTGGCATAAATCAGTTAGACACCAAAATAAGTAAGCCTAAAACAAATATATGGGGATGAAATAACTTTAAATTGCTTGTGTTTTAGATTCATAGCTCTAACCCAACTGTGCCTCAGGGAAGGCACACACTCAGCCTGGTCAATTAGTTTTCCTTAAACTTGGAGAGAGAATTTAGATGCAAGGGGCATGGCAAATGTTCTTCTATCAACAGACCAAAAAACCAATCACACTAGAAGAAGTTCTCTCTCCTGTTGCTGATGGTGGAAACCTTCTTTTTTTCCAACTGGAGAAAAAATATGACAGAGAGAGAGAGAGAGAGAGAGAGAGAGAGAGAGAGAGAGAGAGAGAGA
>NW_020954608.1:12380891-12577135 GCF_900497805.2 Vombatus ursinus
AGAGAGAGAGAGAGAGAGAGAGAGAGAGAGAGAGAGAGAGAGAGAGAACACATATATTTGTGTCTCACAGATCCTATTCTGTGGGTCAAATTTAGCCTTAGGTTATTAATCTGAAGGTAGCTAGGTGGTGCAGTGGATAGAGTGGATAGAGTGCATAGAATGCATGAGTGCCAGAGCTGAAGTCAGGAGGACTCATCTTCCTGAGTTCAAATCTAACTTCAGACACTTGCTAACTGGAAAAGGCTTTGCCAAGAAAACCCCAAATGGGGTCATGAAGAGTTGGACATCACTGAAAATGACTGAACAACAACATTAATCTGAATATCAATCCCTCCAGCTTTGATGGCCATTAATTGTGAAAACCTGAAATTCTACTTACTTTGACTAAAGTATTGTGTGAATCTTTTGCTCATATACCACAATTTTTAATCTTGTTACATTAAGGAGAAATATTTTTTTGTGCCCTAGAACCCTTTGAAAATCTGGTGAAACCTGCAGATCCCTTTCGAGAATAATATTATTAAGAAAACCAATTATACTGAGTGGCAATTATCAAAATACTTTTTAAAATGAGTTCATGGATGCCACATTAAGAACCTCTGCAAAGAATGTGATTTCATTGGCATAGGATAGGGAATAGATGAGGGAATTTCCTTTACCACTGCAGGTAAGTACCCTCTCTGTAACTTAAAGCCTTAGAAGAGGTTTCAGAAAAGTGAAAAGTTAAGTCAACAAACAAAGGCAAGAAGCATTTATTAAGCACTTACTGTGTGCCAGGAGCTGTATTAAATGTTGAGGATACAAAGAAAGGAAAACAAAACAAAAGTCTTTTCTCTCAAGGAACTTACAATCTAGTTGAGAGAAAACATGCAAACATACTTTACAAATCAGATATATACAGGTTAAATTTACCAAGGAAGGAAAGAAGAAAAGAAAAAAGGAAGGCATTCCATCCAAAGGGAAGGTGCTAAAATTAAGAGAGGGAGAGTCTACTGGAGATCTGTAGCTAGTAGCCTCGGGAATCTTGATTGGGTGATCAACATTGATTGAGTGATTTCTTTCAAAGAAAGAAAGGTTATTGAATGATGGTGGTAGAAAGACAGTCCAGGGTCACACAGCCTGTATGTATCAAGAATTAGAATCTGAACTCAGGTATTTCTGGTTCCAAAGTTGGCTTTCGATTCCCTGAATACTCCTATTTCATGTTGCTTCTCTAAATAGTCAAATGGTGTTATAAAAAGTCTTTTGCCTTTAAAATGCTTACACACACACACTACTTATCAGCTAGCTATCTAGAAATGTTGTGAAAATTTAGTTTGCTCCTATTCATCTCTTAATACATTAATGGAAACCACTGGGGACAAGAATTCTGGGGAGCAAAAGAGGAGAATGTCACTTCTTGCAGCTGCTCTAATCATTGCCCTTCTCACCACCATCAGTTTCCAAATGTCGCAGGAGTCTTAGGAGATAAAGGACTCTCTGACAGCCTCCTGGTCTAGCCAGCAGTCTGGTCCTACTCAATAACATAGTTGCCAAAAAGCAGCATGTCCTTGGAGTCAGGAAGACCTAGCTTTAGGTATTGTCTCTGACACATACCAACTCTGTGACCCTGGGCAAGTTATTTAACCTCTCAGTACCACAGGCAACTCTCTAAGACTATAATTTATAGAACATTTGTTGGAGGGAGTTTCTTTTCACCAATGCAATCACAGGTCTGGTCTAAATAGAATTATCAGGAGTCTATTGATATTTAAAAAAAAAGAGGGTTTTTTTTTTTCAAGGAGAAGTTGTGTTATTTGCTAACAGAGTTATCTCAACCTTGGATACATGTCCAAGGTCAAGTAGGTAGTTAAGCTGCAGGGCCAAGAATTCAAATTCAAGTTCTCTGGCCCTGAGCCAATCAATATATACATATACATATACATATACATATACATATACATATACATATACATATACATATACATATACATACACATACACATACACATACACATATACACACATACATATACAAATATGTATGTATATATATGTATATAACATAAAAACATAACAAAACAAAAAAACCTTTTATGCTTACTGGTGGCCTTCTGGGCTTTAGTCTTACTGCAGCACTATGCTACCTTTTTGTACTATCCTTTTAAAATCTGATCTGGTGGGTAAGCTCTGCCCAAAGCAGAATTTTCAGCCACATTAAACACCTCTCTTTCCCTCTTCTCAATAATTATGCTTGACTGTATAATCAAGGTTTCATTCTGGAGAGCCTGCCATCTTTTCAGAGCTATATTACTGTTTAGGGTTTCAAGCTACAGAGATCCTTCCTTTTTATTCTTTCTCTGTTCTCTCTGAAAGATGCTATTCTTCAATAAATTCAAGTAGAAAATACTAAAGACTTTTGCTATAACCCATTTCTTCTCACAAAAAAAAATGAAAATGTTGGAAGGAAGGAGGGGCCATTACTCGCAAAGGAAGCAAATATTGACCATGATGTGACCCTCTGAAATTAAGGATTGGCTCATAATTCAGGAGTCTGAGGCATATCTGCTCTCCAGACTGAAAGTTAGAGTTTTAGAGGCACAAGGGACCTTAGAGGTTCTTCTAATCCAACTTCCTCATTTTATAGATAAAGAAACTCAGACCCAGCATCATCTAGTAGTAGTAGGAGAGCAGGCCAGGCTGACTGTAGGTCAAATTCAGTCTGACTACAGATTCAATTCTTATTTTGGCACAGAAAGCGAGAAGAACATTGTAACATGGCTGGGCTCTACCTTTCTAGTCCCATGGACATCCCCCAGCAAAAGTCAGTTATTTCCTTTACTGCCTAATATTCCTTTTATCTGAGTATTCTAATAATCAATGTGGTTATTCATTTAAATAGGATTGCCAAGTTCTGGAAAGCCAAGCTCAATGCGCTTCTTTTTGAGTGGTTAGGATGCCAAGTGGCAAGAGAGCAAAGCTGGCCTTTTATTCCCTTACACAAAAAGCCTTTCCCTCTATCATCATCACCATTGTTATCAGTAGTATTGCTGTCATAATAGATAGCATAATTGCAGTGGGTACTTAAATCCTGATCAAACTATTACTGCAAGAACAACTACTTTGACAAAGGGATAGAGGCTTCTGTGACCAAAATAAATAAATGGCTAAGCGAGGAAAGAAAGGATGTAGACTCACATCTCTGGATCCCAACCAGGCCTTTATGACTGCTGATGCAAACCAATCTCTCATTCCCAACCAGTCCTACCTTCCAACCCCTGACTATTATTGCAAACCAATCCCCAGTTCTCAACCAGGCTCCACCCTGCCTGCTGTTGTAAACCATCACTAGGAAATAGAATCCTACAAAACTCTAATTGGGGTCAAATTTACAAAGTACATGGAAAGAGGTCAAAATCATCCAGTTCAACTTATTTCAACAGACTTTTATTAAGGCTTATGGCAGACCAGGCATCAACTAGACACTAGTCATACAAATACAAAGGTGCTTTAAGGACTTTCTATTCTAGTGGGGTAGATAAAATCCATAGATAAGTGATGTCTTATGCCTATATAAGTAACACAAAGTATGTACAAAGCCATACCAACAAAAATTTCAAGATGGAGAGATCATTAATACCTAGGAGGAACAGAAAAGATTTCACGGAGTAGGTGGCACCTAAGCTGTCTGTGCTTGGAAGGAAGCTTTAGATTCTCTGCAGAGGTAAAGAGGCGGTGCCTGTGGAAACGTCTGAGTAAAGGCATGAAAGTGAGAAATGGAATTAAGTATATAGAGAGCAGCTAGCGGGCCAGGTGGATTGGACTATATAACATGAAATAACACTAAAAAGATAAGTTGGAGTCATATTTCATTGACCCCAAGATCATAGATTGAAAGTCAGAAGGCAACTCAGAGGTAACCTAATCTGACTCCTTTCATTTTATAGCTGCTGTACCTGACACCCGGACTAGTTCGGTGATTTACCCAAGTACACATAGCTAGTAAATGGCAAAACCAAGATTTTAACCCAGATCTTCTGACTTCTAAGGCAGGGCTCTTTATTGTAGAGGCCTATGAGTGCAGGCTGCTAAGGAAAAAGGGTAATGGAAAACTCAGCTCTCAATAAATCTCAAAGAACTAAAGCTCATTTTAATTCATTTTATTAACCAGATTGCAGAAGTACATGTCCTCTATCTTGCCAACTTAATATGCAATTGCTTCCCCAAATACTCACAAGCGTGTATGTGTATGTGTGTGTGTGTGTGTGTGTGTGTGTGTGTGTGTGTGTGTGTGTGTGTATGTGTGTAGGTTTGTATCACAGTGGGGCAAAGCTTTGGGGAAAATGGGGGGAAGGAATATTAGCCTCATTCAAGTCTATTAAGAACCATTCAGGTGAGTGCATCATGTCACACAGCCTGTTGAAAAGGTCAGCGTCTATAGCTGAGCTAAATATAACTGAGTGAGAGGGCTAGGAGAGCACTGGAAAATTTAGAGCAAATTTTATACTGTTGGAAAGATAAGTTGGTTGTTTTTTTTTTTTTAAAGGGATTTGGTACTTGTATCTAGAGTAAAGACATCAAGGACAACTCTCTTACAATACAAACCTCTCTCAATCAGCAAATAAACATTTATTAAGCACCTACTATGTGCCAGGAACTGAACTAAGTGATGAGGATACAAAGAAGGGCAAAAGACAGTCTCTTCTCTCAAGTAACTCATGGTCTAATAGAGGATACAACACGCAAAGAATTACATACAAACAAGACATAAGCAGGATAAATTGGAGATAATCAACAGAAGGAAGGCATTGGTTTTACAGAGGGTCTGGAATTAAGAAATAAAACAAGCATTTTCATAACATAGTAGAATAGGAAAAAAAGGAGGATTGTACAGAAACTGCAAATCTATTATATGTAATTTGCTATTCCTTTTAAATATATAATAAAGTTATCATTTAACTTTTTTTCTCCTTTTTTTCTTCCCTCCCTCTGCCCCCACCCTTGAGATGGCTACCATTAGACACAAATATGTATATATATGTAAAGCCATTCTATACATACTTCCATTTATTAGTTCTTTCTCTGGATGCAGATAGCACTTCCTTCATATATCCTTTGTAGTTAATTTGGGTATTTATATAATAGTCAAAATGACTTAGTCACTTAAAGTTGTTCTTAAAACAATATGGTTGTCACTGTATGTAACTTTCGCTTGGTTCTGCTCATTTCATTCTTCATTATTTCATTCAAGTCCATCCATGTTTTTCTAAGATCATCGAACTCATCATTTCTTAAAGCACAGTAGTATTCCCTCACAATGTTTTCCCCATTGTCTCCACAATTTCCAATCTTGTTCTTCCTAAAAAGCTAAATTCAAATAGCTTCCTGTCCATAAAACTGCCCTGACCAATTACAAACTGCAATGTCTCTTCCTCTGAATTCTTGTGAATCCTTGGTATACTCGGTATACTGCCTTGAGTCCTCACTAGTTGTTTCATAGCTGTACAGATTGCTTTCCTAAATGAGATTTTTAAGCTCCTGTGAGTAGAAACCATGACTTCTACTCTCCCCCCGCCCCTTCCTACCCCCATATCATGGAAAACACAGTAGATGGTTAATAAATAAACGTTTGTTGTCTGTCTGAGAACTGATTCCTCCTCATTTGCATAGTGTCCCTCTAGTCCTACATGGGAGTGGGAGTGGGGAGGAAATAATTACTCTCCTCCATGCCTACCTGGAGAGGATTGTCTATCCCGCATAAGTTTATACAAGCCAGTTTCCACCTCCACAGGGAATCCTCAAACACTACTTGTTGTTTGAGAATTTAAAGTGGATATTGTTCTCTAGAAAACAGTTACAGATGGAATGCTTAATTAAAAAATCACCACAGTCTTCTTTAAACAGTTTGGAAGATGTGCTAGGCTACACATGTTTATGCATTCTCTATTTTCCATTCACCGATTTTCCTCTCCAACTTTCATTTTGTTTAACATAATATTATTTACATTCACATACATACAGGCAACAGGAGAATAGATGTTTATAATTCAAATAGGAAATTCACAGTGAGAGGGTCATTGTATTAGACTTTGGAGCAAGAGTTTATGATCAAAGATACTAGTTTCTGGCTTCCTGGATCAAAGTTGCTTAAAATTTTAAAAACATTTACATGAATGCCTCATGTTTTCACAGCATGGTTATTTATAAATATATTCCCCACCCCCATCTGATGGATCCTCATTTGTCACAAAGAAATACAGTTAACACAACTGTATCTGATGAAATATACAATATTTTGTACTCATATTCCCCAACCTTCCTCAAGAATGGGAAGGGGTATATTTCTTCATCTTGTCTCTGGGAATATTTGTTTTAAATATAAGATAAAAGTATCACATAGAAATAAAATAATGGCTTAAACTCTGGCCAAATTTCTGTATTCATGTATTAACTCACTGTCTGCATAACTGATTTTAATACATTTGCTATATTTCTGAAAATTCATATGTTAAGTCTATTTTTTCAGTCTTGGTGAAGCAGGGCATCAATTTTAATTTAGTCTTATTTAGATGATAGTAAATCTCATTATATCTGTTAAAAGATTATAAACCATAGCTATAACTACATTCTTTGTTAGACATATTTGACAAATGTGTAAAGGTGTAGGAATGGCCCAAAATATTCCCTCCAAGAACTATTCTCATATATTCTTGGAGTCTGACTTTAAAGTGAGCAATGGTACTTCCTAACAGCCACCCTTGATTTTCCTGATGCCAAATGCCAGGTAAAGGGTAATCAGGAAATTACATTATTAAAGGATGTGGCCTAGCAGTTAGTTAATAAGCATTTTTATTATTATGATATTTATGCATTGTGATAAGTGATGGGGATACAATGAAAGGCAAAAACAGTTCCTGTCCTAAAGGAGCTAACATTCTTCTTTAAAAGTTTATTCATTATTTATTTAATTATTTTTAACTTAAAAAAATTTTTTTTGAGTTCCAAATTTTCTCCCTCCAGCCCCTTCCCCACCTATTGAGAAGGTAATACGTCAATTATACATGTGAAGTCATGCAAAGATATTTCCTTATTAGCCATGATGAAAATAAAAAGCAAGAAAAGAAAGTAAAACAAATATGCTTCCATCTGTCCTTAGAGTTCATTTGGAACTGAGTTGTATCACTGAATTGATTAAAGTAGCTAAGTCTTTCATAGTTAATCATCATTGCAGCACTGCTGTTACTATGTACAATGTTCTGGTTCTGCTCATTTCACTTTGTATGAGTTCATATAAGTCTTCGCAGATTTTTCTGAAACCATCCCTTTTGTTATTTCTTATAGCACAATAGTATTTCATCACATATGCCACAACTTATTCAGCCATCTCCCAATTGATGGGCATCCCCTCAAATTCTAATTCTTTGCCACCACAAAAAGAGCTGCTAAAATATTTCTTTACGTACAGATCCTTTTCTGTTTTCTTTGATCTCTTTGGGATACAGAGTTAGTAGTGGTATCACTGGGTCAAAAGATATACATAGTTTCATAGTCTTTTTTTATTATAGTTCCAAATTGTTCTCCAGAATAGTTGGACCAGTTCACAACCCTACCAATAGTGCATTAGTGTACCTATTTTTTCACATCCCCTTCAGCATTTGTCATTTTACTTTTCTGTTGTTAGCCAATGTATAGGTGTGAGATTGTTTAAAGTTGTTTTAATTTGCATTTCTCTAATCAATAGTGATTTAGAGCATTCTTACATATGACTATTGATAGCCTTTATTTCTTCTTCTGAAAACTTATCTGTTCATATCCTTTGATCATTTATCAGTTGGGTAATGGGAACTTATACTTTAATGGAGGAAACAACTAGAGCCAGAAAATGTATACAGAGATAGCAACTTTACAGTATGGTTGCTTGTTGGGACCTTGAAATACCCTCCACATTTTCTTCATGTCAGAAAGAATTGTTGAGATACACACTAGGTCACATTATTGCCTTTAAACTGCCAACTTCCTGGACCACTGAAATGACCTTTGTCAACTCCTTGGAAACCATTTTCTTCCTTAATTATTTATATACTTTTTATTCTATCTGCATACTCATATTCTCAAATCATCACTCCTGACATGAATTGTTAGACATTGCAATGATTTACCTTGAAAGGTTGAGTAATACTTTCTGGAGAATTTTAAAATAACATATACCATTGTTTATGCTTGTCGGTGAATGAATAGTTCAATCAAGAGGTGAGGAGACGGGTGACATGCCCTCTGGAGATCACTCCTAGACATAATATTTCAGAGTGTCCTATTCAAGGGCCATACTTTATATGTCCATGAATTTACAGTGAATCTAGTGTAAGACAACTTCTTTTAAGTTCAAGTGTTGCTATGACTCTCAAAGCAAGAAACAATTAAAGACTGAAAATCCAAGCAGTATACATTCACAGCCTTTTCTTCTCCTCTTAGAATTACAAAATGGCCAGAGGAGAATAAGTGAAATACCATGGAACACAGAAGACTGGATTCAAAGGCAGGAAATTGCAAGGAATAGTGGCAAAGGTTCCCAATCAGGTCAGGCTGACCAGAGCGGGATGTCAAAGGACAGGGAGGGCTGAAGTAGAAATAGATAGGGGAGACCCTAACAGGAGTGGGATGGAACAAGTATCAGGGACTTGAAATGGGACAGAAAGCAATTATGTTCCTAATGTAATTCAATTTAATAAACATCTACTAAATGCTTTAAGAAAAAAATTAAGGGGCAGCTAGATGGCGCAGTGGATAGAATGCCAGCCCTGAGTCAGGAGGACCTGAGTTCAAATCCAGCCTCATATATATGACACTTACTAGCTGTGTGACCCTGGGCAAGTCATTTAACCCCAATTACCTCACCAAAAAGCAAAAAAAAATTAAGTCTTTCTTTTTTCAGTTAACAAAGATTAATTTTCTCTCCTTCCCACCTAACTTCCTACCACTGCAAGGGTGGGTAGGAGAAACACATATGTATAGTCCAGCAAATGAATTCTCAAATTGTCCATGTCATAAAATATATATGTATATACATATGTGCATATGCCTAAATATATATGCACACATATGCACATATATATCTACACCTCTGTTAGGAATTGGGTAACATGCTTCATTATCAGTCTTCTGGGATAATAGTTGATAATTTTATTTATCAGAGTTCTTAAACATTCAAAATTGTTTGTTTTTATAATGCTGTTGTCACTGAATAACCAGTGCTCCTTGTTCTGATAATTTCATTCTGCATCAATTCTTACAACTCTGCTCAGGTATCACTGAAAGCATACCTTTCATCATTTCTTATTGCACATGAGTATGCATTATATTTACATAATGGAATACATTCATTTTTGGAGTAAATAATACCATAATGTGTCTGGCCATTCCCCAATTGATGAGTACATCATCAGTTTCCAGTTCTTTGCTAATACAAAAAGATGTTATAAATATATTTGAATGCATGGGTCTTTTCTTCTTTCTTTAACCTCTCTGGGGCATTGTTATTGTTGTTGAGTCACTCTGTCCTATCTGACTCTTTGTGACTCCATGGACTATATTATCCATTGAGTTTTCTTACAAAGATACTAGAGTGGTTTGCCATTTCCTTCTCCAGTAGATTAAGGCAAAGACAAATTAACTGGCTTGCCCAGAGTCACACAGTTAGTGTCTGAGGCCAGATTTGAACTTAAGTCTTCCTGACTCCAGGCCCAGTGCTCTATCCAGTGAGCCATCTAGCCACCTCGTGTCGGGGCAGAGGCCTAGTAGTTAAGTGTCTGCTTCTTCAGGCAAAAGACAGGGTAGGTTTTGGAGTCAGGAAGTCATGGATTCAAATTCTGCTTGAAATACATACTAGCTGTGTGACACAGGGAAAATAACTTCTCTCAGCCTCAGTTTCCTCATCTATAAATTGGTATCATATAATAGTAGCACCTACTGTCACAAAGTTGTTGTGAGGGTCAAATGAACTCTCTCTCTCTCTCTCTCTCTCTCTCTCCCTCTCTCTATCTATCTATCTACCTGTCTATTTGCCTAATCTTTACAAAACTTAAAACACTACATATAAATAAATGCTAGATATAATTACTTTTAGCATTACTATGTGAATTTATTTATTCATAATAGACTTATGGATGATAAGACTCCTATCGATTTAGAAAAGGCATGGCAGGGAAGGGAAACTATTTGCCTTTTCCACCTACATGATAAGAGTTTTGCTCTATCCGTGAGTTTTCTAAGTTCTAAGTTTCTAAGGAATTAAACTAAAATGGAATGAGAAGTGTGTGGGGCCAGCTCATCCAGAATCTTAAGAAGTAATTATTAGTTTTCAGCAGGAACATTTACACCTCAAAAATTAGAAGTACTACAAACTGAGGCTTAATTTTATTGTTGTTGATTATCTAGATTTAAGAAAGTGATGGAGAAAATGTTAATGCTAATTAAACTTACGAGTGTATTATGCATACTTTTTTTTTTGAGGAGAGTCATTTGTTAAACATTTACTACATACCTCTGGATAAGATCAGTAGAGAACATGATGAGGAATTCTCCAGGAAGCAGGTTCACCTCTTGCACCTTTGCTAGTAAGTGGTTGAACCTCTTTTCCTCAAGTGGTTTCAGAATTGCCAGGTAAGTCTATTTTAATTCTAAAAGACTTGGTGGGAGTCAGATAGAGGAAGATGATGGTCACTAAGGTAGACATAAGTGTATCTATACTACTTCTCATAGGACCATGGGATTTAGATATTGAAGGGACCTTAGAGATCATCTACTCCTACTTTCTCAATTACAGAGGAAGAATGAGATCCAGAGAAGTGAGCTCATTTACCCAAGATCTTAGAGCAGAATAGAAGAATTCAAATTCATACCCACTGACTCCATAACCATCCCAAGAGTCAGGACATTTTAAGGATATTACAAGAATCAGTGAATTAAGGAGAGATACTGGAACTGGTGGTTAAAGAAGCTTAAAACAATGGAAGAACCATTACCTCCATGATCCAAGCTAGAACTAGATCATAAAGCTTATTGAAATTGAAGCATGGGGAGAAGAATGCAGATGAACAGAAGTTCCTCTCTTCTTTTTGCACTCAGGGAAAACATGGTGGTGGTGATAGGGAGAAATGAGTTGAGTGATAAAAAGTTTCTTCATTTCTGTGTAAGTTATCTTTGGCACAATAGCAGTGTGCTGGTAAATACTTAACAAGTGGTTCTTAAAAAAATACCATTCATATAGCACACTTCTAAGTTTAACTGCAAGTCATTTGTAGCATTTGCTCACATCTGATGTGAAAATACTCATGATGAAAATTTAACAATCAGATTCCCTGAGCCAATTCCAGCTGATTCTAGCTGACTCCAACACACTCCCGGCACATTAATACAAAACCAGCATAATGCTGATGATCCAATGGGAAATATAGGTCAAAAACTGAGGATAGAAACTAAAGGTGAGGCTTTTGTGGGGATAAGTAATCCAGATGCCAGAGATGAAGAAACAGGGCTGAGCCGAGTCCATATAGCAGGGTTCATATAGTTTTAATGTTTTAGTATAAGGGGCAAAATTTTGAGAAAAGTGAGGTTTAAAATGAACCTAACAGTAGAAAAGTTTTTACTTTTACAATAAAATTACAAGTTAGAATGACTTTTATAGCATTCAGTTACCCCCAATCAGAGAGGGGATTATAAATCTTTTAAGGGTAGAAGTAAGCTGAGAATCACCAGAAAATACATATGAACACAATTTAAAACAATTTCATTCAATTCAGCAAACTCAAAACTGAAGGAGATCATGACTATTTTGACATGTGTCCTAAAGGAAAATTGCTAATGTTTAGCTAATGCATGATTCTAAATTTTAGACTCCAACTGCTAACTTTAAGTTACTGCATTAGGAAGAAGGGGCAATTGATCTGGGGGACTGGTGCTGCCAGTATTTCTGAGAAGGCCACATGATCCTGTAGCCAGTTTATAAGAACAAAACTAAACCTTCTAGGCCACTTTTTCTAAAGGATCCTTCACAGTAATACAACTGATGATTACCTAGCAACCTCTAAGGTTTACAAAGCACTTTGTCTTCATTATCTTGTATGATCCTCTCAATAATTCTGTAAGTATTGAAAGATACCATTATTCCCATTTTATAGATGAGGAAATTGAAGCTCAGAGGGGTCAAATAATTTGCTTACATATAATTAGGAAGTATCAGAGGCAGGATTTGCCAGAAGAGTGCTAGACTTGGAATAAGGATTCAAATCACAGATTCAAATCTGTGATTTCTCCTGATTCCAAATCTGGCACTTTTCACATTACATTTTTCTGCTTTTCCACAGACCTGACTGCTGACAGGAAGCAAAGGGAGAGGAGAAGGCCAGTAGAGGGCTCTATTTGAGAGAGTGGGCCAGTCCTGGGGTGTTGGGTTATATGATGGCTTTCTCAGTGTGTCTGTTCTTGTATTTCCTTATGTTTTAGGTGTCCCTGGAGTGATGTGAGAGACTCACATAACTCCTAGAAGTCTTAAAACACAGCATATACCAGTGGCAGGGATGCCACTATTACAACATCAGGGACATTGAAAGACTTGATATCATCCTTTCAGCTGTTCAATATTCTCATTGGTATACCTATGGCAGAGCCCTCATGGTACAATGAGAGGTTGTTAGCTTATACACAACAGCACCACCTCTAATGAGGTGCAAGGGATAGGGAAATAATCACACAGATGCCCCTAGTCACAGCTCTTGCTCCTCATTCCCTCCCCAATTCATCCATTACCTAATTTACAATCAATTCTTACCTATTTTCTCTAGCAGGAATCACAAACTCAATATGTCCAACAGGGAACTCATTATTCATGCTGCCCTCCTCTGCCCCCTCAATCTCATCCCTCCAATTTCCCCAGTTCCTGCTAAGGACATGACCATCCTCCCGGGCTCCCTGAGATAGAATCTGAGAGACATTCTTGAATCTTTCCTTTCTCTTCCTCTACCCATAACCCAGTCACTTCTACTATATCTCTTTCTATATATCTCTTTCCTCTACTCACGTTCTTCACCATATTTCCAGCTTTTATCATCTCATACCTGGACTATTGAAGACATCCTAATTGTTTGTTGTTGTTGCTGTTAAACTGTTAGAGCTACTTTGCAAAGTAATGCCTTCTCCTCACCCCCAACCAGGTTACCCTGTATCTACTTCATATATCCCTTCTATATATTTATATATATGCATGTTCTCATCTGTGTTTCCAGTCCTTCCCCTTCTCCCATCTCTCTCCACAGAGCTAATAAATTAATATTCCTAAAATATATGTCTCATTCACTTAGAATCCTCAGTATTACATCTAAGATAAAACACAAAACTCTGAGCTTGCTATTTAAAGATGACCATGATAAGGAAGGCTGCTACTTGTTCAGCCTTATTTTGCAGCATTGCCCTTCAGGGACTCCACAAATCAATCAAACTGTCCTGCTAGCTGTTTCTCATACCCAAAATGCTATCCCTTGTATCCCGCTTGACCTTTACATAGCTCATCCCCCATGCCTGCAGTGTTTTCTTTCCTCACCTTCACCTCTTAGAATCCTTGGCTATCTTCAAAGTATAGATCAAATATACCTTGCCATTTGAAGCCTTTTTGGATCCTTCATGAATTAATTCCCTTTTCTAGGGGCAGTTAGGTGGCAAAGTGGATAGAGCTCTGGCCTTGGAGTCATGAGGACTTGAGTTCAAATCCCACCTTAGAACCTTGACACTTACTAGCTGTGTGATCCTGGGCAAGTCACTTAACCCTGACTGCCTCACCAAAAAGTTAAAAAAAATCTCTTTTCTTCTTGAAATGACTTTGTGCTATACTGTTTATATGTCATAGTTACTTATCTTTGTGAATGTATCTCCCTAGTGGAACAAAAGCTCCTTGAGGGCAGGTGCTATTTCATTATTATCTTCCTATCATAAGGGTAGAGCAAACTGCCTGTTATATAATAGGTTCTTTGGGATCCTTGGTAACTGTTGAATTGAACTGAAATTGAATAGAAACAAAACAAAACAAAAAAACCAAAACGTCTTCACAACACAATGCCTCTCCTCTCCCCAATGTTACAGTTGTATTTGCTTTTTTTTATACTTTGTATGTGCCCGGCATATGCATTGACCCTTAATAAATGCTTGTTGATTGATTGACATAATGATTAGGAAATGATTTGAGGAGAACAGACCTATAAGATTAGATCTTTCTAATATTTGCTACAACATAATAGAACTGATACCGGGCAGCTTTCTCTAGTCAACTATAGGAGGAACTATAAATGTTTCTAAGTCTGGCTGTCCTAGAAAGAATATTATAGAAATGACTCCAAGGCTTGGGGTTAATGGGAAAAGAACATGTTAAATTTCTAAGGGATAAGGGAACAGATGTCTTTACCAAAATGCATCTGACCCTTTAATGTTCCAAATTCTTGCCTTTGGGTATGCAAATTACAATCATGTAATTGCCTGTCTAACCAGTATTTGTTGTAGTTACTAAGCTTGTGCACACAGAAGACCACTGGTCCATGCAATTTCCTAAGAATGTTGTAAATAATATAGGTTTGTGTCTTGCTCCATTAACACATTTCCTCAAAGAATTTGGAACTTGAAACATTACAATAATTATTAAAACAGAATGGAATTTCAGTAAACTGTGATGTTTAATGTTGTCAACAAAAGAAACTTCATCATACTGGTTGCAAAAGAAGTTTTCTTGCCAGAAAAGGATATGTAGGGAATGGGATAGAATGAAGAATGACATATGAAGGTATCTGAATTTGGATATTATAATTTCAACTAAATTTAATCCAACAAACACTTGCTAGGCATTTGCTATCTGCAAGGAACTGGACTAGGTACTGGGGATATGATAACAACTCCGATAGTCACTGCCCTCAAGAAGCTCATATTCTATGGAAAAGTCTATTTTTAAAGACAGATAAAAGCATCGAACTCCTTATCTTCACCTGCAGACACTTCTTTCTCATTTTCCCAATTTTATAAATGATACCATTGTTCTCCTCATCATTTTTTACTCTTCTTGTTCTTTCAACCACTGCCTGGCTTATTATTAAGTTAAGAGCTGATCTGGACAAGTTCATTTCAATTTGACTTTGCCTGCCCTTTTAGAGGTCCAGCCTCTAATCCAGATTCTCTTTACCTTGTGCTTGGAGGCTTTCATGAAATGCTAGAATAATTTTCTTTAAACACCATTTTCTTCATTTCATTCCTCACGTAAGATTCCCTGTTGTATCTTGGATCAAATCTAAATTCCTTTGATCTTTGAAGCCCACTGCCAATTAAATTCTTCAAAGGTCTTCATTATTTGATGTCCTTCTACATGTCTTATTTTATGTTATTTTACCATACTCAATAGGCCCATCAACACATGTAATTTACCATCTCTCATGTATTCTTTCTAATGCTATACTTCTACACCTTTTATTCCCATGCCTAGAATGCCATCACTCCCTCCTCACCCCTTTGCTAAATCTATACTTTACATCCTAAGTCAAATGCCATGAAACATTCACTGATCTGACCAATTGGTAGTGATTTGCCCCCCTCAGACTTCATGTAACACTTTGTACCTCTAATAGAATATAAATTCCTTTAGGGCAGGGACCAGTTTTATTTTTTCTTTGTATCCTCAGCATTTAGCACAGGGCCTGGCACATAGCAAGTGCTTTTAAAAAAAAAAGTTTGTTAGTCAATTGGTTCAATGAATCAACAAGTATTTTTTTTTTATTTTTTATTTGCTAGGCAACGGAGTTAAGTGACTTGCCCAGAGTCACACAGCTAGTTAAGTGTTATGTGTCTGAGGCCAGATTTGAACTCAGGTCCTCCTGAATCCAGGGCCGGTGCTCTATCCACTGCACCACCTAGCTGCCCCTCAATAAGCATTTTTTAAGTATTTACTATACACTAAGTAGTATACAAGGTAAAACAAAAGCAATCCCTGCCCTCAAGGAGCTTACAGTCTAACCCGGGGTGGAAAAAATGCTTTTCATATAGGAGAGTAAATGGAAGGTAATCTTAGTGATGAAGACACTAGTAGCTAAGATGACCATAAAAGGCTTTATGCTGAAGGTGGCATTCGAGTTGAATATTGAAGGAAACCATGGATTCTAAGAGGCAGAGGTTAGGAGAGAGAACATCCCAGTTATGGGGTAGAGCCAGTACACATGTGTGTGAAGAACAGCAAGTATGTTGGCATTCTGGAATATAGACATGGTAATAGCTTGGCTGGA
Source organism: Vombatus ursinus (assembly GCF_900497805.2). Lineage (NCBI taxonomy): Eukaryota > Metazoa > Chordata > Mammalia > Diprotodontia > Vombatidae > Vombatus > Vombatus ursinus. The sequence continues at coordinate 12,397,175 of NW_020954608.1, forward strand.
CACACAGCATGGGTAGGGAAGAAATGTGAAAACAGCCTGTAAAGGAAAGAAGGAACCAGGAACCAGATTGTGAAGGAAATTAGATGGAAAGGTTGAAGTGTTTGTATTTTATACAAGAAGTAATAAGAAGCCCTACAATAGTTTTTGAGCAAGTGATTGACATGGCCATATCTTTGCCTTAGTAAATAGACGCTGTTACCAGTAGTCCATTTAATTGACTGACCAATTATTCCCCAATAAGGATATTCCACAAGCATGATGCAAACTGTGACAATAAACAGATAAAGCACAGTGCTTGAAAGGATCATTTGGGTGTTGCCTCTTCCTTATGAGGGCAGAGACCATGTCAGTTCCATAATGACCTTCTGGAGTCGGATCAGGGATATGAGAACAGATACTCTACAGGTAAATGTGACATTGTTCTTTTATCTCAATGGATCTGTTGAGGTTTAAGGGTTTAGGGGTGCTGGGACCCTGAAATCATGACAACGGGTCCTGCCCGAAAGAATTCAATCCAAGCCTTCTTTCAGCCAAAGACAAGGTTTATTAGAACATCCAACATATTGGCCAGACTCTTAAGGAATCTGAACATTACTGAGCTATTGGCTAGATTATAGGAATCTGAGCAGTGGCTAGATTTTAAGAATCTGAGCACCTTAATGGAGATAAGATGAACCTTATATACAGAAAGACTGTGGGAGAGATCTAAGAGAGGCCAAGTAGTTTGGGGTGGCTAGAGGAGGAGTATAAGGAAGATCCGGATGGGAGTGGCCAGTAACCTGGGGGGAACAGAACACCTGGGACCTGGACCTGGGCCACGTGGCCAAGGGAGAATGGAGTCTAGATAGGATTAAGGGTGGGAAGTGGCTGGGCTATTGGCCAGTTGATAGGGGAACGCCAGAGATTTGGCCGTGTGGGAAAGTCCAGGGTTTTTCCTTTTTGGAGTCCAAATCCCATCTTCATCAGCTCCAAAACCCTCTATGCTTCCTGAGATAGGCAGGATAGAAACTGTTAAAGAACAGCTTCAAAGGAAGGCTTGCTAAGGGCCGCACAAGAATCCATGAGCCTGAGCATGATAGCATCTACTTTCATTAGTCACAAGACTGCTATCTTGGTTTGGTATCACAGTAGTAATATCATCATTTGAGCTATTTATGTACACATATACATCTTCATGTCCCTAATAGATGTTTTGGGATTTAAAGGCTAATCTACTCATTACTTCCAGTTTTAAAAACAAAAACACAACATGAAATGAGAGTTAACAGAGTATATAATAAATGTTGTTTGAATTTAAATGAAAATTTCCCTCTAATATCCCAACCTCTACCAAGCCTGTTTTTCATTATTCCCCTACATGAATCCTCCTCTGGCCAAGCTAATCAACTCATCATCCATAAACAACTTGTTCATTCTTGTATATGAGTCTTTGCAATATGCCTGTACTCTTTTACCTAAAAATTCATTTCCTGTTCTTCTCCTCCAAATTCATGTTCCTCATTTCCCGTAAGAATCAACTAAAAAATTAGTGTCCTCCAGGACAAGTCATTCTGGATTTACTCCAAATTGATTTCTGACCATTCCTCTGTTTTGTATCACTACAAGCCTGGAGTACTAAGATTGTACATCAGCCTTTATCTGATGTGCCCTTTGAAAACATTGTCCACTTATTCTGCGCGTCGCTACAGAGAGAATATTCATCGAACAAAATGAAGACATAGGTTTTTAGATTAGCTCTAGCTATTTTCTGTTGTTTTTTTTTAAGTCATAAGTTTATAGATTTAGAGCTGGAAGGGACTTTAGAAGGCAATGAATCTACCCACCTAATTTTATAGATAAGGAAAATGAGACTGAGAGAGATTAAGTGACTTGCCCAATAGTGTACAGCTGCTAAGTGTCTGAGGTAGGACTCAAACCCAGGTCTTCCTGACTCTTGATTTAGTCTTTTCTCTAACCCTACTGTTTACGGTAGAGTTGATCAAAATAAACTTTAGGAGTTTATTGGCTTTATAAGAGTCAAGATGTTATTTCTCATGTTCATTCATTTTTCAATATCCCAGCTCTGTTGAAATAGCACCTTAAATGTGTCTCGCATTTTACTTATCTCACTAAATACAGGACCTTACAAGTAAGAAGAAATCATGGTCTCCAGCAATAGTCTACTCTGTTCCATAATATAAAGGTTTATATGTTATTTTACCTTAGTTACTGCCCTGGGGAAGCCCTCTTGTGAACTAAAACGTCTGAGTCTTCATAAACATGTTAGTCCAAAAAAAGTACCAGAAGCCACTAAACAGAAATAAATATAAAAATAGCCCCATCTTAGGCCATTGCTGCTGTCTGGAACAGGACTATTTCCCTCCCCAGTCAGTCATGAAGAGTGAATTGGGCTTACAGCCTTGTTAAATAATCAGAAGTACCCTTGGTCAGGGAACCTTTGACAGGAATACAGAGTAGACACATGCAATAGGGAAACAATATTTATGAAACAGGACAAATCAGGAGACACCTAGAACCAAAAGGAGAACGAATTTTGCTTTTACTTCTGTTACAAGTACTAGCTTTTCTTATCCAGCTTCCATCCACTACAGTTTTCTCCACCCCCCCCATCCCCACCCTAGAGTTTTTTCTCCTCCTATTTCTATCTGTCAAAGCTGTACTTTCTTCAACTCACAAGACCTACCCCTTCTTGGAAGCCTTATCTGATTTTTAATACATTCATCCCCCTTTTTATGAATCAATATGTCTTAATTCTATATTGTTTTAACAATTCCTGTATTTTTATATTTCCCTTTTGCCTTCTAACACTTTTGCTCTAAAATAGGGATGAAAAGAGGGAATTACTAGAATTTTGAGGCCTAGTCTCAAAAAGCTCTAATCCTCTTTAAGCTTTGATATCCTCATCTCCACTGGGAGGAAAAAAAAACTGATGACAATATTAATCACCGGAAAAGATCATGATCATCTAGAAGACCTTCCCAAATTCTTCCTTTTCTCAGCACTTTTTGGATTTCGTTAAACAAAAATTGTTTAAAGGAATGTCCAGTCTTCTCAGTTGGGTGTTTATTTCTAAGAAGAAACCTTTGAGAAGGAAATGGTTGTATAGTGTACTGCTACAAAAAGTGGTGGAAACCACAGTGGATTTGCCATCAGAGGACCTGAGTTCAAATTTTCTTCTATGACTAACTCCTTCTGTGAAGGTGCCACGTTATTTAATGTTTCTGGGTTTTAGTTTTCTAATCTATAAAAGGAGAGGTTTGGTCTAGAAATCAGGGGTGGGGAACCTGTGGCCTCGAGGCCACACGTGGACCTCTAGGTCCTCAAGTGTGGCCCTCTGACTGAATCTAAACTTTACAGAACAAATCCCCTTAATAAAAGTATTTGTTCTATAAAACTTGGACTCAATCGAAAGGCTGTACCCAAGGATCTAGAAGGCCACATGTGGCCTTGAGGCCACAGGTTCCCCACTCCTGGTCTAGGTGGTCCCTGAGGTTCCTTCCAGCTCTAAATTTATGTTCCTATGAATAAAAAGGGATGTTTACACTTATGATTTTCTCTTAAATTTTGAAGCTTAAGCACTTCTGATTTCAGGTTGAGGGGGAAGGACCACACCCTTCTCCTAATGCCTCACAGAGTACATTGGGAACTGGCAGTTATGTGTTGCCAGGATAAAACAGACTTTAAAAAAGAAAGAAATAAGAGGCAACTGGACTGGAAGTGCTTCTTTAATTTAACATTATATTTATGCCTCACAAATACCCCTTCAAACCTCTTCATGCAAGAGAGTTTATGTCTCAAAGCAGAAAGTCTAATTTGTGTGTGTGTGGTGTATGTATGTGTGTGTATGTAAATATCCAAGAAAATATTTTTCTCAAGAGAAATACAAGAGGAGTTATGTAGTAATAAGAGAGTAGGGTTTATTTTATAGACCATGATTTTTTGTTTGTTTATGTTTTTTAACTTGTTTCCTGCCTTTGTCTACCCAATTAAACTAGAAACTCTTTCTGGGCAGTCTTTGATTTCTTTGACACTTTCCTCAGAGCACACATTCAAATGTATCACAATTGAAGGTATTCTGATCTCAACCCATGAACACAACAAGCATTATTTGACTGATTCCATTCCTCTTTCAAAGAAACAGCATGGGTTCATAGGTTGAAATTTGGAAGTGGCCTTAAAAGTCATTTAGTCCAAACTCCTCATTTTAGAAATGAAGAAACTGAGGCCCACGGAAGTTAAAGATCTTGATTCCAGGCCTCTAACTCCCAAGCTAGCACCGACTTTCCTTGTACCATTCTCAGCCTCTATATAATCTATCTACTCCAATTTTATATAATATCTTCCCGAATACCAAGGAAATCTGTTAAGTCCTGGACCTGAAGAAAGCACCCATAAATTGTGATGGACAATATAGCTAAGGATGTATTTATGCCTCGTCCTGTTATTTTGTTCACCATAATATTAAAAAAAATGCTCTGGCAATGTGAACAAAGACAAATGCTTATGAAGAGACAAAGAAGCTAGGGAGGTCAAGTTTTTCAACTCTAGCCTAGACTCAGAAAACAGTAAGCTAACCACTTGTCCTCCCTCCCCTACCCAAATGATTCTTTGACCTATCATTTCTAAGTGCCAAAAGTATTTTTAGCACCATGTGATATTACCCCCACTGGTGTTCCTGAATCTGGGTTTAAGAGCACATTTCTCACAAGTTCTTCAGTTGTCACAACACTCCAATCTGCAAAGTTAATGTGAACTAATAAAGGCTATTTTTATGAAAAATGTTAGCTTTGATCATTCAATGATGACTCATGGCTTGGTCACTTCCAAATTTGATTAACATAATAATAGAATATGCCCAAGGAAAGCACCTTGACAAAAATGGCCACCTGAACTAAAATCTGAAGGTTATATTTTTATTCTCCCTGGAAGAATCCAACAATAACACATCCTTTGCTGTCTGAACTTTATTATGATTTCAGTTCACAATATAGTACATTATTTAGAGGACCCTGGTCAAAAATTCATGGATATCTTTCTAGCTTCTGAATAGTTGTTACCCAAATGAGAAGGGTCTTTTAGTTTCAAATCCAAATGTAAGTGTTGGAAGCAGGAGTCTGCTAGTGAATGTTTAACAACCATGTTCTCTCAACAACAACAACAATAACAATAACAACAACAACAACAACAAAATAAGTATCCAGGACACACTTTCAAGTTTAATCTGCATTAACCCTTTCTTAAGTCTAGACAATCAAAAACAATAAATCAAACTGTAATTAATAGTGATTACCAATTTTCCAGGTTTAAATGATCACACCAAAAATTTAACAGTGCATTCTCCAGAGCCAGTCTGAGCTGACTTAAGCACATCCCTGATTTAGGGCCCTCATGAGATCTCTAGTCCATCTATTAGTGTCTAGGAAGGACTATGTATAAATCATCCTAGACAAGTCTACCTAGTTCAACCATCATTTGTGTTCAAGGGGAAAGGAGGAAGAAGAGTTATTATGGGAAAGAAATGAATCATATTCTTTCCTTCCAGTGTGTGACCAAGGATAAGCCTTTATGAATATACATGTGTACATTCAAGTTTCAAGATATCTGCATCCATGGGGCAGCTCGGTGGCACAGTGGATAGAGCACTGGCCCTGGAATCAAGAGGACCTGAATTCAAATCCAGCCTCAGACACATAACGCTTACTAGCTGTGTGGCTCTAGGCAACTCACTTAATCCCAATTGCCTTACAAAAAAAAAAGATGTCTGTATCCATGAAATGACTATACCATGGTAGCATAATAGGGACAGACCAATAAGTCTATCCATCCTAATTAAAGCAGGTGCATATAATAAATCAAGTATTATTTCACATCTAGCAATCAGTATTGATAGTTAAGACAGAAAATGATCACATAAGCTGTGCCTCCATCCAGAGGTGAGATTATTCTGATTGATTGAATGAATGTGTTTCTTAAGTGGTCGATTTATGTGGAGGTGAGGTAGGATCACAAGAGGCTATATGTTTTCATTTGTCATATCTAAGGTAATCAAGTTGGGGAAATATGGCAAGACATCACATTCCCTAATAGTCAATAATTCTATTGACTATCTCATTTTTGAGGGAGGTAGAAATGTCAGAAGTAAGAGTAAAAACAGAAGATTAGCTGAAAGCTTTGGAAACCATTTCTATGTACTAGTGTTGTTTGAAAATATAGCCCTCTCCCACAACACTAAATCTTTTTTTAGATTAGGGAACAGCACCGACCATATGGAGGCTAAGTGTAGGATTGACTACCTTCCGAGATAAGAAGCAACTATTTGGAGAAGATGGACTCCACTTGAACAGATGGGATGCCATTCTCTTGGTTTAAGACTGGCAGGGCTCATTAAAGAGATTGTAAGGGTTCAACAGTTAAAATTTTTATGTCTCCCTTGAGTGTTTTGCACTGAAAAATGAGGTTAAATAAAAAGATCAATGGATCAATTAATGGACTAAGATACATATATATACACATACATATACATACATATATAAATAGGGAAACGGAAGATGGAGTCTAATATCTATATCTGAAACTTCACAGAAATACTTGAAGGTAAATTTTTTAAAAATTTGGTGAATTTCAGTTATATACTGATGAAATAGAAAGACAATAGAATGGGTTATAACATCAAAAGGATATTAAAGTTTAATGAGTTACAATTTGGCAATATTTAATAGATGCTTATTGTTTAAGGGACTTGTCTGCATATTATTTATTGTTGAGTCATTTCAGTTCTGTACAACTCTTCATGACTCCATTTGGGGTTTCTTTGGTAGAAATATTGGAGTGTTTTGCCATTTCCCTCTCCAGCTCATTTTACAGAAGAGGAAACTGAGGCAAGCAGGGTTAATCGACTTGTCCAGGGTCAGATAGCTACTAAGTGTCTGAGTCTAGATTTGAACTCACAAAAATGAATCTTCCTAACTCCAGGCCTGACACTCTAGCCACTGCACTACCCAAAGTCCCTGTAGTGGATAGAGTGCTATGCCTGGAGTCAAGAAATTGAGTCTGCAGAAGGCAATGACAAACCTCTCCAATATCTTTGTCAAGTAAACCCCAAATGGTGAAATGCAAATTAAAACAACTCTGAGGTAACACCCCATTCCTATCAGATTGGCTAATATGACAGAAAAGGAAAATGATAAATGCTGGAGGGGATGTGGGAAATTGGAACACTAATGGACTGCTGGTGGAGTTGTTAAATGATCCAACCATTCTGGAAAGCAATTTGAAACTATACCCAAAGGACTGAAAAACTGTGCAAATCCTTTGATCCAGCAATACCACTACTAGGTCTGTATCCCAAAGTGGGGGGAAGATCTATTTGTATAAAAATATTAATAGCAGCTCTTTTTTACTTGCAAAAATTAGAAATTGAGGGTATGCCCATGAATTGGGGAATGGCTGAACAAGTTGTGGTATATGGTTGTAATGGAATATTACTGATGAGTAGGTGGATTTCAGAAAAACCTGGAAAGACTTAAATGAAATAATGAAGAGTGGAATGAGCAGAGCCAAGAGAATGGTGTACAGAGTAACAGCAATACTATACAACGATCAGATGTGAATGACTTAGCTCTTCTCAGCAATACAATGAGCTAAGACAATTCCAAAGGACTCACGATGAAAAATGCTGTCCGCCTCCAGAAAAAGAACTGACAGAGTCTGAATTCAGATTGAAGCATAATACTTTTCACTTTCTGTAATTTTTGTGTTATTTTTTTTCTTTGGGTCTGTGTCTTCTTTTACAAAATGATTAATATGGTAATATGTTTTGCATGATTGAACATATGTTACCTATATCAAATTGCTTACTGTCTTGGGGGGGAGGTGAGGCAGGGAAAGAGAAAATGTGGAACTCATTTTTTTTAAAATATATGTTAAAATTGTCTTTACATGTAACTGGGGGGAAAACAAAATATCACTAAAAAGAGAAAACCCCAACTGGTGTCATGTAGAGTTGGACATGACTAAAAATTACTTAATAATAGGTGTGTGCATGAGAATTGTACTAGGAATTGGGAATACAAATACACAAATGAAGACAGTCTCTACCCCAAAGGAGACAATCCATATAGGAGGATGGTTACCATGAAAGGAAATTTTCATTTGGGTAGTCACAAAACTTGCAAGAGGAACCGTAGGATACTTGATTTTCATGTTTTTCATTTTTTGTTTGTTTGTTTGTTTAGTAGCAATAGATTTATTTGATTACTGTACTCAGGGATTATCAACAGTTTGAAAGCAAGGAGTTAAGAGCATAGGTATCTAGGAAGCAATCTCATCATCATCTGTGACTACCCTCTTCCCCTTTCAGTCACTTTCTTTTACTTCAAGGTCTTTCATTTCACTATTCAGCTCAAAATGTTCTATCATACTTCTTTTTTATTTTTATCCTCAGCTACTGCTAGTAGGTCACGTTGATAAGGAATTTACCTAATGCACATTAAAATTAAAATGACGGGTAAAAGACTAATGTGTAAGTTGTGCTAAGGATATCTGCACATTAATAGAAAACAATCTTATAACCCAAAGGAATTAAACTTTAATGGTGGTAATGCAAGCAAACAGGAGAAATTTGGGGATTATATAGGTAGCTTATTCATAAAATTCACCCTAGGTAGGTATTCTGGCCCTCAAAGAAAAAAAAATGCTTAGAAATAAACTTCTTGTCAATTATTTACAAAATATACATCTTTCTCTTAGATACATGACTCCTTTATTTAGGGCTTCTTTGTAATGAAGGCTTATATCTACATGGGAAAGAAAAATTATTCAATAATCCATAATAATTGATAAATGAATGATTCTCAAGAGTTTTCTGGAAAGTTAATTATTTGACAGTATATATCATCCTTTGTATTTTAACTGCTTTTGTGTTTTACTGAAAATCTATATAAAATTCACTATGTACTTTGGTGTTGTTAAAGGAGAATTTTTCTTTAGTTTTTTAAAAAAGCTATATTGAGTAAAAGAGGATGGTCAAAGAAATGATAAATTCCCTGCTTGGACTGGATGAGACAATTCTAGACCACAGAGAGAAGGCAGAACTATTCAATTCCTATTTTGTTTCAGTTTTCTTTACCAAACAGAATATGTTTGTCCTGGGAAGGAGAAAACAGAAAAAGTAATTAGGTTGTAAAAATTCTCCAGTAAGCAGGAATACAAGAAATCCTTAGAGGTCCCAATTGGGTTCAAGTCACCAAGCCAATCACTGATGAACTACATCACAAAGTACCGAAAGAACTAGGAGCTATAACTACTGAATCCTTCAATGATTTTCAAATTATCATAAAGAATGGACCAGGTACCAAAGAATGGTAGAAGATGGAAATATTAGGAACAATGGATGAAAAAAGCAGAGAAGAAAACTTAGGCTTTATATAAAGAAAAGTATCTTAGCAATTAGACCTATCCAAATGTACAAGAGCCTTCCTTGGGAGGTAGTGAGTTCTCCTCCATCAGATACCTTCAAACAAATTTTGTTGTTCAGTCCTTTCAGTTGTTTCCAACTCTTTGTAACCCCATTTGAGGTTTTCTTGACAAAGATACTGCAGTGGTTTACCATTTGCTTCTCCAACTCATTTTTACAGATGAGGAAACAGAGGCAAACAGGGTTAAGTGACTTGCCCAGGGTCACCTAGCTAGTAATTGACTGAGGCTGGACTTGAACTCAGGAAGATGTATCTTCCTGATTCCAGGCCCAGCTCTCTATCCACTGTGTCACCTAGCTGCTCAACAAATACTGGATGACAACTTGTTGTGGAATGTTGTTCATTGGTACAGATTGGACTAGATGGCCATAATATTCTTTCAATCTGAGACTTTGTGATTCTGAGTACACTGTACTTAATTAGACCTTTTCTTTCTAATTTAATACCTTTCTCTTGAACTTCAATTGTATTCCCATTTAATCATCATACAGTTGAGCTTGATAAATTTAGCTTCTCTTACTATTTTTCAATAAATCTGTGCCTTAAAAAATTGAAAACATTTAGAATAATGGAACCACAAGATTTCAGTTTTGGAAGCCAACCCATAATTGAAAAAGAATGCCTACTCTAACACACCTGACAGGAGGTCATCTAGCCTTTGCTTGAAGACCTCTATTTTGACACGTCATTATCAATATCAAATCAACAAGTATATATAAAGCATCTACTACATCTCAGGCACTGGGCTAACTACACAAGATGCAAAAAAGCTACACCCTCCAAAAACAAAGGCCTTTCTCTCACGGAGCTAACAGTCTAATGGGGACAGGGCAGAGAAGGAATACAATATGCAAACAACTATGTAGGAACAAGGATAAATGATTCCAGAGGAAATAAGGATAAGAAAAGGCTTCTGGTAGAAGGTGAAATTTAGCTAGGACTTGAAGAAAGTCAGGGAAGCCAGGAGATGCAGATGAGGAAACAGAGAATTCCAAGCAACAGTGCTGGCTAATCCTACTCCTGCCACCACTTCTATTTCTGTTATTGCTTCTAATTTTTGCCATTATCTTTCCTCTTCTTAGTGTGCTTCTTCTTTCTTGTTTCTTTTGTCTTGTCATTCTTATACTAAACATTTGCACAAGAAAATCTATTTTTATAGCTATCATCAGTCAAAGACCACCTTTCACTCTAGCTGGCAAACCAACCAGTCATAGAGCATCTTTAGTCACCTCACTTATGAATAAAAGGAACAGAGAATATAAGTTCCCAATGTTGTTTGTTGATGACTATGAAAAAGAATTTGATTATTCAGTAGAACAAAATGTACCCTTAAAAGTTCCTTTTACCAAAATGTATCACATGCATGTTAAGATAATACAAGATTTTTTGTTAAATATAACCACAGAGACTATCTCTGTTCAATGATCCTTCAATTAATAACACTAAGTAAAGTACAAAATTGATGTAGCTAGGTGACACAGTGGATAGAGTGCTAGACCTGAAGTCAGGAACTCATCTTCCTGAGTTCAAATCCAGCTTCAGATACTTACTAGCTATGTGACCATAACAAGTCACTTAACTCTGTTTGCCTCAGTTCCTCATCTGTAAAAACTAGTTGGAGAAGGAAATGGCAAAGCATTCCAGTATCTTTGTTAAGAAAACTCCAAATGGGGTCATGTAGAGTCAGACACAACTGAAATGATTGAACAACAACAATGAGAAAATAGAGATGCAAGCTTACAAAATGTGGTTACCATTGCCACAGTAGATGTTCGACACAGGTTTCAAATGGGAGACAGATTCCCTAATCATATTCTCCAGATATTTCTTTTTGCAGACTATATTGTGCCAACTGAATCAAACTCCAGGAAATCCTATAGTCTTGTCATGGAATGTTCATTGCCTGTCTTATGACATGCAACTTCATATTAAATCTATTATATTAGAATGTCAATCAGTACACATAGCTGGAACAGGTACTGAGAAGGGACAATGAGCTGTCCTTAGAATTGAATAGGGCATAGTTAGCAGGATCTATTGCATTTCGGAAAACTGCAAATCCTAAGCTACTAGAGCAAAAACCCATATTTTAATCACAGATGTTCTCCTAATGATAGTACATGGTTTTAAATCTTATGACTCTATAATTTCCAAAAAATCAAAGTTGGCATAGTAGGAGCAGGCAGGCTTAGCATATGTCAATCATGCTACATGAAATAATAGGAATATGCAATATCACTGGGGAAACACACGATCAGATAAAGAGCATAGTCATGTGATTAACCCCTAGAAGACCAGAAAATGTCATCCCAGGAAAAACCCTGGAACAGCTGAACCAGAAGAAAGATGGGATGCAGCAGTCCAACAGCCCAGGTAGCTTGAGGAATTAACTGGAAAGGCCCCTCTTACCTTGGGGGAAGGGAAGCAGTACAGAACGGGAGGCATCCCAGCAAGCTAGTGGAAAGCCCCACCTCAGCATACCAGGAGGAGATCCTGAAACCCAGGTGGAGTGGGCAAACACCAACACCTGGACGCCCGAGTGTTTCATTGGGGGGGGGGGAACTGGTGGAAACCAGCTCAGAAAACCACCAGGTGCTTCGGCATTCTACAACAACCGGTTCTCCCACTGCCTTAGCAAAACTAAGGGAAGCAGCGCTCCAAGAGGCCCCAGGTGGATAAACACCCTACAACATCCATCTGAAAGGAGCTGAAGAAAGCAAAAGGAAGGAAAGACCTGGGTGAGCAGAAAATCTCCAGGAGCCACACTACCCAATCCTACCCCTAGAGTTCCAGTGTTGCTGATTCCAGCCCAACACCAGGTAAGCTGCCAGAATCCTACAGCCTCCAATTGCCAACATTGGAGGCCCCAACACACAAAGCCATTGACCAGACCCTAGGCTCCCAACTCAAGAAGCTTGGGTCAGTGCCCTCTGCTCCCCAGAAGGAGAGCCCAATCTCTTTAAAGACCAGGAAATAAGCAAATACCATGAGCAAAAAGAAATATATGATATATTCTTATTATGGGAAGAGTGAAGATCAAGGCAGAAATTCTGAAGAGGACAACATTGTCAACAAACCCCCATCTGGAACCTCAAAAGGGAATATGAACTGGTCTGAAGCCCAAAAAGCCTTCTTAGAAGAGCTCAAGAAGGATTTTAAAAGTCAAATGAGAGAGGTAGAAGAAAAAAATGGGGAAAGAAATGAAAGGTATGCAAGGTATGAAAGGTATGCAAGAGAGAGTCAATAGCTTGAAAAAGGAAGGACAAAAATTAACTCTAGAAAACAAGTCCCTAAAAAATACAATTGGCCAAATGGGGAAGGAGGTACAAAATCTAATAGAAGAAAACAATTTGTTAAAAATTAGAATTGAGCAAATGGAAGCTAATGACTCTATGAGAGAGGAAGAATCAGTCAAACAAAACAAAAGAATGAAAAAATAGATGAAAACATAAAATACCTCATTGGTAAAACAACCGACCTGGAAAATAGATCTAGGAGAGACACTTTAAAAATTATTGGTCTACCTGAAAAACACAATGAAAAAAGAGCCTGGACAGTATCTTTCAGGAAATCATAAAGGAAAACTGCCCTGAGGTCCTAGAACCAGAGGGTTAAATAGCCATAGAAAGAATCCATTGCTCACCTGAAAGAGAGCCCAAATTGAAAATGCCAAGGAATATAGTAGCCAAATTCCAAAATTACCAGGTCAAAGAGAAAATCCTGCAATCAGTCAGAAAGAAACAATTTAAATATCATGGAACCACAGTCAGGATTACATAGGACCTTTCAGCTTCTACATTAAAAGACTGTAGGGTGTGGAATATGATGTTCTGTAAGGCAAAGGAGCTTGGATTACAACCAAGGATCAACTACCCAGAGAAAATGAGCATGATCTTTCAGGGGAGGAGATGGATATTCAACAAAATAGGGGACTCCCAAACCTTCCTGATAAAAAGACCAGAGCTCAACAGAAAATTTGATCTTCAAATACAAGACTCAAGAGAGACATAAAAAATAAGATGTGAGTGGACATACCTCATAGGTCAAAGAGACTTCCAATGAACAGGAAGAACTTTTGAAGAGCTGGACTTCTCTCCAAGTGAGAATGCTTGTAGTATATTAAGAAACTATCTTGGGCAGACTTTACCTAAAATGTAGAGAATAGAATTTTTCCCCACAATTAAATATCCTCATTTGGTGACTAGGAAAAAAAAAAGAAGGTAGTCATATAATAAGAACAAGGGATAATCAATGAACATCCCGAACATTGCGCTGGTATAAAAGCTTCCCACAAATTGAGTTGATCAAATATGGAAGATCCATGAAATAACATGGCCAGATCTGCATTAGTGGAAGTAGCATCTACATCAGTGAGATCATAGGTCTACTGAAGTATTGTTATGAAGTCATAAAAAAAATTCGTACAAAGTAGTGATTAATTGGTTTGCCATAAATTTTCTTAAAATAGGAGAAATTAGACACAAATCCAAGAATAGGAAGTAATCAAATGTACTTTATTATTCCATTCCTGCCTTTTTCTTTTTAAAAACCACTAAGTGATTACTAATATGCCTCTTGAAAAAACTTATCTTCAAATAAATTGGGAGAAACATCATAAAAAGGCCTAGAATGAACAGTAAACACAGATAAAGTATAGTTTTTTTTAAATGCCCCAGAGATGAAAGATGAACTTTCCATCTATTCAGGAAAGATCTAGTGGATGAAGAATGTCTCAGAGACCCCACTGAAGTTATCCAAACAGTGTGTATATCTAGGACAGACAACACAAGTATGCAATGATCTCAGCCCAGAGTTGAACATAGGGAGGGAGAGAAGGGGAGCAGGTATTTGATATGTGCCTTCTATATGCCAAATACTGCAAAATATTACCTCATTTAATTCTCACAACAACCCTGGGAAAGAGGTGCTGTTATGATCCCCATTTTACAGTTGAGGAAACTGAAGCAGACAGAGAGGTTACAGTGATTTGTCCAGGGCCACACAACTAGAAAGTGTCTGAGGACTAATTTGACTTTAGTCTTCCTGACTCCAGGCCCTTACACTACCCATATGATGCTCTATACATTGAACATCTAGCTGCCTCAACAGTAGGAAGTGAGAGAGATGGTCGTTTTCAGGAAATTACAGAGCTGCTTTAGTGACCCCCAAACTTCCCAAGAAAGCAATGGTCCATTTTTTTTTTTTTTTGGTGAGGCAATCCCAGTTAAGTGAGTTGCCCAGAGTCACACAGCTAGTAAGTATCATGTGTCTGAGGCTGGATTTGAATTCTGGTCCTCCTGACTCCAGGGCTGGTGCTCCTCCACTGCACCACCTAGCTGCCCTGGTCCATCTTTTTAATATTAATATTTTGCTGGCATCTCTATTTTGCAGCAAGACAAGAAAAAACACTTCCTCCAAAGAACTAAAAATGAATCTTATACAGAAAGCAGTGAAGTGTATGGTAGGTATGAACATTAAAACACACACACACACACACACATACGCACACTCTTAGAAAGAATGTTGTCAAGGTGTTGTATGATAGTAAGGTAAGATAGGCTGGGCAGCCAGAGGACTCCACAGGTACCCTCACAACATCAAGAGAAAGTAAGGAAGACCTCTCACATACTGGAAGGACCCCATGGGGCAAAGGATATGTGCAAGAGTCACATAAGACTGGCAGGAATAGACAGGTTTCAATCTGCATCATTGAAGGTAACTTTCCAATCTCTGCAATCACAGATTCATTTCAGGATTTGAGTGTTATTGAGAGCAAAGAGAGAAGCTGCCTCTCCTGACAATTCTCAGGAAATCTCTCTTGATATGCACAATTTGAATCAAATTAACAACTTTAGTCTGTATAAAGAATTGTGCTAGGCACTGAGGGGAGCACAAAGAAGTTGCTGCCCTCTGTCAAGCATTCATAATCTCATTAACATCTGTAAAATGGGGATGACAAGAATAGTACCTACTTCACAGGGTTGTTATGGGAGTATTTGCCATAGCATGGGCAGCACTTTGCAAACCTACAAAGCGCTACAGAAATGCTAGCTATTCTTAGCAATGTATAGCCCAGCAGAACAGTTCAGAATGCAAAAGAAAATTTCAGTTTTATGGAAAAATGGATTTATGGAGAAATAGGGAAGAAGCTAAATGTGTAGAGCTTGACTAAGGGATGATTAGGTGAAAATATAAAAGCAATCTTTAAATACTTAAAAGGTGCAAACACCAACTAGGATAGATGGAAGAATTATTTAGTCTGATACTGTACTAAAATAGTAGCAAGGATAAAAATAAAGGACAGAAAGATTTTTTAAAAAATTTGGTTGGTTAGTTCTCCTTCATTCTTGAAGAGGACCATGACATCAGGAAGGTGATGCCATGACATGCAAGTGAATTGGATTTAAGTGAAGGAGGGCTATGCAAAGTCACCAACCTCACTTTCTCCTTCAGAGCCATATACGTCCAGTGGCCAGATATAGATCAGGACAACTGGAGATGGCCCAGGATGCGGTGGGGGACCTTGACCTTTTCAAGCTACGGTTTTTACAGGTTTCAGTTTGACTGAGGCAACACCTCTTCAGTGATTAAGGCTTAAAAAGAAAAGAGGCCGAGGCTTCTTTACCTAGTCCAAAAAAAAAAATCTATCTGAAGGAAGACCCTCAGGGTTTCTCACTAAAGAAAGGAAGGAAGGAAAGTAGGAAGGAAGATGTGTTGCCCAACTGACCAGTCCCAGTTTGGTCCCCAGTGGGCAGTTCCCTTTCTACTCGGAGAAGTTCTTTTGTCCTTCGTTCTTGAAGAGTACCATGACATCAGAGAAGTGATACCATGAAATGCTAGTGAATTGGATTTAAGTGAGGGAGGGCTGTGCAAAGTCACCAGCCTCACTTTCTCTACTGGAGCCATCTGGGTTCAGTGGCCAGATATAGATCAGGACAACTGGAGATGGCCCCAAATTTAAATTTAATTTAATGACATGCTTAATCAGTAGAATGGTAATTTCTAAACTCTGGATGGAGGTCCATTAATGACCTCTGAAAAGTCTGGTAATCTTTCCCAGTCTCTACCAGAGTCACTTACTATGGAGAATTGGGGGCAATAATGTTGTGTGGACAAGAAATAACAATACCTTACATTTGTAAATCACAAAGTCCCTTCACCTCCAGTGTCCCATTTCATCCTGGCAACAATCTTGTAAAATGGCTGGAAGGGGAGATATTATTATTCCCATTTTATAAATGAGGAAGTTGAAGCTCAGAGGTTCAATGACTTGCCCATGGTCACACAGTTAAGTGATGGAGCCAAGATTAAACCTCAGTACGTCCCACTTTAAGACCAGTGTTCTTTCTACCATACCATTTTTGTCCTCGGATAAAGATGTCTTTTTATTTTATTTTATTTTATTTTGGAGGGGGGGAGGGAATAGTGAAAGGTTTGGTCCTGTGATTTCATTACTATAGGAGACTATTGGCTCAGAAACCTCCTCTATCTTTCCAGATTACTAACTATTCTGCATTTTATAGGCTCAGAGAATTGCCTGGGGCACAAAGAGGTTAAGTGCTTTGTTTAATGTCACACAGCCAAGTCAACAAGCCTTGATTAAGTACCTACACTGTGTTTAGGCTGGGGATACAAGGAGAGACAAAATGACAGCCTCTGGTCTCCAGGAACTCCTAGTCTAATGGAGGAAACAAAGTGCAAAAACTATGTACCAACAAGCTATTTACAGGATACCTTGAACATGATCTCAGAGCGAAAGCACAAAGATTTAAAAACACTGGGAAAGGTTTCTTGAAGAAAGTGGGACTTTAGCTGATATTTGAAGAAAGCTAAGAGATCAAAATGAGGAGGTAAAGAGTTCCCAGGCATGGGCATGGGAGAAAGCCAGGGAAAATGCCCCCTCAGGAGAGAGGGTGACACTGGATAAGAGTATATGATGGAGAGTCAGAGTAGGGGTTAAGGTGTAAGACTGGAAATTATGGAGGGCTTTAAAAGCCAAAGGGAAGACTTTATATTTGATCCTGGAGACAATAGGGAGCCATTGGAATTTACAGACTAAGGGAACGTGCTACTACACTGTCATACAATAAAGAGATACAAAAGAGAAATTGGGGGGGGTGGAAATTATGTATAACAAAACAACAGGAACCATTCTTAGAAAGGCAGAGGACCAGCTAAACTGGAATACACCCTAGAAATGGAATGCAGAGCCCAGGTTAGGACACATCAGGAACTCCACTCTATTAGTTGGCAATAACATAGATGTAATTGAAAAGTGAGTTCCTTGGTTCCTCAGAAGGCTTCTGGTAAACTGACCATATCGTTATCACTTTCTTCCTGGGTCACATGCTGACCAATCAGCATTGTCCTTACCCTTCCCCTACCAGAGAGAGTTCAGACACCCACCCATTTTCAGAAATTTCATGGTGTATCACAGTAGCGTTACTTTGTATTTTGGTGGGAGAGGCTACATAGTCAATACAGTTTTGTAAATTGTACAAAAACCACATGCAAACACATGTGGATCTATTTCCTACACCTGGATGTGGTCTTTGGGGGGAAACCCTAGCCTAGCACACACAGCTGCTACTGAATCCAGCCCAAGCAGCAGGTTGGGGCTGCTTAGTTCTAATGGATTTGTTTTTCTTTTGATTTCTCGACCTCCTGGGAAATACAGAAATTTCAGCTCTCAAGTTCCCCCTCAAAGGATAGTTCCTTGGAGGCCAGTGAATTAATTATATAAACACCAAGTCAGAGAGTTAATCAGTATCTTGAGTATGTTAATAAGCACAAATTTCACTCTCCCACCAGGAAAATCATTGGCTAAAATCCATTGGTTCTTGCCAATATTTATTTTATCTTTTGGTTAACAGACGTTGGGATCCCTGGAATGCTGTGGCTCCTTCTATCTCCAAGGGAGCCGTAGTGCTCCCTAAAGTTCCTATCTCACAAGATGAGTCACCATGTCTGGACATGCGAAGGGCAATGGGAGGGGAGCACCACGTGCACCACAGGGGAGAAATGATCCCAATAACAGGTGAAACAGTAAAAGCAATGGAAAGGATATAGAGAGTTCTAAAGGCATGCATTGGTGATCTTCAGCATGGGAAGCGAATGTTTATTACTACTATGATGATGACAATGAGAACAACAACTACTAATACTACTAGCTAGCACTGATACAGCTCTTTAATGTTTCCAAACCACTCTGCATACATTATCTCATTTGATCTTCACAAAAACTCAGTGAGGTAGATTCAATTGTTATTCCCATTTTACAGATGTTTACAGAAAAAATGAGACTAAGAAAGGTTAAGTGACTTGCCCAGGGTAACATAGATGCTACGTGTCCACGATAGGATTTGAACTCAGGTCTTCCTGACTCCAAGACGAGTTCTATCCACTATGCCACCTAGCTGCTATCTCTATGTTTAGCAATGTATTCATTATCACTGACTTAAGAGTTTCCAACTCACATAAATTCCAGGCGCCACTCCAACTTTCCTATCCTTCCTACTCCCCCTCTTCCTCTTTTTAAACACAGGCAGTATTTTTGTTTCAAACAGCAGATAATTGTATAGCACTTTCAGCAAAAGCATCCAAACAGCTTTACACCACTGCCACAGAGTTAAAGAGTAAATGTAAATCGATATTGGGTATCATAAATTACTGTTTATTACTAGACAAGTAAATGACTGCCTTTGAGAGTGGACTTACTTGTATGCCTAAGGATTAAAAGAATATTTATTGTGGCAATCTAAACTCTTAAAATAAACTCTTTAAAAGTAGAAAGACAGATTGTAGTGCTCCTATTACTTCCCCACAAAGCATTGTTAAATCATTCACATTTCTTAAAGCAGCTAGTAATTTATTACCCAAAATATGTTGCAGTTGTCATCTGTGAATTCCGAGTTATACAACTGTTAAATTTAACGAACTATGGTTAAGAAGTGAATGAATAGTTATGAATCTCACAAATCAAATTCTTGGATCTAACTTGTTTTTTCCTGAATTTCAAGTATGTTGACAACTGGCCCAGTTCCACCCCTCATTGACCTGCCATGCTCAATTTTACAGGGATAAGCAAATACCCAAATGTACCTGTGGTTTGCCAATCATAGCTACAGCTGAGTTGTAACCTGATGTTCAAAAAAATCACTGTTAAAGAGGAAAGCAAGCTTCATGCCATATATCTAGTGTGGATGACTATGAAAAGCCAGTCATTCTCAATTGCATTGGGACTTCATTTGTTTTTAAGGCATTAAAAAATAAAGTAAGAATAACAGTCTGAAACTCCATAATAGTCTCATTTTTCCTATTGATGTAGGAAAACAATGACATTAATAACTGATATTTAAAGTGGATATTGGTTTAAAATTGCTTTAGATACATAGGAGTATAGATTTAGAACTGGAAAATTATTAAATCCAACCCCTTTATTTTGTAGATGAGAAAACTGAGGCTCACAGATATTAACAAGGTCACATGTATATTGAGTGGCTGATTTGATCTGCACAACAACCCAGGAATATAGGTAAATGTCAACATTGTTATTCCCATTTTACAGATAAGTAACTGAGGTTTAAGAAGACAATTAAACAACACACACACACACACACACACACACACACACAAGATCCATTCTTTTCACCACCTGCTTCTTTATTATCATCTCTATCCCATTCACCTAGCATTTAAAGCACTTTCAAGTTTGCAAAGTACCACATATTATTTCATTTAATCCTTCAAATAACCCATGTGAGGTGGGGGTGCCAATGTTATTTTCTCCAAAACAGTTTTAGAGAATTTAATTGACTTATGGGTCAATTGGACATAGAATCATAGAGCTGGAGCTAGAAAGCACCTCAAAATTCCTTTAATCCAATACTCCCATTTTACCAATGAGGAAACTAAGTCCCAAGGAGATTTATTAACTTGCCCAAGTTCCTATGGCCAGTAAATGGTACAACCAAGATTTGAACTCCCATATTATGACTCCTTGGGAAATGACAGTTACAGAACTAAAGGGGATGAGGGGAGTAAATTCTATTTTTCTTTACCTCTGTGGATGTGTGACATACCTCATAATATTAAAGATAATAGCTACTGAAGATGATATTAAAGTTACCTTCAATTTAAATGATGCTGTTTTTGCCCTATTCAAAGCACAATTCTGGAACCGATCAAATGCATTGTGGCAAAGCTATGTTCGCCTGCTGATAATACGACAGCTTCTTCTCTTGGCTATATTATGTTTCATCCAACCAGTGAACTCTCAGAGCATTTTGCAACTATTTGTGCATGTGGTTTATTACTCACTACTAGCTAGTAGGTTCCCTGACAACAGCAACTATATTTTATTCATTTTTGCATTGTAGTCATGAGCAGGTTGCAAGCCATTACAAAGGAAACATTGTACAGGAGAAGTGGGAGAACACACATACTCAGTGAGATGTCTAAATGGAAAAAAGAGATTGGTCAGTCTCCTTGAGAATGATGGGTAGACAGCCTACATGCCCTAATGAGACAATGTCAAGTTGTAGGTAAGGTTCCTAGGGTTTTAAGGGGACTTCTCAAAGAGGTTTTACAGGAGAACATGGATAAGAGTCCTGGAATTTAGACCAGTTGGAAACTGTAAGTCAGTGATAAGGAATGAGCTAATGTATATGGAGTACTTTGCAACATTAAAGTGCTATATAAATGTAGCAAATAATAATAATAAACACTTGCATTTCCTGCTAAAATCATTAGTGCATGTCTTTAGAACAGTATGGGTAGGAATGGGTGGACTGCCATCTGTACCATTAGAGGGAATAGCCATACATTAGAGGTGTACCTACTGCCAGTACCCTGGTCAGTTGGAAGTTGGGACTCTTAATCAACAAGAATATATCAGCATTTAACCTATCTGATGTGTCCACCCTCATGCTTGTAACCTTCAGACACACACCATTTAGAACGGGTCCTGACTCCATGCTTTTGGGACTTTTTATGCTATTAGATTACCAGGAAGCTTCCTAAAGTGGGGCAGGAGTCAATCAAGTCTCAGAAAGTCAGCTTTGTTGACTTTTGGGGAAAAAATTTAATCCCTGTTTCATTTTAGAAATTGGGAACCCTGGTTCTATCACACTATGTCAATCAGTTTTCAGAACCATTGAAATGTTGATGTATCCCCCCAGAATCTAACATTGATACTATACAGAAGATGTTTGAAACAAGTTTATTGAATTGAGAAGGATTCTCCTACCATGATCTTGTATTTTGACTTACAGATCAGGGAAAGTTTTTGATTAATTGGAAAGCTGGCGCATCACTGACTTCCAGATTACGTAGTTGTTACTCCTGTGGATCAAATATTTTTCAAACGATATGTGAGGTATTCATTATTAACCATGGAGTATGTGAAACTTTGGTTCGTTTCCTTAAACACCTATAATAGGCGGGACTGCTATTTAGGGTGAGCTCACCTATAAGTAATGCACAGGGCAGCAACAGCTCAGGGCATGGACTCTGTGAATCAGAATTGGTAGCAGTAGAATAGGAGAATAAGAAAATAACAGAAAGGTCAGCAACATGGATATTGAAGTGAGAGAGAGAGTGGTGATCCTTTTCAGACTGCAAACCAGATGCTGAAGTTATTAAGGAAGTATATACTTAGATGTGCATGTGCTCTCTTCCCAAATGTAAGCTCCTTGGAGGAATGGACTATGTATTTTGCCTTTGTATCCTTAGCACCAAGTACAATTTCTGGTACCTAATAGATGTTTAATAAATGCTTATTGATTGGAAGAAGATGAGTGACTCAGAGGTTGGTAGATAACCCAATGAACCTGGGTTGAATATGGTATAATTGGATCACATGCCCTTCAAAACAGGAGAGGTCTTTGAATGGCAGACAATGGATCAAAGCAAGTGGTATGGATCAAGGAGTGAGAATATCCCTACTCCATGGTAGAGTATTTTGATGATGTTGTACCCTAAGGAGAAAGCCAAGTTTCAATTAATATTTAAAGGAAGGAAAAGTACACAGGATGTAATGTGTTGATTACAATAGAAAGAGTACTCCAAAAGTCGTAGTACAGTAGATAATCAGTGCAAATGGGATGAAATGGGCCAAAGGAAGTATAAAGGTGAATGGGATAGAGATGATAATAAAGAAGCAGGTGGTGAAAAGAATGGATCTTGTGTGTGTGTGTGTGTGTGTGTGTGTGTGTGTGTGTGTGTCCTACAGCTATAATTCTAGAATCTTGGGATTAGGATATTAAGAGAGACAGATGGGAGGGGAATTTTGTCCTTATATGATAGGAGGGGTGCTAAGTAGTCAGAGTTTCTTAAGAAGGCAGAAAGTGGAGAAAGTGGAACTGTTTTGTTTCAAGAGACATCTATGGACCCCCTCTGCATGCCTCTGGTAGGGTTCTTCCTTTTATCTCTCATTAATACAACTTCTATTCTTCAAAAGGAGACAAGGCATCCATAACTTCTTTCCTTGGTGCTGAATAAAATCACAACTACTTCTAATGATATTAATATGATAATAATAATTAATAATTGGTTCCTTACTGCCTTCAGAAAGATCACCTTTTCCTTTGGAATGATGAACAGTTGAATCTGTATTATGGTAAGGGAGGCAGTGTGATATAAGTGGGATTTGGAATCAAAGAGTTCAAATCCTTTCTCTGCTACTTATTTGCTGTGTGACCTTGAGCATGACATTTGACCTCTTTAGGACTGTTTTTGTATAGGTAAAATGGGGTTAGGGGGGTTGGACCGGAAGACCTCTAAGGTCCTTTTGTTTCTAAATCTGTCATCCCAAGACTTCTTATCAGTGTTTTCTTTTTGGAGGAATACATTACAGACTTTTAAAGGAAGTCATTAATTTAATTTGCAGCTTTCTACATTAATTCTTTGCACAGACTCTCTTGAGGAATGAAATAATTTGGAACAGACTTCAGTTGTTTTTAGAAGGATAGAGATCAATATCTTTAAAAGAAACCATGCATAAATTTAGATTTATGACTGTATTCTCAGGTGAGAGACCACTTTCTCTGATTATTAGCTATCTAACCTTAAATAGTAATGATCTTTTCACTATTTCCTGAGATCCACATTACCCTCTATTGGGTAGGAAGAATATACAGAAGCTTTTCTATAGAACTGAGGAAAGGGAGGATTTCTTCATCTCAGTCTTCATTCCTCCTCCTTTCCCCCCACCCTCCATATAGTAAGATGAATCTTATACCTGCTGCCAACCACTATGAAAACAGATATGGCCGTATCAGGATGTGATAAGGAGAAATAGCTATATTCCAGAACATTCCAGAACATTCATGGCTTTATAGATATAAAACTAGGAGGGACCTCAGAGACCATCTAATCCAACCCCCTCACTTCATACACGAGGAAACTGAGGTCCATAGAAAGGAAGTGACTTGCCCAACATCACACAGGTAGCAAATGGAGAATCCCAGGTGCTTGAGACTTGATTCTATAGAGTAAATCAGCAATAATGTAGACCCACAGAGAACATGTCAGTATTGCCCCACAGAGAGATGTGGAAGTAGCATATGTCTTCTACTCTTTAAGAACCAGAGAGAATTTGGCACCTTCTCAACTCTTCTGCCTAGTGGGATGAGTATATATAACAGCCAGGGTATAAATAAATGTGAGGGCATTCAGCACCAGGTCTTTGGAGGTAAACATTGTCAGGATAGTGGCTATACACCTTATGGTTCAATATGTCTCTACATTTTTATGCCTAAGATGTATAGATGCACTCATGTTATTTCTGTAAAAGTATGATCACTGGTTGAGATTTTATCAGTATTCCACAGCATTAGGGTAAGATATTCATGCAGAAAAAATAAATTCCTAAGTGCTGAATTCTTTGCAAGGTGTTAGTTTAGGTGCTATCACAATATAAATGGGATTATAAATTCTAGTGAGTTTAGGTTGGAATTCATGGAAGATCTGAGCACCCTATCTTAACATCTTTGACCTCTCACTGGAACTCCATTGGATCTCCAGATTTCCTAAGGCCTAAGGTTCCTTATATTCCAAGGGGGAAAATAAGATGATTGTAATAAATAATAGTCATGAAGTCAGAACATTAAGGAAGGGAAGAATTGCTTTCCTCAGAATGAATTGAATTTGGCAATTTAAAAAAATCTTCAAAACAGTAAGCAACATATTGCAGACTAGGATGTGTGATACACATGGAGGAGCTTAACTCTTTCTGAGTGGGAAAAATACTCCCACTGCACTCCAAGGAGAACTGTTATTCCAACAAAAGATTAAATGACTGTGGGAACTGTATCACTTTCTCATATTTTCACTACCATGTATATGGCTACAGCTCATTATCTTTTAGCTGAGAAGCCAAGAGTACAACAAAGATACTGATGTATGCAACTTATCATTGGCTTTTTAAAAAAAAATCCAAGCTAGAAAATGAATCAACATCATTTAGAATACTTTGAGAGTAATGAAATGTAAGAATTGAAAATCTAACAATCTTGGGAAAACTACTTCATTAATTCATTCAATAAGCATTTGTGAAGATTCTTCTGTATTCATTTATGAAGCAACACATTGTGTTTGTTAAGTACTGAGGAAGTCACAAAGGATAGATAAAGTCAGATCCTTGCCCTCATGGAGCATACAGTCTAGAAAAAGGATAAGAGACAGGCAACTATAATTCAAAGTATTTGAGGAAGGTCTATTAGAGATATGCAAAGCAAATATGCAAAGAGAGATCTGAGCAGGAACATCATTATTAAACTGAGAAAATCAGGAAAAACTTCATGTAGTATACTACATGGCATTTTAGTTGGATCTTAAATGATTGGTAGAGATTCAACACATTAAGGAGAGGGAGATCATTCCAGGATAGGGAACAGCTTAATCAAAGATATGAAAAAAAATTTTAAAAATTTTAAAAAATAAAAAAAAACAAAAAAACCAACCCCCCCCCCAAAGATATAAAGGTAGGAAAATAAGGCTAATCCAGGGGATATAACACAGACCAGATGGCTTGAGGATGAGAAGTAAGTAAAATGTATAGTTACAAAGCTGGAAAGGTAGAGTAATACTAGACTGTAGAGACTTTAGAATGTTAGGCAAAGGAACATGAACTATATTTGGGAGAAATAAGGAGCCACTAACTTTTTTGAGTGGAGGAATGGCAGACCAGATATATATATATATATATATATACCATAGAATATTTCAAGTGTAATATTAGGGACATATTTGAATGGAGATGGAAATGAAAGTGGGAAGACCTGACAGGAGGCTATTTCAGTTGTCCAAGTGGATAGTAATGTGGGCCTATTCTAGGAAAGCGTAAGAAGAATTTTCAAATGGACTTGAAAGATGTTACAAAGGTAGAAAGGATAGCAATTGGTAACTGGATGAAAGAGATGAAGGAGAGAAACATGATACATAGGGTTTGTACATGGGTAATAGATAAATGGAAATATCACTGGAAAAAAGTAAAATGAGAAGATGTAGATTTCAGGAAAATATTAATAAATGTGGTTTTAGACACATTGAAGTGCTGGTGGGTCATATGGATTAAGATTTTATTGGCAGTTGGAGATTGGAGGCGCCTGGAGAGAGTCATGGACAGATCCTTGAGGAACACCCAAATTAAGGGTTCAAAAAGATAAGGAGATTAAAAAAAAGAATCGTTTTAAGGATGAAAGAGTCCATGGCTACACTGAGATCAAAGTGCTGCTGACACCTGGAAAAATAAGGATGATGCTGGAGGCAGATGGAATGTGGGAACAGAGGGTGAGGAAGATAAGGTCACAATCAGCCGCAGAAATCACCAGGGCCAGGAAAAAGTACTGAGCAGATGGATTAGCCTGAGGCTAAAAACCTTCATGCCAGACCCAGGAACACACAGTTTGACACAGAACTCCACTGCTACTTGGCAAGTATGGCCACTTACAGTATATGTTTGGAATACTGTCCATTATTTGTCTATTTCCCTTAGTTCCCAGATCTCCCACTTATTTGCTGTTTTGTTGGACAAGTCACTTTTCCTTCATGGCTACAGTCTCTTCAAAATGAGAGGGTAAGACCAGATTATTTATTAGGTATCTTCCAGCTGTAAATTCTGGTATAACATGAAAACAGACTTTTATGAATAGTGCTTTGATATCTCATCATAGCATGGAGCTATGGATAAGCTTGGGTTCTTGAGGCCTGTACTAGAACCAGGCAGGCATAAGCTGTAGTGCATTTTACCACATTGGGAGGTAGGTAGAGTGTAGCCCTCTGGCATAGTTCTAACATTGGATTATGTTTTATTTCTAAGTACCAGCCCTTAAGTATGTAGTGACAGCACCAATAAGATGGATACTTGGAGATTTGATCGTTGGCTATGGTAGCCTATGATATATAGAAAAATAGTCAATGTTCCTAGGGTTTGTGCAGCCCCTTTTCCTTTTGCAGCAATGGTGATAAGAGTAGCAAAATTAGCAAATGAGAGTGCTAAGAACCACAAAGCATTTTCAGTCAGGAATTCTTAAATTGTGAATTATGTATGTATATATGTGTGTGTGTGTGTGTGTGTGTTTGTGTGTGTGTGTGTGTGTGTGTAGGTAGAGCCAAGATGATGAAGTATGAGCAGTAGCCGAGCTAAACTCTCCCAACATTTCCCTCCAAACAACTTTAAAACAACTCCTCAAATCAAATTGTGGAGCATCAGAGCCAACAAAACGTCAGAGCGAGACATTTTTTTCAGCCCAAGACAATTTAGGAGGTCAGCAGGAAAGGTCTGTGACACTAGGGTGGGAGGATGGCCTGGAGCAGGGCAGCAGCACCAGCAGAAGATCTTGGAGGCAGCCTGGCCAGCAGCAGCAGTAGCAGCAGCTTCAGCCCACAGATGGCAAGGGGGTTGGTCAGAAAGAGATTTCAGGGCAGTGCCCATATGACCATACACATTTCCAGGTCAAGTTCCAGGGTGCAAAGGAGCGACTATGGTGTGGAGAGTTACATGCTAAATCTATCTCTTTAGATGTCTCTCTGTTACGTGAACACAGAGTTTAGGGACACAGGGGAACCGACAGTGGATAGATGACAGAATTGTCGGTAGATGGCTACACAGGAGTGATACATGTATCTTAGATACAAACTTGTGTTTCCTACCAAATCTGCTGGTATGACATGGACTGAAAAAAATTGGAAATAATATTCTAAGGTCTTCAGTAAGTGCATTTCACATGGTCCAGGTATGCATGTCACATGGTGTATAATTGATTAGCTGGTTATCTGTAGATAGTAGTTCTCATCATTCTGGGGATCAATAAATCCTATTGAATTTTATAACATTCACCAAGATTTTTCTCATATGCCTCAAGGCAATGTGAAAATAATTCTGGGTTCTCTAAGGCAGGTGGCTATTCCTACCAAACTGTAAATGTCTTTGTTTAAGACCCAAAAATAAAGTGTTAATCTGTTATTTATGGACCAATTTAGAAGACTGACCACCAAGTGATGCATTTTTTTTCTCTCCAGAAACTCCTATGGACTATCTACTAAGGCTTGGAAGGTTTGATATCTGCATTAGTAGGAGCCCTTATACTAAGGAAATCACAGGCCTTTGGAGATGTTGAAGTAAGTTCTTCTTTAAAGTCCAGTTCTATGACTAGTGCTTAAAACGGAGTTGTGCCTAAACAGAAAACATTCTCGTGAAATTTGCAGATCAGTAGTGCCCTGCAAGAATCCAATGCCCCAGGCCAACCTCTTCACTTATTATTCTCTAAATATGCCAAGCACATTCTCACTTTGGTAAGTTGCTTACACAGTATTTATCCCCTTGCTTGAATACCCTTTCTTTTCCTCTTCTCTAGTCAATTCCTTTTTTCATTGCCTGGCTACTGTTTTCCCTTTTTCCACAAAAGTCTTTCCTGACCTGACCTGACCTGACCAGCTCAGTCCTCAGAGATCTTTCTCTCCTTTATGTCTCCTACTGGTAGTACTATGTATTGGACACAGCCTGCTTTACTTTGCATTGTTATTAGGTCCATGAATTTGGAGCTGGAAAAGAGTTCAAAGGTAATTTAATCTAACCATCGCCTTTTACCGATGAGGAAACTGATGTTCAAAAAGGTTAGGTGATTTGTCCAAGGTCACATGGGTAGTTAGTAAGCATTACAGGTGGTGTCTGAACTCAGGAGTTCTGACTTCAAAGGACTGCGTTTTTTTCACTATACCCTACCTTTACCTGAACTCCTGTCTCTATCTAGGCAATAAACTCCTAGAGGTCACTACTATGTTTCTTTGTTTCCCCTACAGCTAGAATAGCACAGGCATTCTATTGGAAGAAAGGGAAAGGGAGAGGTAGAATAGGGTAAATTATCTCACAATAAAAGAGGGAAGAAAGCTTTTACAGTGGAGGGGAAGATGTGGGAGGTGGCAGAGAACACTTAAACCTTACTCTCATAAGAATTGGCTCAAAGAGGGAATAACATATATACACTCAATTGGGTACAGAAATCCATCTTAACCTACAGGAAATTAGGAGGGGAAGAGGATAAAAGAAGAAGGGGTGCTCATAAAAGGGAGGGTGGATTGGGGGAGGTAGTAGTCAGAAACAAAATACTTTTGAGGAGGAACAGGGTGAAAGGAAAGAGAGAATAGAACAAAAGGGGGGGAATAGGATGGAGGGAAATACAGTTAGCAATCATAACTGTGAAAAAATTTTGAAGAAAGTTTCTCTGATAAAGGCCTCATCTCTTAAATATATAGAGAAATAAGTCAAATTTGTAAAAATAATAGCCATTCCCCAATTGACAAATGATCAAAAATAGGAATAGTATGTTTTTAAATGAAGTAATCAAAGTATCTATAGCCATATTAAAAATGCTCTAAATAACTATTGATTGGAGAAACAAAAATTAAAACAATTCTGAGGTACTACCTCACACATATTAGATTGACTAATAGGATAGAAAAGGAAAATGACACATGTTGGAGGGGATGTGGGAAAATCGAGATATTAATGCATTGTTGGTAGAGTTGTGAACTGATTCAACCATTATGTAGAGCAATCTGGAATGATGCCCAAATATTTATAGCAGCTCTTTTCTGGTGGCAAAGAATTGGACATTGAGGCAATACCTATCACTTGGGAAATGGCTGAACAATTTGTGGTATATGATTGTGATGGAATACTATTGTGTTATAAGAAATGATGAGCTAGATGCTCTCAGAAAAACCTGGAAAATTTTACATGAACTGATGCAAAGTGAAATGAGTAGAACCAGGAAAACACTGTCCATGTAAGATGGATCAACTGTGAATGATTTGGCTTTTCTCTGCAATGCAATGATCCAAGACAACTCTGAAGGACTTATGATGAAAAATGCTACCTATCCCCAGAGAAAAACTGATGAAGTCTGATTACAGATTGAAGCATACATTTTTGACTTTATTTTTCTTGAGTTTTTATTTTGATGTGTGTCTTCTTTCACAACATGACTAATACGGAAATGTGTTTTGCATGACTATACATGTATAACCTATATCAAATTGACTGCCTTCTCATTGAGGGGCATGGAGACAGCGGGAGAGAATTTGGAACTCACTTTTAAAGACAAATGTTGAAAATTGTTTTTACATGTAATTGGGGAAAATAAAATACTAAATTAAAGGAAAAAATCATAGGCATTCAATGAATGTTTATTACTGATTTAATTCCATATAATCCTCTTGGTTAAGCCTTTGCCTTTAACTCCAGGTTAGGACCAAAGACTTCTTCTGTGCTGACTCTATTTATAGTAAAGGCTCTCAAGATTTTTGGTCTCAGGACTCCTTTATACTTACAAAAAATATTTTAAACATCCTTTCTCCTAAAAAACTTGTGTTTATATGACTCACATCTATCAACATTTGACATATTAGAAATGCAAATGTCTTAGTATTATTATGAAAATAGTTTTGGTCTCACGGACTCCATAAAAGGATTTGGCGGATGCTCAGGGATCCCTGGGTCATGCACTTTGAGAACCATTGATCTATAGGAAAACCCTCTAACACCAACTTCAATCACCCTTTAATACTAGTGCTTAAAAAAAGAACTGATGAAGTCCCCTTCATTCACAGGACTGATGAAGGTGAGATTCACTAATCAGAAGGTCATACTTTGCTATCCTATAGACAGTAAATTTCTATTCTTTACTCTAAAACCTAGTAGTGCAGAATTCCTGACTACTTAAGAGTTAACCTACTTGGCTCCTCTGGAACCATTTTCCATTTGTCAGCCCTATCCACCTCAGGCCTGCCCCTCCCAAATCACAATCCATCTCTGCCGACTCCTTCCATTGGTCCCTATAAATATGCCCAGGTCTTTTTGATCCCTAAAATTCTCACATTTGACCCTAATATCCCCTCAAACTATGGTCCTTAATCTCGCTTCCCTTTAATGGCTAAATTCCTGGGGGAGAAAACTCTATCTATATTGATTCTATGGTCTTTCCTCTCAGCCACTTCTCAACCCCTTGTAATCTGGCTCCCAGGCTCACCACTCAACTGAAATTTCTCTCTCCAGAGTTACACATGATTTCTTAATTATAATGCCTGGCACATAGTGAGCACTTTATGTTTGTTGACTGACTGAATTGACAAATCCAATGAACTTTCCTCAGTCCTTGTCTTTCTTGACCTTTCTAGAGTATTAAATACTATTGACCTCCTTCTTCCTCACTGATACTCTCTTGTTCCTTTTTTCCTGACACAACTTCTTCCCCCACTACCTTTTTTTGGCTGTTGTCTTTCCAACTTTTGCAGGATTATTGTTCTCTCTTCATCCATACTGTACTTCCTGTGGTTGTTCTCCAAAGCTATATCCTGGGCTTTCTTCTGTTCTCTCCCTAGACATTCTCTCTTGGTAATCTCATCAATTCTCATAATATCAATGTAGCTAAATCTTAGGTCAACATATCCAGTATCTCTTCTAAGTTTATCATCAACTGCCCAGTAGACATTTCTAACCGAGTGTCCCAGAGATATATCAAACTAAATATATCTCAAACAGAATTCATTATCTTTCCTTCCACCAGACTCTCCCTCTTCCTAACTTTCCTATTATTAATCCTTCCAAATTTAGTATTATATTTGACTCTTTACTTCTCATATCCATTCTCCCCCATTTCTAATAAGCTGTCAAGTCTTGTGAAACTTATTGATGCAACATCTCTCACATTCATCCCCTTCTCTTAATTCACATGGCTACTACCCTAGTTTAGCTCTCATTACCTCTTACCCAGGCTATTGCAGTAGTCTTCCTTTTTTTTAACCTCTCTCCTGCTCTAATGCATTCTTCACACAGCTTCCAAAATGGTATTTTGAAAGCAAAGGATTAACTGTGTTACTTCTCTGCTCAAGAAACATCACCAACCCCCTATTGGCTCTAGGATCAAGCTCCTCTATTTAGCATTTAAATTGCTTTGCAATCTAGCTCCATCCTACATTTCCAGACCACCCTTCACAAATGGGCCCACTTGTTATTCCTAATACATGATGTTCTATCTCCTACCCCTGTGCCGCTGCAGAGGCTGGCCACCATGTTTAGAATACATTCCTTCCTTACATATAGCATATTGCAGAATCCCTGATTTTCTTCACATAAGACTTCTTTGAATCCCTCTATAAGATAATGTTTTCCCTTAACTACCTTGTATACTTATGTTTGTAAGTGCTCTTGCCTAGCACCTAGGTAGTGTTTGACATATAGTAGGCACTTAGTAAATGCTTGCTTGATTAAATAAGCATTTATTAATCACCTACTAGGCACTAGGTACTAAGGTAGACACAAGGGATACATATAAAAATAAGGCCATCCCTAGTCTCGTGGAGTAGTTGGAGGGGTGATAATGGTGGGGGAAGAATGTGTATACACATAATCAACATAAAAATTCTGCAAAGTAAATCCTGTAGGAAGTGGGTAAGAGTCTTGAAGAGAGCTTGAAAATCGAAGAGGAACAGGTGAAGAGGAAGAGTATTTCAGGGAGGGAGGATAGCCTGTGGCAAAGACACAGAGATAGGAGACAGAATGGAATATGCAGGGACAGGCATGTAGGTCAGTTTGGCTTTGGTGTAGCATATATGAGATGAGTAATATGACATCAATCTTGAAAAAAATATAGCCAGATTTTGTTTGTTTGGTTGGTTTTTGTCCTTCATTCTCAAAGAGGACCGAAATGACATCACTATGTTGGAGTCAAGGTACAGTGGAGCTGATCAGACTGACACGAGCTTGAAAGGCTCTACCACAGATACAGATTGGGCAGAAATAAATAGCCCACATGAACATTTGGAGTGGAAATGTCTCCAAATATGCACATCCCATGTTTCTTTTGAGCTACTGCAATTCTGTTTCGCTCATAGAACACAGCACCTTCTTTGGTGTGGGCCCGCCATGTTAAGCAGTCCTTTGCTAGTGTCTCCTTTGTCACACAATTGATTCCAAAATTCTTCAGAGAGATCTTGATAATGTCCTTGTATCATTTCTTCTGAGCTCCATGTGAGTACTTGCCCTTTGTGAGTTCTCCTTAAAATAGTCTTATAGGCAAACATACTTTTGGCATTTGAACAACATGGCCAGTCCATTGGAGTTGTGCTCTCTGTGGTAGAGTTTGAATGATCGGCAGTTGGGCATGAGAAAAGACCTCAGTGTCCAGTACCTTACAATTCAAATGGAAGAGATTCAGTTTCCTGGCATGGCACTGGTATACTGTCTAGGTTTTACAGGCGTACAACAATGAGGTCAGTGTGATGGCTCTATAGCCCTTCAGTTTTGTAGATAGTCTAATAATACCTCTTCTCTCCCATACTGTCCTCTGGAGTCTCTCAAATGTTAAGCTAGCTCTGGCTAGATTTTCAGAGGCTTTAAATGCTAAATGGAAGATTTTTTTTCCTGTTTTATCTTAGAAGCCAACAGGGCGACATTGATACTTCCTCAGTAGAGAAATGATATGGTCACATGTCTGCCTTAGGAATATCAATCTGATAGCAGTGTAGAAGGGAGAGAACTGACCTGGGCAGTTTCAAATCAGGAAGGACAACAGTACAGGTGATAGTGGTGGTGGCCAGTGCTTTAGATTATATTATTGCAATTTTTTAAAAAAAAACTTGACAAATTAGGGGAAGAATTTTAAAAATTATATTATAGTGTATTGGTATCAAGTGTATTATATTTCATGATGTGTTGTCTTTCATATATGTAGATGATATAACTGATTTCCAGTCTCATTGGGTGATATTTTTTGAGGAGTTTTTCCAGTAGAAGTGATGAATGTACACTGATCCATTGATATCATCTGCTCTTCCCTTATCATTGAAAGGCAGTAGATCATCATGAAAAGAATGCTAGACCTGGAGTCAAAAGGTCCAGGTCTGAATTTTGGCTCAAATATTTACTAGTTGTGTGACAATGAGCAATTCAACTTCTCAAATCTTCAGTTTCCTCATCTGTAAAATACTTATATAGCCTACTTCACAGGGTTGCTTGAGAAAATAATTTTGCATATCTTAAAAGAGCTATATAAATGTGACCTGTTGTTAATAAGTGGTGTACATTTTCAAGATGTCTGGTTAGAGTTAGGGTACAGTTTGTGGCTCTGTGACTCTAGCCCAGATTGGGCTAGACTTCATGATCTCTGGCTCCTCAACATGATTCTTATAATAGCTATTAAACTAAATTCACAAAGTTTTTTACATACACATGCCATTTTATCAATTTATTGGAGGTAGTGCACAGTTGAATTGAATGAAAGCAATAATAACAAAAATAGCAACTACTCTATATTCATTTTAACTGCTTTCTCTCAGTTCAGAGGATCACAGATTTAAAGCTCAGAGTTCATCTGGTCCAACCCTCTCATTTTCCATGGGAAAAATACTGAGACCAAGAATCAGAGTTATTTCCCAAGGTCATATAGGTGAGTGGCAAAATCGGGATTCAGAGACAGGTTCTCTGACTCCCAAAATAGAGTTCTTTGTACTGAATTTAGTTGCCTCTTCATGTTTTTAGATTATTTCATGTATTTACATACATCCTTGCCTATACCAAAAGTAACACTGTCAGAAATGTCATCCTTAAAATACAAAGAGGAATCACATATACTTTGAGAGCCTGATTATTAAAAAAACTCACAAGGCTGATAGAAATCATATTTGTCTTTAAAAAATTAGTAATGCCACTGGATCCCTAAACATCAGAACATATTATTCCCTGTTAAGGCAAGTTTCACTATATGTGGTACAGGTCAATATAGTGTGTTATTCCAATCAGTGCAAAAGTCATATTTTTTTGCTGAAATACTCTTTTTTTTTTTTTGCAATTGGGGTTAAGCAACTTGCCCATGGTCATACAGCTAATAAGTGTCAAGTGTCTGATCTGAGGCTGGATTTGAACTCAGGTCCTCCTGACTCCAAGGCCAGTGCTCTATCCATTGCTCCACCTACCTGCCCCTGAAATATCTTTCTTACTGGATTCCATAGGATCTGAAATTCCCACTATGAAGTCAAGATACGGTTTCCATGCACATACTAGTTATGTGACCTTGTCAATTCACTCATGCAGAATTTGCTTATCTCCACTGGTGAATGGAGCTTCCAAACTCAGAGTTACCTATATACTGATGAAATTACAGGTCAGGACTGTAAGATATGTCACCTTTATACTGCAAACTACATAGTAAGTAACAGTTATTAAAACTTTAGAGAAAAATAATTCAGAAAACACTTATTAAGTACGTATTACATATAATTAGTTGTACTGAGTCTAGGAAACAATTATTAAAAATACATTCTTTCTGTCCTCAGGTATTTAAGGGGAGGTAAGCAATGAATGTTGGTCCATGTAATGTGTGTTAAAATATTTCAAGTACATGAGAAAAGTTTAAAGTGCTATAAGATCAGATAAAGGAGATATCATCTCCAACTGGGAAAATAAAGAAAGGCCCAATATTATATTTGAACTGGGTTTTGAAGGACACCTGTCAAGGAATTGACAGGTGAAGAGAAAGGTTGGATTCCATGTATAAGGAACAGCATGAAGGTAAGATCATGACACGATGGCATGGTGAGGGAGGATAAATACAATAATCAGACAGGATGAGGAGGCAGGGTTGGCTTGTCATCTAGAAGAGGAACCTACATTGCTTAGAACACAAATCAGTTGACAAGAATAATGTAAACATCAGCCTACAATAAGCAAACTATAACATACATGTCAAAAGTTCTACACTACAATTTTTAGTGGCACGTTACTGGCCACTAATGAGATCTCTAGGCAAAATTCCAAAGTAGAGTAAGAACTTGCTAACAATTAAAATTATCTTAAAATAGAATGCCAGGTCATGAGATAGTGAATTCCCTGTTCCTGGAACAGTTCCCTGTTCAAGAGAAGTTTTTGATCATTGAGTGACCCTCAGTCAGGAATATGGTAAAGGAAATTCATATATCAATTAGGGATTAGACTAGATGGTATTTGAGGTAATTTTCAACTCCAAGATTCTACAAGATGACCTGGGCCTTCCTCCTAATATTCCCTCCCAGTCCCACTTGGGGTGCCCTCTTCCACAGCCATCACTGAATTAGAAGGGACCTCAGAGGTTAGATAGTCTAACCCATAATGAAACAACATCAACCACAACATCCTTGACAAATGGTTATTCAGCCTTTGCTTGAAGAGGAATTACCTACATCCTGAGACAACTCATTCCAATTTGGGATAGCACTAAATGTCAACAAAATTTCTCTTATGCAGCAAATTCCACTGGTAACTCTGTTCTGTCCTTACTTTTGAGGCCAAGAGGAAGTCAAATGTGAATTTTTCACAGCAATGGCATTTTACTTCAACATTTGAAAATAGGTAGTTGGGTGATGCAGTGGATAAAGCACTGGGCTTGGAAATAGGAAGATTCATCTTCATGAGTTCAAATCTGGCCTCAGACACTTACTAGCTTTGTGACCCTGGGCAAGTCACTTAACCCTGTTTGCCTTCACTCCTGATCTGTAAAAGGAGCTGGAGAAGGAAATGACAAACCACTCCAGTATCTTTGTCATTGAAAACCCCAAATGGAGTTATGAAGAGTCGGACACAACTGATGACTGAACAGAAGTAGTATTCTACCATCTTCTTTTCTCCAAGCTAAATATTCCTAGTCCCTTCTAATGATCCTATTGTGATCTGTTCTCGAAGTCCTTCATTATCCTCTGGTTGATTTCCAGTCTATCCATACCCTTTTTAAGATGTTACCCCAAACTGAACACAATAATCTAGATATGGACTGAAAGGGAAGAGCATTCCCAAACTCTATCATTATTCTTACACATATGCTTCTCTTAAAGGAGCCCAAGCCTGTTTGGCTGCCATGTCGTACTGTTAACTCACTTTGAGCTTATACTATCCTAAATCACCCAGATTGCTTTTCAGATGAATTTATATCTAGCCAATACCTTTCCATCTTTTCCACAAGAATACATGAGAGGCACTGTCAAATATTTTGATCAAATCTAGGTTGGCCACATGTATAGTATTTCCCTGTTGGTCATGATTAGGTTCAGAAGCCTGACCTCTGGCTATTTAATGTGCCCCCATCTTGTATTTCCATCCATGCCTGACCTCACCAAAAGTGCTTCAGACTCCAACATTACATTTGTACTCCCTTTATCTCTACTCAAAACTCCTATTGCCTCAACTGGCCAGATCTGAGCAAGGAAGAAAACAATCCAATATTCTGGCTAAAGTTAATTCACACCCGAGGTGAGTGACCAAAGGGCTAAACCCTCCCAGGGTCATTGTCATTTTCAAAAACCATCTCCATAATCCTACTGAATGACCAGTTTGAGTAACATTCGAGAGGTTATTTTTAGCTTGGGGATTTTTCAAATGCACCCAATCTACTCTAGAATTACACTTCTCTTTTTATTTTTCTCCTGCCCCAGTGACAGAGGTTCAGCTACCAGGCACCTCATTCCTGAAAAGGTAGCCTAGCCCTGACCTACAGCATGTGTACTCAAGATCTATATTTTTTGGAAGTGAGTTAAGCACAGAGGGAGGCAAATTAGATCTTGAAGGCCACTAGGGTACCATTTAAAGTAACTGAACACTATAGTAATGCACTTATATGATACCCTAGTGTCCTGAATAAGTTAATAGACCTCCCCAGACACTCTGCTTACTCTCAGATACTGACTTAGGCATGAAGAAAGTGGAGTTCCATTTGTATTAATATACTGAGCTCAACTAAATTAGGCAACTCCCTCTAATTACCACCAAACATCTTAAATTACTTTCGTCACTGTTTTTCCACACTAAGTAGCACTCTCCATGCTAATAGCCTACTACAAAAATCTATTTTATTTTTTGGGGGAGAAAAAAAATTGGATAGATAATTCCTGGCCTTCATGTTTTTCTTTCCTTCTTTCTTTCCTTCTTTCTTTCTTTCTTTCTCTTTCTTTCTTTCTTTCTTTCTTTCTTTCTTTCTTTCTTTCTTTCTTTCTTTCTTTCTTTCTTTCTTTCTTTCTTTCTTTCTCTCTCTCTCTGTCTCTCTCTCTTTCTTCCTTCCTTCCTTCCTTCCTTCCTTCCTTCCTTCCTTCCTTCCTTCCTTCCTTTCTCTCTCTCTCTCTCTTTCCTTCCTTTCTTCTTTCTTTCTTTCCTAGAGCCTTTTCCATTTAAAATTAAATGAAACAATCCCCAAAGCATGATATCTTTGGTTTCCATCGTATTGCTAATTATCTGAAGTTTATGGCCTAAGATTCCTAGTGCAAGTACAAGTAAATAATAATATAATTTTAAAGAATAACAAGATACAGTTCTAGATCAATTTTTTTTCATTTCTAATGCATCATCTATGGACTTATGAAGGAGGATTTTCCTGTTCCTCCCAATTGCTAGTGCCTTCCCTATGAGATTACTTTCATATATGTGTATGTATGTGTGTGTGTATATATATGCACACGTAAATATATACAGACACATATACACATATATATGTACATATAATACATATATGTAGATAGATAGCACATAGTTATTTGCATGTTCCTTCCTCACATTAGAAGGTGAGTTCCTTGATGTCAGGGACCATATTTTCCTGCTTCTTTATATCCTCAGCACTTAGCACAATGCCTAGCACATAGTGAGTGCTTAGTAAATGCTTTTTTGACTCTGACCAACGAGTAACAGGAAGTGAGAAAGACATTGGCCTTCAAGTCAGAAGACAGGTTTGACTACAACGATTATTAGTTGTATGTTGCTGAGCAAATCACTTAAACTGAGACTTAGCTTCTTCATTAATAAATATTAAGAATAATATTTGTGCTATCTATGCTATCTACTTCATAGGTTTGTTGGGAGGATATTACTTTTCCTCCTTAAAAGCCTAGCTCCCTTCCAGCCTCAGCTGAAGGTACCACTCCACCCCACCCCCAAATTACTTTGTATATAATTTGTATTCACTTATCTATGTGCATATCCACCCCCTCCATCGATAATCACGAAAGCCCTTTCAGGATGAGCATCTTTGGCTTTTTAGGTAGCACTGGAGAGAGCACTGGGCTTGGAGTCAGGAACAACTGAGTTCAAATCTAGTCTTAGACACTTAATAGCTGTGTGACCTGACCAAGTCACCTAACCTCAGTTTGCTTCTGTTTCCTCATCTGTAAAGTGGGGGTAATAATAGCACCTACATCTCAGGATTATTATAAGGATCAAATGAATTAATAATTATAAAGTGCTGAGCAGAGTGTCTAGCACAGATATATCATCATTATCATCATTATCTTTGTATTCCCAGTACCTAGTATAGTTTGTTGAATGAAATTAAATTGAACCACAAAATGTTAGACAAATATGAGCTATCACTAAAGAATCACAGAATTTTAGAGTTGGAAGAGTCACTTAGTCCAAACCATATATGAGGAGGAATACTCTTTATTGGCATCTAAGCAGTTGGGCTTGGAATCAGGATGACCTGAGAAGGATGAAGGACATACACATATCACATGCCCCAGATCTATTAGCTTAGTAACCTTGTTGAAAAGGAAATGAGATTAGAATGAAAATGCCTGTGTTTGGGACTTTTGGAGGATTTTGCTGTTTTGTTTTGTTTTGCCTTTCTTTGTATCCCCAGTGCTGAGCACATAACTGGAATACAGTAAGGCCTTAAGAAATGCTTCTTGATTGATTCTGATTGATCCCTGCTCTTGATGAAGCCGTGCTGGCTCCTTGATTACCATATCCTTGTCTAAATGCTCACAAACCATTCTAATACCGAGTTATGGAAGTTTGACCATTTGGGGCCATTTACCTTCTTCTCTTTTCTCACAATGTCATTTTCTGAACTCTAGTTTTCATATCAGAGAAACAACAGAACAACAGAATAATGGGGAGACAGTTAGCCTTGGGGTGACCTGGGGTGAAGAAATGGGTTCAAGGTCCACCTCTGAAATCTCTCTAAGTTACCTAGGCAATTCTCTTAAATTATAAATTGCAGAACATTTCCCAGTCTGCCTTGGGAGAGAGCATTTCCTCATCTTAGGTTCTCTGTAACCAACAAAATCAAAGGTCTAGAAGAAAAAAAGTTAGCATGTTATAAAATATAATTATTGTGTTATCTTAGTTCTTTGACCAGGGGAACTAATTCTGTTTTGGATACATGCCCTAACATTTAGGGAGTTTTAAAAAATATCTTAAGGTCAACCGGCACTATCAATTGACCAAAAGAAAAAGTAACTTGACTCCAGTTTTTATTTTTAGTGCCAAATTCTGTATACAAAACAAGATCCTATTAAAGAGGTGAACATCAAAGGGAATTCCCCTGTCAAGCAGATTAAGCCCACTGAACATTCTAATGGAGAAAAAAGTGTTTTAAACAATTATTTTAAAACCTAAAGGTTGACTACAAAAACAAGGATATTTTGCATTTTTCTTGTGTTTATGCCAGTGAATTCCCAATTTACCAAAACCTCATGTTAATACCATTAACACAGTTTCACTTAGAATGAAGGGATTGGGATAAGTCTGTGAAAGCAAAGCAAATGACTTGTGTCACTGTGGGAAAAGCACAACTTTAAACAAACAGATCCAGAATAACAGGTAGGGTGGTTTATTAATCCCTTTCATTTTGCATCTATTCTTGAATTTCTTTTTTCTTATTCTTATTCTTTTTCTTTTCTTATTCTTGAAGTTCTTATTATTTTTGACCTTTCTGTAGTATTTGAGTCTTTTGACCACTCCCTCCTGAATACTCTCTTAGCCTTGGGTTTTCAAGATGCTGTTCTCTTCTGATTCTTCTGCCTGTCTTCACTGCTGGATTACCATCCATGTTCCATCCTTTAACTGTAGGCATTTTGTTGTTCAGTTGTTTCAGTTATGTCAGACTTTTTGTGACTCCATTTGGGGTTCTTTCTTTTTTTTTAAAGACATGATTTTTACTGAACATTTGTAACTCACTTTTACCTTATTACAAATACTTTATGTGTTTTCTTGGCAAAGATACTAGGGTGGTTTGCTATTTTCTTTTCCAGCTCATTTTACAGATGAGGAAACTGAGGCAAACAGGGTTAAGTGACTTGCCCAGGGTCACATAGCTAGTAAGTATCTGAACTGGATTTGAATTTGCTCTATTCACTGCACCACCTAGTAGCCCTAACTGTAGGCATACCTGGGCTATCCTATGCTATCTTCCTCATCTCTAAATTTTCTCCTGATCTCATCAGTTGAACTATGGTCTCTCAGCAGATAGTTCCAGATTCAACCTTAGACTTCCTCTTGAGCTCTGTTTGCACATCACCAACAGTACATGAGGTCTTTCAAAGCCATCTTAAACACTGTCCAAAACAGAACTCATTCTCTTTCTCTCAAAAACTCTTCCTTCTTCCTAACTTCCCTATTTCAGTTGAAGCCAACACTGTCTTTCTAGTCAACTAGTTCGCAACCTAACAGTCACCCTTAACTATTCCTTGTCCCTTATCTCCCACATTTGACTGGGTGCCAAGTCTTCTAGACTCTATCTGCACAGTATCTCTTTCATCTATCTCCTTCTCTCCACTCACACTGTCACTACTATAGCTCAGGTCCTCATCACTTCTTCTCTGAACTATTACAATAGTCTCCGAATTGGTCTCTCTGGCTCTAGTCTCTCTACTTTCCAATCCAGCCTCCAAAGAGCTGTCAATATGATTTCTAAAGCATAGGCTTGACCATGCCATTACCCTGCTCAAGAAGTTCCAATGGCTCCTAGGATTACGAATATCAGGTTTGTGAGCTTCAACTTACGCTTAAACTTATTCTTATTCTTTTGGAGAATAGGGAACAATATAGTCGTAATATTATTTTGAAAGATTATTCTGGCTCTCTGTGTGGTCTGAGAGGACCTGGAGGGGTGTGGGGAGGAGACAGAATTAAGGCAGGAAGACAATTTATGAATTTAATACAAAGGTTGAAGGAAGAGGTGTTAAGGGATTTGGCTAAGGTAGTTCTAATGAGAATGAAATGGAATAGAAAGGAAGGAATGGATGTGAAAGATTTTATGAAAGCAGAACTAAGAGGACTTGGAGACTGATTGGCAATGGGAACAAAGAAAAGGGAGGATTCAGACAGGTTTGAAAAGCATGGTATAGCAGCAACCACTAGACGAGCAATGTAATTAAAATTAGAAGGGAAATATTTAAGTGGGAAAAAATCTTTGCAGTATTTTTTTCCAATAAAAGTCTATTTCACATAGTTGGTTGTCTCGTGCTTCTTCTGGTTGGCATTGCTTGTCTAGTGCTTTCTCTGCTACATCATGTATATGTTATATGGAATTGATTCAAATTCAAAAGAATAAGAGCTACTCCCCAATTGATAAACGGCCAGAGGGCATAAAAAGGCATTTCTCAAAGGAAGATATCCAAGCTGTCAGCAGTCTTAAAAAAATTTTCCAAATCACTAAGAATTAGGGAAATGCAAATGAAAGCAACTCTAAAATTCTATATCACACCCATTAGATGGCAAAGACAATATAAAAGGAAAATGACAAACGTTAGAGGGTATGAGGGAAAACAGGCACATTAATGCATTGTTTGTTGAACTGTGAATTGGTCCAGCCATTCTGGAAAGCCATATGACACCATCCTCCCAAAATGAATAAAACATGCATACCCTACCTTTTTCACCCAATGAGACCATTACTATATCCAGTTCCCAAAGAGACCAAAGAAAAAGGAAAATGATCCATTTGTACAAAAACTATATATTGAGCTAGTTTTGAAGTGGCAGGAAACAGGAAACTAAGTAGGTATATATGAGTTGGGGGGATAACTGAACATGTTATGTTATATGAATGTAATGGAATACTATTGTGCTATAA
Source organism: Vombatus ursinus (assembly GCF_900497805.2). NCBI lineage: Eukaryota > Metazoa > Chordata > Mammalia > Diprotodontia > Vombatidae > Vombatus > Vombatus ursinus. The sequence continues at coordinate 12,440,019 of NW_020954608.1, forward strand.
GAAATTATGAAAAGGATAGTTTCACGGAAACCTGGGAAACTTGTATGAACTAATGCAGAATAAAGTGAATAGAAATAAGAAAACAATTTATAAAATAACAATTGCCTGTAAATACAAATTTGAAAGACTTAAGAACTCTGATCAACGTAATGACCAACCGTGATTCTAAAGGACCACTCATGCTACCTACATCTTGACAGAAAGGTGAGGGACCCAAGATACACAATGAAACACACACACATATACATACACGTTTGTTTATATAGGTGTGTATATATATGTGTGTGTATATATATGTGTGTATATATATATACACATACATACACACATATATACATACAGAGAGAGACAAAGAGAGAGAGAGAAAGAGTCAAATTGAAAATGTTTTGCTTAATTATGCATATTTGTTATAATGGATTTTTTTCAGTAGGGGTAGGGAGAAGTTGGGAGAGAAAATATATTTGTAAATGAAGAGGGAAGGGAAAAAAAGGAAAGGGGAGAAAAGGTCTTGGAAGGAAAGTAGAAGGGTGGGGATGAATGGAAGGGGAGGTATGAAGAGAGGAATGGGGTGGGAGGGATCAGCTTGCAGACAGAACAGGAAAATGAAGACTGGCAGCAAGGTTGGAGGAAAGGCTTTCTTTCCACAGTGTTTATTCAATCTGAGCCTTCCAGATGGAATCTGAACCGGGAAAGTGTTTTTCTTAATTGCATTTATTCAAAACTTATTCAAAACAATTGATTATTTCTACAGAGACATTCATTCCAGTCAGAGAGACTGAATGACTTTGCCATTAACAGAAATAGGGACATCAGAAGGAAAGGGTGAAAATGAGTTTGGTCTTAGGTCACATTGAGTTTGAGGTGTCAGTAGGAAAATGTTCAGGAGGCAGCTTGAAATGGAGAGCTCAGACTCAGTTGCTTCATTCTCATGGTTCCTCCCATTAATTCTAATTGTTCTTTACATCATGACTAATGGGAAAATATGCTTAACATGAATGTGTATGTAGAGCCTATATCAGATTGTATATTATCTTGGGGGGGAGAAGTGGGAGGAGGAGAAAATTTAAAACTCAAAATCTTATAGAAGTAAACATTGAAAGCTAAAAATAAATTAATTAATCTTAAAAAAATAAATCAATTCCTCTACTGTGGAAAAAAAAAGAAATGGAGAGCTCAAAGGGAAAAAAAGAGCTGGAGATCTGGGACTTATCCACAGAGAAGGGATAGCTGAAGTTATCAGAAATGAGCAAGAGAGAAAGTGACTAGGAGGCTGAGACCTAAACCTATGCAAGAGAAGAAAGAAGAATTATCAGGAAAGGAAATAGAGAATTAGTTCAAGGCCAAGACAAGGGCCACTAAACTCCTGGAGTCACAAGGATGATGTTTATCAGTCCAGAGCTGAAAAAGCAGAAGGCAATGATGCGTTGGCAAGAGCAGGCACTGGGTCACAGCAGGATTGCTAGAGACATCCTAAAGAGAGGTAATGCTTCTATTATCTCTAATTACAGCTCCAGGGAGCTCAAAATAACAATTTCTAATATTTTAAAATTTACTTTTAACTATTTAACTATGGTACTTTGTGGCAAATTTCTTAAAGGGAAAGATTATAAATGTGATATATATATATATATATGAACTATAGCTAAGTGCTTTAAGCTCGGTCTTTCCTGGAAGAAAAGGAATGTAACATTACTTTTGGAGGCCAATTCCACCAACTTAACTTTATAATCTTTGCATCTGTAACTTTTATGGGTTTTTCATTATTGTACTTGAGAGGAATTTGCTTTTCATTTACATTGATATGCTTTGCTAATCGTGACAAGTGACTGCTTTAGTTAATTGCATTTATTCATGACTTATTTGAACATGATTGGTTATTTCTACTGAGGCATGCATTCATCTCTTGGAATAGAAAGTTCATTTAAAAATTTTTATTTTCACATTTTTTTTCAATTCCTCTATTGAATATTCTTCCAGAGGAGGTTTAATTTTCTCTCATATAAAACAATTTAGTCATCCATGTTCATTTAAAAAAATCTGTTTCTGAGGAACACTGAAGTATGGATCATGTGATAATGCTCTTTTCACATGGAGCCCACTAAGCATATGTCACCCTCATTTCTCATAGCTCTTTCAATTTAGATCTTTCTTATTACCTTTATGTATATAGGAGAAGACATTGTTGTACTTTCTAATTATCATCATTCATTCCTAATTTGCTTTTCAACATCAGCATTGCGGATGTCCTTCATTTCCATACTTTGCTCACGTGTGACAGCTTTAAAAATAAATCCAGGTCAGGTAAAATGTTTTTCCCTGTATGTGATTGAATATAATCTCTGAAATGAAAGTGAAAGATTCCAATGGCAAGTGATTTGTACCCTGAAAAGTAATATTCATTTTTTCTAATCCTCGCATGTCTGAATTTTTACTTTGGTAGGGCCATCCTATGTTGACACAATAGAAAAGGTTACTGAGGATTCTCTCTGCTTTTGCTGTATTTTGCCTAGGTCCAAAGTAACAGCTGTACTTTTCTCCCCATGCATAACAGGACAATTTTCTTTTGGTTGGTTGTCCCACCTTTTTTGATCAACCAGCAACTAACAACCAGCATGGTTTTCTGATTAGCAAGTTATACAAGACCAATTTTATTTCTTTCTAATGATACAGTATCAGGGAAGATAAATAAAAAGGAAACCATAAGCACACTATAGTCAGTTCAGTTCCTTATCAAATCTTTGAGGCTTTGCACAGAATGTCCACCATGATGAGATACACCACCTTATTTCTGCTTCTTGGAATTCCAAGCTTCCTTCATGGCTCAGTTCAATAGCTAAATCAGGGTTTCATGATACCCTCAATAATTAGAAGAAGCCCCAATGTTTGTATACATCATGTCCTTGGACAAATCTCATATTTACATGTGTATGTATATCAATTCTCTCTCCTCTCCCCTGCCACCCAGCGTATGAGATCCAGGGCGGGTAACTTTTTTTTCTTTTTTCTTTTGACTTTGTATCCCTAGCAACTAGCACAGAACCTGGTACACAGTTCATAACAATTTTTGTTTAACAAATGAATGCCAGACATTGTGTTAGCCACTGAGGGAGGAAAACAAAACCTTCTTTCTACAAGGAGCCTTTATTTTTACTAGGGGGATTTAATCTGTAGACAAATAAATGTAAGGTAATTTGATGAATGAGAAATAACAACTGGGGGAGATTGATTACCTCTAGGCAGCTAGGTGATATAGTGGATAAGAGTGCTGCTGCATTAGGAGTCATTAAGTTCTAAGTTCAAATCCTGCCTCAGATACGTACTAGCTGTGTGATCTTGGGCAAGTCACTTAGCCTCTGTCATCCTCAGTTTCTTCATGTTAAAATGGAGTACCTACCTCAAAGCTTTGTTTTGAAGATGAAATGAAATAATATGAAAGGTATTTTGCAACCCTTATAGAATTATATATGTTGTTATAATTATTGTGTATGTATATTGTATATGTGTTGTTATTAAAATTAATATTCATTTAAAACCTTACAAAGAAAGTTGCACCTGATATAATCCTGAAATGAAAAGGATTCTAAAAGTCTTACAGTCCATTCTAGGCATGGAGGAGGGTGCTGTCGATGGAAAGAAACTGAAATTAGAATGTCAAGTTCCAGGAACAGCTAGGAAGCCAGTTTGACTGGAATGTGGAATGTGTGAAGGTGAGTTATATAGAACTCACTTGGAAGGTAGGCAAGAGCCAAATTGTGCAGGGCATTAATTTTATCCTAAAGGCAACAGTTTTGGGGAGAAGTTTTTGAAACTTTTTGGGAAAAGGAATGGCATGGACAGACCTAGGTCTTAGTGTGATTATTATGGCAACTGTGTAAAAGATATGCTAGAGAAAAATTTTTGGAAGCAAAGAAGATAAGGAGGAGGTTATGATAATTCTTTCTTTCTTTTCTTTCTTTCTTTCTTTTTTTTTTTGGCAATTGGAATTAAGTGACTTGCCCAGGGTCACACAGCTAGTAAGTGTCAGGTGTTTGGTCTGAGGCCAGATTTAAACTCAGGTCTTCCTGACTTCAGAGCTGGCGCTCTATATGCTGCGCCACCTAACTGCCCCTGTTATGGTAATTCTAAGTATAAGATGAGGGTCTAAACTAGGACGGTAGCTATGTGAATGGAGAGATGTGTAGGGATGTGAGAAATGTGGCTTCAAATTAATTTGATTCTATTTGACATGACAATCAATCAGTAAGCATTTATTAATTACCTACTATGTGCTAGGCAAGTTGTAGACACTAAAAATGCAAAGAAATAATCACTACTATCAAGGACTTTATATTCAATTGTGGGAAACAGTGTGCATATATATGCGAGCATATTGAGAGTAAATACAAACAAAATAAAAAACAAGGGTACATAGGGAGAAAGGAGCACTAGGAGATGGGAGAATGAGGAAAGGCTTCTTGTTTGAGCTGCATTTTAAGGGAAAAGAGGGATTCTATAAGATAGAGGTGAAGAAGGAATTCATTCCAGATATAGTGGACAGCCAATATAGACTCAAGTCAACAAGCGTTTATTAAGCTTCTCCTATATGCCAGGCACTGTGCTAAGCACTGGGGATACAAAGAAAGGCAAAAAAACAACAACAGTCGTCTCTGCTCTCAATGATCTTGCAGTCTAATAGAATAGATGAGATATCTCCAACAAGGTATCTGGATAAATTGAAGCCAATCTTAGAGAGAAGGCACTATAATTAAGGGGAAACAGGAAAGGCTTCTTTCCTGTTTTTTTTTTACTTGGAATTTTTTTTTTACTTGGAATTTTACTTGGAACTTGAAGGAATCCAGGGAAGCCAGGAAGTGGACATGAGGAAGGAGGGAATCCTAGGCATGGGGGATAGCCAATGAAAATGGACAGAATTAGGATATGGGGTGTTATATAGAAAGAACAGAAAGGAGACCAGTGTCACTGGGTGATCACCAAGCAAAATAGCACAGAGAGAGAAGAGGGCCTAGGACAGAGCTTTGGGAAATACCCATTGTAAGCAGACATGAGCTGGCTGAAGATCCAGCAAAGAAGACTGAGAAGGAGTAGTACGACAGGTTGGAGGAGAACCAGGAGAACAGTGTTACAAGACCCTAGAAAGAAGAGAATATCAAGAAGAGGATGATCGAAGTTATAGACAGGTCAAGAAGGATGAGGATTGAGGAAAGGCCATGAGATTCAGCAATTAAGAGATCACTGGCAACTTTGAAGAAATCAGTTTTAGTTGAATAATTAGGTCAGAACCCAAACTATAGAGCATTAAGAAGAGACTCAGAGGAAAGAAAATGGAAACACCAATTGTAGACTGCCTTCTGAAGCAGTTTAGCCATAAAAGAGAAGAGAACTATAGGGTGATAGATAGCTAGGATAAATGTATGAAAGGAGGGTTTTATGAGGATAAGAAAGACATCGGCATTTTTGTAAGCATGCAGGAAGCAGTCAGTAGACTGAGAAAGATTAAAGATTAGTGAGAGAGTGGGGATGATAGAAATGCTACCTGCTGGAGATGATGGGATGGAATGGCAATCAACGTAGAAGAGGAATTTGCCTGGGCAAGGAGAAGGGCTACGTCTTCATGCAAAATAAGCATGAAAAGGAGATAGTGGCAGAAGATATAGGAATAAGAGAGTGTTCTTAGTGAATGGCCTAATTTTTCTCAGTGAAATATGAAAGCACAGAGACAGAAGATAGAATGGTATATAAGGTATGATGAATAGTTGCTTAAATAGAATTGGGAGGTTAGGTGGTAGAAATCTGTCCTATTGATAACCTAGGCAAAGAAATCAAGAATGGAAAGTGCGTTATACATTTGTAGGCAAGTATTTAGTTAGGTAGGACTACTATTACTCTGAAAGACAGAAATGAAGGAAGGAAGCAAAATGACCTGGAAATTAAACATTCTTGGTGCAGCTAGGTGGCACAGATAGAGCACCAGCCCTGGAGTCAGGAGGACCTGAGTTAAAATCCTGCCTCAGACTCTTGACACTAGCTATGTGACCCTGGGCAAGTCATTTAACCCCATTGCCTAGCAAAAAACAAAAACCAAAAAAAAAATATTAAACAGTCTTATCAAAATGGGATGGAATTCCAGAAGGGCAATTTTGAAGGCACTTTGAAAAAAATTAGACAAAAATATCTAATGCAAAAATAAAAAATGGGAAAATAGATAATTAGGCATACACATGGAAGAAAAAAGACTGGAAATCATAGCTGTTGATAAACTAAGTCAGCAGAATTGTGGCAAAAAAAATTCAACATTACAGTGGAACTTATTTTTAAAAGATTAAGAGATGTGGGGGCTAGGAAAAATTCTTCTGTGATCCCACTTTTTATTAGAGAATTGTGTCCATTTTGGGTCACCCTATTTTTAAAATGAATGCAGAAAAGAGAAGGGCTAGGAAATAACAACCTGAATGATTAAAGGAATGGAAAATAGATCCTTTGAGAAAAGATGAAAGAAAATGGGTTTGCTTTGCCTGGAGAGAAAATGACGAACAGGTGACTTGATTATTGCTTTCGAGTATAGAAAGATTCTTCTTGAGGATGATGAGCAGTCATTCTCTGTACTTGCCAAAGAGACATGAGGAAATACGCTTAAATGAAAGCATGAGAGGATTTGGTTGAACATGAGGAAAGGCTTCTTCCATGTCAACATGATTACAAAATAACTTGGAATATTGGAGAAAGTTTGTGGGGTCTTTGACTTTGGAAGAATCCCTCAAACGGAGAATCCTTTCCCCTTTTCCTTGTCTATTCCAAAGTCTTAGTGGGCTATGCAGTCTTCCCTCTAGTGATTAGCCCTCAGTGATCCCTCCCTTCTCCCTGATCCCTTAGAGGTTTTGCCTGGACCACTGAATTGCCAATTAATCATTTTCTGCCTTGTGACATTGCTTGTGTTTTTCTGTTGAACCACTATTTATCTCTTTTGCTACTCTTCAACTTGTCAGGCCTTTAAAGAATATCATGTTTCTGTAACTAGTTTGAAAGCTTTTTAAGAACAAGGGAGCATAGATAAACGCACCTCAAATTCAAATTCCACATACTTTTTATGAATACATTTTCTTTTTTATTATCAACTTCAACCTTAATAAACATGAACATTTCAATATGCACAGAAAAACAGAATAATACAAAAGATTTGCATTTGTATACCAAACTCCTATATATATTTATTAATCCTCTAAGAAACAGGGCTCTGTGCTAGGTGCTGGGGAAACAGATAAAGTCTCTGACCTCAAGGAGTTTATATTCTACTGTGTATAGATAAGTAAAAATAAGACAATTGGAGCAGGGAGAGAGCTTGGGCATCCGGAGAAGTTTTATAACAGATATGGCAGCTGGGCTTTAGATTTTTGTCACCTACAATGACAACAACAATGTCTCAAGTGTAGCAGGCCCTCAATAAAGATGTATTTAGTTAGGAGAAGAACCACTGAAATGACATCATTTAGTTCAGGGGTGGGGAACCTGGGGCCTCGAGGCCACATGTGGCCCTCTAGGTCCTCAAGTGTGACCCTTTGAATCCAAACTTCACAGAACAAATCACCTTAATAAAAGGATTTGTTCTGTAAAACTTGAACAAAAGGCTGCACCCAAGGACTTAGAAGGCTACATGTGGCCTTGAGGCCCCAGGTTTCCCACCCCTGATTTAGTCATTAACCCCCTAAACCTCCATCTAAATCATATTCTGACACTGCATTATGTAGTGGAGATGACCCATGGTCCTCAAAAACTATGCCAACGAATTACAAACACTGGGACAGGCTCTGCCAAGTCGGAACAGGCCAAGCTACTGACTTTATCTGCCATTTGAGGACCTGCCTAGTTAAGCTTGGAAGCATTTATCACCAGAAGGCAGGTCAGTAGTTACTAAACATTTCTGGCTATGGCATCTTATAAAGGAAATCATAGTTGAGAGAAGACCCATGCTGATGGAAAATTCGATGGCATGGGGAGTTATCTTCACTTAAAAGGGTGGACTTCTGTCATGGATTACTTATCTTTTTTGTATCATGAACCTCCTTAGCAGTCTGGTGAAGCCAATGGACCCTTTCTCAGAATAATGTTTTTAAATGCACAAAATAATATAGATTATATCTCCAATTACACTGAAATTAAAATATAATTTTTTTCTCATCTAAATTCACTCTGAAATCTACCCTTGTACCCCTTTGGGTTCTGTGGAGACCAGGTAAAGAATCCTTGACTTAAGGCAAAATAACTAAGCCTTGTAAGAAGACATTTCTTAGGTACTAGAAGTGCAAAGGGCAATTCAGAACAGTGCCTGCCACATAGTAAAGCCATAATAAATTCTCTCTTTCTCTCTCTTTCTCTGTCTCTCTGTCTCTGTCTCTGTCTCTCTCTGTCTCTCTGTCTCTCTCTCTCTCTCTTTCTCTGTCTGTCTCTCTCTCTCTGTCTCTCTCTCTCTCTCTGTCTCTCTCTCTCTGTCTCTCTGTCTCTCTCTCTCCCCTCTTCCTCCCTCCCTCCCTCCTCACTTCACTGAACTCTTAATTCCAACACCCAGGACCATTGAGGAAAGGTGGAATAAGGAAAGGGAAGGGTTTGGTGGAAGTGAAATGTGGTAGACAAAAGGGAAGAGAAACTGGAAGGAGATAAAATTTCACTTTTCACAATAGGCTAAAATAAAAATGAAACTTGGGAAGCTGAAATTCACAAAACTGATAACTGGATGTTTGTTATTGCTTTATTCAGTTAAGTAAGGGAATGCCTCTCTATACATAGTACCGATTTTTACAACTGAGTCTTTGTCTGGTATGATTAATTAAGTTATTACTCAGTCTCATTAACAAAATATTTTTACCTGGATTTTGTTTGAATTATATTGGCTGGGGGTATTTTTAACTTTGAACAGAGCTCAGAATGGAGTCCAAATTATGATTGAAAGTAGTAGCTATAGGCCTGAAGTATGGCAGCTACCTTTCATCTTTCTTGGGGCTATAAATATCTCAACTGCTACTTTCCCAAGTGGCTGTCAAGGAATAAAAATTCCAGCAAAAATGAGTCATACAATCACAGACGTAGCAGTAGAAAGGATCTTAGGGGTTACTCAGCCCATCCTTCTCATTTTACAGATGAAGAAATTAAGAGTCAGAATTCCAACCCAAGTCCTCTGACAACAAATCCAGACCCTTTCTTTCCATGACACTAGTATAACTCAATTAAATTAAGCTTAATTTAACAAACATTTATAAAGCACTTACTATATACAAGGCATTATGCTAGACACTGATCACACAAAATATTTTTTAAAAAAACACAGTTCCTGCCTTCAAGAGGCTTACATTCTGCAAAAGGGGCTATAACTTGTACATGGATAATCTAAAGTAGGATGTGATGAGGGCAAATGATAGATGTGAATTTGGCTAGGAAAATTTCAGGAGGAAGTGAATACTTCTGGAGGAGGTAAGAGTCAGTCACAAAGAGTGGCTTAAGGAAAGGACAAAATGGAGGGGTGGGTAGGAGGCACTAAAGAAGGAAACAGTAGCATCAGAAATAGGTGGAGAGAAAAGATGAGGGAAATAAATGGCATCTCAATATTGGCATTTTTGCCTCTCAAATGTTTTTTTTTTTAATTTTAGAAAATGTATAAAGTCACACTTTTTCTGAGACTTATATTTTGGTTGTTTAATAAATATTATATAAGAACTGTAATTAAAAACTTGTGGTCCATAATGTTTATGCTCCAAAAGACTGTCTCCCACTTAAGGAAGAATTCCTTACTAATTAGAGCCATCCAAAAATGGAATCAGATGCCTTGGGAGGTGTGATTTTCCTATGAACTTGAGGTCTTCAAGCAGAAGCTGGATTTTGTATGTTGGGGAAGGGGCTGATGCTTCAGGCAAAGTGTTGGGCAATATAACCACCTTCAGGGATCCCTGGGGTACCTTCTAATTGTGGGGTTCTATGCATCTTTGAGTCCTACTATCACCAACCCCTACAACTTCTATTAACTTAAAATATAAGCCAAAAAATTACAAGTGGAACATCTTTCATATCTTATTTCAAAGGCACAGGATTGTATCTCATTTATAATTTCTATCTCTTTGTGCTGTATAATTTAAAACCTCAAGTAAAGAAACACAGCCTCTTCACTATCTTTTCATAGTCTCATCCCACTACTGCTTGTCCTACCCTGTCCCACAACAACCCCAATACCAAACAAAGTAATTCCTCTCCTTCCTCAGTACTGGGAGCCCCTGAACATTCCGGATAATTTATCCTCTTGGCAGATGCTCCCAGGATGATGACAATGAAAGAGTAAATTATCTGATTGCCATTATTATTATCATCAAGCAAGATGAACAAAGCCCCAAACACAGTCTTCCCCCTGCCACATTTTGTGCATACACAAGGTCTACTCATGTATAAGAACAAAGCATTACTATTTTTATCCATTAAAAGTGTTCTCCACTTTGATCCCCAAATGTAAATTTTCTCTTTGAACATCATGAATTTAGGGCTCTAAAAAGAAAAGAAAAATAGGAAAATACACCATCTTTTTTTTTTAAATGTAGAAAATAACAGTAATGACTGGGATACACACAAGCAACCCTTTCTCCTAATGTGTGAGAGAGCTGGCAGATCTACAGCTCTTAGCCAACATCTCTATGATATGCATTTTTGGGGGTGAAATCTCATTTCTCTTGTTCTGCTGTTGCTATGGTTACCATCCTACAGAATCCCTGTATGTACCACTAAAAAAGGAGGAAAAGAAATGAATACAAACATAAATTTAAATATTAAACTAGAGGGGAGGGTGGTTAGATTGAGGGAATACACATAAGGTATTGAAAATATGGGAAAGTGTCAACCAGGAGATGAAGAAACAATGTGATTTCAACATTCACAGTGACCTGACCAATGAGGTGTCTGTCAGAAACCATGTTAGGAATCTGATGGTGACATGTCAGGTTTGACTTTAAACCACTCTTTCCCATGGAGTATCTGTATGAGGTAGTGACAACTCAGGGACAGTACAAGGAGGTAGCAAATTTGTGCCCCTTTATAACTTCCTGAATCAAGGTGCAAGCACCACTCCAGGTGGGGAAAGGGGGAAATAAGTCATTTAAGGACAACTTAAATAAGACAAAGGACAAAATTAGTGACTTGGGGATGACCAACTTCATTTGTAATTGATGTAGCTACTGCCCACATTGTAGGGGCTACTTGATTGAAGGAATGGTTTCCAAGAAGTCTGAGAAGATTTGTATGAAATGATACAGAGTACAGCAAGCAGAACAAGGAGAACAGTTTATACAATAACAACAACTTTGCATAGACAAACAACTTCAAAAGACTTAAGCACGATCAATGCAATGACCAACCATGATTCCAGAGGACTGATTATGAAACATACTATCCACTACCTGACAGACAGATGATGTTTTCAAATTGCAGAATAAGACATATATTTTTGGACACAGGCAATGTGGGAATCTGTCCTCCTTGATAATGTAGATTTATATAAAAAAAGTTCTGTTTTTCCTTTTTTCCTCATTTTTTGAAGGAAGATGGGGAAAGATAAGGGAGATAAGGATAAGGTTGCCTGAAAAGAAAAGAAAGAAAAGATGATCATTGAAACATGTTTTTTAAACATAGAGAACAGAAGGAAGGCTAATAGAAATTACAGATAAGAACGAAGTAACATATTGAGGTTATTATACACTTAAAAAAGAAAAGAAAGACAAAATAATAGAGATCTGCAGTTTCATGTATCACCCTCTCTTTTTATCTACTACTATGTATATCTAAGTGCTCTTGGTTATTGTGAAGGTCTTTAAAAGTTGGGAAAAATGGTCTCTAAAGTCCTCACCCCCTGACAAGAAAAAAAAAAGAAAGAAAAGAAATAAGAGAAAAGGAAGATGTTATCAGAGATCTCTAATCTTCTGTAAAGCATGTATGTACAGGACATTAGATATAAGGCATTCTGCTACCATAACCCATACATAGTAACTGATTTACTTTGAGTTAACTCCATTCATCCAAGAAGATTGGCCCAGGCTCTGATCTACATTGATAAAGCAGAAAAAGAAACAGGGAAAAAAAAGACATTTTCTCTTTTCTTTCTCTTTTCTCTAATTCTTCTAGCAAGATCCGTATCTATATATCTTTCTGGCCTTATCTAATAGTATTTGCCTTTTAACCACTCTGCACTTTGGCCCAATTGCTGTTCTCTGAACATTGCATTCCATTTTTTTTTCTCTGGGTGCTTGATCAAGCTGTCTCTTATCCTTGAAAGCCTTTCCCTCCTCACTTTCATTTCTTGGAATCCTTAGCTCCCTTTGAAGGTTTGGCTCAAGTGCTATGTTCTATAGGAGGCCCATCCTGTTCCACTCCTGCCCCCTTTCTAAAATGCTTCCCCACACTTTGAAATTAATTTGTATATGTTTTAGGGTTATTTATCTCTTTTCATTGTGTCCAACCCACCCACCTCAGAATAGAAACTTTTTTTGGGTGAGGATAGTTTTATTCTTGTCTTTGTATGTCTAGCACAGTGGACACAGTAGGTACATGATAAGTAATTGCTGAACTGAAATGAACTGATTCAGTAAGACAGAGAACCTGATTTTATCCTTTAATAAGTAAGTACTACTCAAATAGCTGCTGCACTGCCAAAGGGCTAGAAACCTGTTTATTTTGTCATTAACGAAGGGCAAAAAAACTTTCTGAAATTTTGACTCAGGATACTGGGATTTAAAGTGATGTTCTTTACCATCTATCCTAGAATTTTTCCCTAGCAGTGTAAAAGGCAAGCTCTCACAAAGTTTGGTCTTGTCTAAGTTGATAGAATGTTTTAAGGCATGGCTCATTTTTTGTTTTTGTTTTTGTTGTTGTTGCTGTTTTCAGTTTCTGCTTTAGTGAAGATGGGACAAGAACACGGATTTCTAAGTCAATGGCACCTCTTGAGTTGACCTGGATATGGCACTGGGGATTTTTTTTTAAATCACAAACTGCTGTCAATTACCAGGTATGATCATGATAATACATATTTAATTTATTCACATAACATTTACATAACACTTCAAGGTTTGCAAAAACACTTTTCAAAGAGTTTAACATTTGATTCTCACCACAAACTTGAAAGGTAGGTGTGATTAGCCCCATTTTACAGATGAAGACCCTGAAGCTGAGAAAGATTAAGTGACTTGTCCAGGGTCACACTATGAAATTTCTATTGACTTTGTCCTTGGAGAGTAGCATTGGGGCCATAATTTTTAACACCAAAGTGGATGTATAGGAAACTCAATCCTTATGTATTAAGTTAACTTGTGTCTCCCTCTCTGCACCACCCAGCAATTTTTAATGAGACTTGTTTTCTCTTCTCAGCATGAACAACTTTAGGAAATGATAGCTCTTGGGACTCAGTTAGGCTCCTGATCATTTCTAAACTAAGGACTCACCAAGTTTCAGAGGATTTTAAAATGAAAAGTATATATTCACCCATCTCTCCTTTGGGGACTACATATGTGAATTTTATATTTAAAAAAATTTGTCTCACTGAGCCAGAGAATAAAGGGCTTAATAATGGATGACAAGCTATTTCTAGGTAAAATAACTGGTTGACATACTAGCTCCCTAAGGAGAAAAGATTGGTTGAAATCCATTTACCAGTCACTGACAACTGTGCTAGAAAGGGTGAATCCATTTGCCTCAGTCTTCTTTCTAGAGTACGTATCCCCGTACCAAAAACCTCATCAGAAGTTAATAAAAGTAGTACAGCATTGGGAGTCAGGAGAACTGAGTGCAGTTTGGAGGAAAATATTTGGAACCTCTAATTCAGAGAGTCTACTATGAGGCATGTACAAGGTCACTGACAAAAAGGGAGGCTTTACATACAGCAAAAGATCTAGGGAGGTTCTTTTTATGGCAGCAAAATACCAGAAATGAAGTTGATGCCCATTGACTGGGAAATGGCCAAACAAATTGTGGTCTTTGAATGTAATAGGATATTCCTGCACTGTAAGAAATTACCAGCATGATGAACACAGAGAATCATGGAAAGATTTACATGAATTGATGCAAAGTGAGATGAAGAAAGGTAGGAAAACAACATAGACAGTAAACACAATAATTCAAATAAAAAGAAAAACCATCACAAAGTAATCAAACTGACATTTTGTGAATTGATAATGAATAAGGTTGGCCCTACAGAAGAGATTTGAGAAAATATCTCCCCCTCTTCTTTTGCAAGAGGTTGAGGTTCCTTATCCACAGATAAGGAATATATAATATTCTACTAAACTTTTCCAGTTAACAGATTGATTGATTTTACTGATCCTCTTCCCCTTTTACTTCCTTTTTAAAAAAAATTCTTTGTTATATGGGATGAATACCTGGGAGGGGAAGGGACACAAGGGAAAATCTAAGTAATAATTAAGAAAAGATATCAATAGAAATTAATCTTAAAAGATTTTGGGCTGGGTATACAATAGGTTATAATCTCTGCTATTAAGAAGGCTGAAGCTTATGGATCACTTGAGCTCAGGAGTTCTGAGCTTCTTTGAGCTAATTCCAATCAAGTATCTGAATTAAATTCTGCACCAAATCTTGGACTGTGGAGTCAAGCTCTCTGCTTAAAAATGGGAGACCTGCTCCAGGTTGGAAATGCAGCAGGTCAAAGCTCCCATGCTGATTAACTGCTATATTTCCAGCATAAGAGAGTTAGGGAGATTCAGTCTCAAAATCAAACAAACATAAAATGTTTGAGTTTTGGGGCAGATTGCAAACTTAATATGCATCTTATTGGTGGAGTTGTGAAATGATCCAACCATTTTGGAGAGCAATTTGGAACCATGCCCAAAAGGTTATAAAAATGTGTATCCTTTGACCCAGCAACAGCACTTCTAGGACTGTATCCTAAAGAGATCATAAAAATAGGGAAAGGACCCACATGTACAAAAATATTTATAGCAGCTCTTTTTGTGGTGGCCAAGAATTGGAAATTGAGGGGATGCCCATCAATTGGGGAATAGCTGAGCAAGTTGTGGTATATGAATGTAATGGAACACTATTGTGCTATAAGAAATGATGAGCAGGCAGACTTCGGAAACACATGGAAACACTTTTATGAACTGATGCTGAGTGAAATGAGCAGACCTAGGAGAACATTGTGCACAGAAACAGCAACATGGTGCAATGACTAATTTTGATAGACTTAGCCCTTCTCAGCAATGCAAGGATCTATGACATCTCCAAAAGTCTCATGATGAAAATGCTATTCGCATCCAAAGAAAGAACTATGGAGTTTGAATGCAGATCAAAGCATACTATTTGCTCCCTTTTCTTCTGTTTTGTTTTGTTTTCTCTTTCTTGTTTTTCCTCCTATTGGTTCTAATTCTTCCTTACAATATCACTAATGTGAAAATATGTTTAATAGGAATGTATATGTATAGCCTATATCAGAGAGCATGCTGTCTTGTGAAGGGAGGTGGTGAGGGAGGGGGAGAAAAATTTTAAACTCAAAAGCTTATGGAAGTGATTGTTGTTAACTGAAAATAAATTAATAAGAAAGAAAGAAAAAAAATAAAAGTTTTGTTTCCCTTTTGAAAAAAAACTTAATATGCATCAACAGTGTGCTATGACAGTCAAAAAGCTAACATAATCTTTGATTGCATTCAAGCATGACTTCAAGGAATAAGGAGGTGATAGTCCCATTGTATTTAGCCTTTATAAAAATGTATCTGTAATATAATGAATAATAATAGTTAGCATTTAAATAACACCTGATAGGTGCCAGACACTGTGTTAAGCACTTCACAAATATCTCATTTTATCCCCACCACTCTGCAAGGTAGTTGCTATTATTATTTCCATTTTACAGTTGAGGAAACTGAGGAAACAGAAGTTAATTGGTCAAGGTGACATTGCTAGTATCTGAAACTGGATTTGAACTCAGATCTTCCTGACTCAAGGGCTCTATCTACTGTGCCACCTTGCTGCATAGATAATCATGTTCCATTCTGGGCACAACATTTACAGAAGCACATTGGTAAACTGGCAGACACACCAAAGGGGGAAATCAGGATAGTGAAAGGCCTATAGCTCATAACAGGATTTTGTGGAAAATCCAGAGATATCTAATCTGGAGAAGAGAAGACTCATGGGGGACATGATTTTAAGAATTTGAAATGCCCCACAGCTTTTTCAAAAGAACTGCTCTCAGTTTTCCTGGCACCCAACCCTGTACTATTTTTATTAACTTCTGATGAGGTTTTTGATATAGGAATATATCCTCTAGATGTGGGAATTTTGATATGGGAATACATACTCTAGAGCAAGACTAAGGCAAACCATCACCTTTCTTGGTACAGTTGCCACTGATGGTAAATATATTTCACCCAATGCTTTCTCCGTATCTTGAGGTAATACATCAGTCGGTTTTGTTTGTTTGTTTGTTTTTACCTAGAAATGTCTTAATCATTATCAACTGCTTGACCCTCTGGATTTTTTTTTAATCCAAATTTAGTCCTCAAGAATCTGAAAGGCTATCCTTTGGAAGAAGATTTTTTTCTGTTTGGCCCCAGATGTAATAATTAGGACCAATGGGGGAGGGTTGCAAAGAGGTAAATTTAGGCTTAAGTGAGGAAAAAATCTCAATAAAATTAGAGGCTACCCAAAAGTAGAATGGGCTACATCTAGAGGCATAGGATTCCTCCTCAAGTGATGTCTTCAGACAAAGGCTGGATGATGGTGCCTGGTACTTAGTAGGTGCTTAATAAATATTTATTGATTGACTAACAACTGGTCACCAATCAGTAATATGGTAGAAAGAATTCTTTTTTGGGCATGAGTTAGTCATGATAATCACTGTGTTCCTTTCCAGTTCTGAAATTCTTTGATTCTGTTAAAAGATTTCCATTTATTCCACAATCTGTTCAATTCATTGTGTAACAATCTACCAATCTATGCTTTGTTATACTAATACACACTGATAACAACTTACATGCGAATTCCTTTTTAACAAAGTTCCTTTTTCGCAAAGGACTTGTCTTACAACAACTCTGTGAGCAGGTAGTAACTCTACTATTGCAAGGGCAGCCTAGTATACTAGAAGGAGGCTTTGGCATCAGAGGGTAAGGTAAATTTTTTTTTTGGCAATTGGGGTTAAGTGACTTGCCCAGAGTCACACAGCTAGTAAGTGTCAAGTGTGTGGTCTGAGGCCGGATTTGAACTCAAGTCCTCTTGACTTCAGGGCTGGTGATCTATCCACTGCACCACCTAGCTGCCCCAAGGGTAAATTTTTGACTCTGTTACTTATGATCTGGGGGACTTCAGGAACTTCTCTTAAACTTTCTGGGCCTCAGTATACTCATCTATAACATGATGAAGTTCCTTGCCCTTGCTCTAAGTTTAAGATGCTATTCTTTGCTTTTTTATCTATGAGGAAATTGAGGCTCAGGGAGGTTAATTGGTGGTCAACCAGTGGTGGATCTTGAATTCACTGTCATGTCTACTGACACAAGGTTCAATGTCCTTTCCATTACACCAACTTCTTCCAGTTTCCCTCTATGCCTCAGTATCCTCAATTGTAAAATAGAGATAATAATACTTTGCCAATCTCTCTCAGGATATGGCTCCAAGTGTAAAATGAAATCATTTCCCCTCCTGGTCCTATTCCTGATTTTCTCTAGACTTCAAAACTATGTCTCTTCTACTGCCTGTTAATCCTGAAACTACCCTCAGCACATTGGACTTCCTTATCCACGAATAGCTTACCACCTCATTGGGCACTAAACATGGAATGTAACTCCACAAGGTCCACCTCCCTTTTCCCACTGGTGAGTTCCTCCTGATACTGTCTACAGCCTGGAGTGGCTTTGGCTGATTTCCCTTCATTTCCCTCCTAACTCTCCTAACTTTCTCTAGACCTGAAAATCATGCCCCTTCACTGAATAACTTCATCCCCAATCTTCCAAAGGATAGCCTTTCAGATTCTTGAGGACTAAATACATGAAAATTTGGATTAAAAAAAATTCAGAGGATCAAACAGTTGATAATGATTAAGACATTTCTAGGTAAAAACAAACAAACAAACAAAACTGACTGATGTATTACCTCAAGATAAGAAGAAAGCATTGGATAAAATATATTTACCATCAGTGGCAACTGTACCAATTTCAGATCTCTTTTGTGTGCTGCCTTTCCCCATTAGAACATAAGCCCATTGAAGATAGACTGTCCTTATTTTTACTTGTATTTGTATCCCCGGTGCTTAACACAGTCCTGGTTACACTGTAAGCATTTGTACATTCCCTCCATTTCTCCGTCTTACCTCTCTTCTTTCCTTCCTTCCTTACATGAAAGTATTTTTGGGGAAAAAAGATTAAATATACTCTTCCAATGCTGTATCTGATAAATCTCAGTGAATGATTCTCCTTAAGGGAAGATAGGGATAGAAGAGGTACAGAACATATTTCATTCTTCAAGGTCATTATTAAGTCTAGGAATGGCACAGAGAGTTTCTCTGGGATTTTGGTGGAAATTCACACAACCATCAAATTGTAATCACTTTTAGTTTTCAGAAGTATCTTTAAGATTGTGAGGGTTTGTGGGCAATGACAAGACAAGATTTATATGAACTGATGCAAAGTGAAGTAAGAAATACCAGGAGATCCTTTTGCACAATAATAGCAATGTTGTAATAATAATCAACTGTGAAAGATTTGCTACTTTGATCAATACAATGATCCAAAACAATTCTAAGAGACTCATGATGAACAGTTCTATCCACCTCCAGAAAAAACTATGAAGTCTGAGTGCAAATTGAAGTATGATTTTCTCACTTTATTTTTCTTGCTGTTTTGGAAACATGACTAAAATGTGTTTTGCATGATTTCACATGTTGCATGCTTTCTCAGTGGGTGGGAGAGGGGGTAAAAAGGAGGAAGAGAATTTGGAATTCAAAATTCAAAAAGATAGTTAAATTAAAACATAAATTAAAACATTTTAAAAGAGAATGAGGATTCATTGTTCTTGTGTGTTTTTATTTCAGCATATTAAAATTATATCATTAATTATAGGGTTTTTTCTCCACAATGGCCTAGTGATGTGTAAAGAGATTAATTAGCTCAATTGGTTACAATTATTCCTTTTTTATAGGGGTTTTAAATCACTATATGTAGAATGAGCTCATCCACATTTTGTTGTGAGAGTATCAAGTAGATGCAAGACTATATCTGCAAGTTTACTATACTTTTGGGTGGTGGTATAGATACAGAAAATTGTATAGGAAGACAAAATCCAGAAAACATATACAGAAAATTTTTAAAAAAAGAAGCTTATAAAGGGACATTGAAGTTGACAGCACAATTTTATCACTAGCTCATTAAACTTAATCTATACATTTAAAATGACAAGCTATAAATAACAGACCTTTACAGTTTTAGTGTACGTGTTTTTCTTTGTTTATTTGAATATTTATGTGTGTTGATGGGCATTAACTTTAAAATTTTAAATGATAAAATATATATGGAGCTGTCAGAAATCTTAGAGAACTGAGTCCCTTTATTTTACAAATAAGCATACTGAGGCCCAGAGAAGATAATTGACTTAATATGACTTAGGGTCATACAGCCAGTCAGTAAGAAAAAGTACTAGAACTCAGGTTTGCAAATTCCTAGTCTAGTATATTCTCTACTGTAATATCTTCCACATCGCCAGAGTTAGGGGCTTGGCACCTTCACAATCTAGAAAATCCACATAAAATTTTTTGGCCCTCCCTTTGTACCAGAGAAATCTGAATTATTATGGTATTAAAAGATAAAATATTTTGATATTAAACAATATTATAATGAATTTCTGAGTTTCTAAACTTTTTCTCTGTCATCTGCTGGCCTTCACGTGTCATCTGCAGCTTCTGCAAAACTCCCCCAAAATTCCCATTTAATTTCTTATGCCAACCTGTGATATATCAAAACTGTGATGGGGAAAGTCACAATGTGGAAGGGATAACTGTACTATAGTGCACTACCATGTAGGCATTTCAACTTGAGAACCATTCAAAATTTGGTGAGCAAATTGCAATAAGATAGATAAATAAGGGATTTTTTAAGTGCTTATTGTGTGTCAAGTACTGAGGATATAAAAAATCAGGAAGTAAGACAGTCCTTCCTCTCCAAGACAGTCCTTGCCATTATGTTTCAATAAGAGAAGATAAGACATAAAAATGGAGCTGGAAATTGGAATGGATGTGAGGGAAGGAGGGTACCCACTTGTGGGTAAAACAGCTAGTATAGAGGATTAGCACAGGCCAGAGTGGGCAGGAAAGGAGATGAGCAATATTACTGGGCTTCTCAAGATATGAATGTCCCAGGCAAAGACTCATTAGTCACCAAGTTGGGCTCAGGGTAGAGATTCCATCGCATTTAGGGTGGACTTTTGTAACAAGAGAAGGGAGAAAAAATATAAATAGAGACAAAGTAGGGTAAAATAAAGCATTAATTTGGAAAAAGTTCCCATTTTGGTTGTTTCCAGAATCCTTCACGTACCCTTCTCAGAAAAAGGGCTGAACCACAAACATGAATAGTGGCACATGTGAGTATCTAAATATTGAAATTTTCCTGAATTTATTTCCTTGATGCTTCCGACATTCATTCAGCTTGAGAAGAAATGGGTGTTGCAGACAGATTCTAGGATCAAAGTGCAGTTTGCCAGAGTAGTCATTTTACAATCATTAGACGGTTATCCTTCTGGAATAATTTGAGTTTAGTCCTGTCCAGAAGCAACAACATTGATTGCATTGCTCCTGCGGATCCCTTCTTGGTTGATAGCTCTGCGGAAATTACTTTGATCACTTCTAATCAGTTGACAATCAATGCTAGGTGTATTTGATAAGAAAAGCTTAAAATGAAATGTCTATTTCTGGGTCCCTTAATCTATATAAGCTGCTACTTCTCTCATTTATTTATAAAGGCATAAATATTTTAACTTTTCAGCTCTATGTAGATGATTAAGATAGGTATTAACCAAAAATTACAAATGGAGTAATATATTAATAACCCATATTTCTTCAACACTTTAAGGTTTCCAAAGTGCTTTCTTAGGGCAGAGCCAAGATGGCAGAGTAAAAGCAGTGACTTGCTTGAGCTCTCTCCCAAACCCTTCCAAATTCCTATAAAAAAATGTCTCTAAACAAATTCTAAAGCAGCAGAACCCACAAAAAGACAGAGTGAAACAAATTTCCAGCCAAAGACAAAGTGGATAGTTGATCAGAAAAGTATATCGCGCCAGACTGGGAGAGGAGTGCAATTCGGCATGGGCACGCAGGCCACAGTGAACCTGGAGCAGGCCTCAGAGGATAGAATCAGGGGCAGCTGTGGTGGTTTCCAGACCTCTCAACCCATAAAGGCCAAAGACAACTTAGAAGGTCAATAGGAAAAGTCTGTCCTATGGTGGTGAGAGAGAAGCATGGTGGGGTTCCAGCCCCATTCCCCGAGCTTGGCCCTGGGGCAGCGGCTGCCTCCTGAGCTTCCAGCCCACAGACTGAGGGGGAATTGAGTGGCAGATCAGAGGGGGATTGCAGGGATCTCTCTGCTGGTGCAGGATTCTCTTGCTTTCCCTGTGCTTGGATTTGGGTCACAGTTCTGGGTGGCGGTCCTGGGGTGAGGAGGAGTGCTGGCATGGTAGAGCTTGTAGTGGCTGTGGAGAGGAACTCCTCCTCACAGTTCCAAGACAGAAAAGAGTGTTTGTGGTCACTCATAGACCAGGGCACAGGCCAGGAAAGGAGTAAACACCTCGCCCTTGATCATAGCACCTTGGAAGAACTGAAAATTTACAGGTCCCTAGAAGTATCTCTGAAAACAGCTGCACAAAACCCCTGAAGCTTGGGACAGTACATTCTCCACACTGGAAACAGACCCCTACCTTAACAAAGAGTTTGTAACTCAAGTAATTGGCTGGGATCATGAGCAAGCAGCACAAAGAGTCAGACTATATTATCTTACTTTGATGACAAAGAAAATCAAAGTGCTCTCTTCACAGTAACCATGAAGTATGGAGTACAATTGTTATTACCACCTAGTTTATAGATAAATAATCTTGGGCTCAGAAAAGTCAAATTATTTGCTTATCACTACATTGCTGGTTAAGTGTTGAAGACAAAACTCAAAACCAGGTGTCTTGATTCTGGGTCTGCTGCACTTTCAACTTTTATCAGACTGCCTTTCAGTGTTATGGGTGTGATCCCCTAATGTGGTTGTACCAGTGATGCCCTTTTTATCTTTGTACCTGTGAGAATGGCAGTAACAGGGCAGATCCCTTCCTCCAAGCAATACGGAAGGGTGAAATGCCTAGCAGAAGAGCTTGATGAGCCCATGCTGAAACAGTGTGGAGAAGTGGACAGAAAGCTAGATGTGGAGTCAGAAGATCCGATTCGAACTCCAGTTTTTATCATTACCATCTATGGCCTTTGGTTAATCACTGTAACCTCTGTAAGCCTTAATTTCATCATCCATAAAAGATGGATAATAAACCTTGTACTTCCTACCTCATAAGTTATTTTGGGGAAAGCATTATGTAAGCCTTAAAATTCTATGTACACATGAGTTTTATTATTCCTGTGAGAAAGTTCACTGACCCTCAAATAGAATAAAGTGATATGTTATAAATTATTTGAAAAAATAAGCAAGAAAACAAATCCTGATATTCAGTGGAACTGCACTTTTGTCCTGTCCAATGGATAGCTCTAAATGCAACCAAATAGAATGTAATAATATATAACTGCAATGTCCAATTTTGGATAAAGGGGCAAAACCAGTATATAAAAGAATGCCTTAGGTTTCTAGGCTTTACATCTTTCATGAGCAGGTCAGTGAAGCCTTTGCTTTTCCAACATTAAGCTAAGATTAATCATGAATTGTGTTTTTGCTAAATCTTTACTATATGATAGCCCAAATGTTATCCGACACATCAATGAGGCTTCTCTTTTAGCAACTCTGAGTCTATTAATTTAAAAGCTATTAAGGAAGACGAAACATCCAGAAGAAAACAGTAATTCTTAGTCATTAGAGAGTATTAATGCTCCATATGCAGGCTTGTGTGGGTTATACCCAATATGACATTTCCTCTTTCCTTGATAGTATTCTTCCCCTCCAGGACTTGTGAACTGTTCCTAATTACCAGGATATGTTGGCTCTATTTCACTTAGAGGTCAGGGATTTTATAACAACAATAATGTCAAGAATATTGAAACTCTTCTCTGAAATCACAGAATCATAAAATCTTAGAGCAGGAACAGACCTCAGATTCCATCTAGGCCAATCCATAGCTGACCAAGAATAACTTTGACAAAATCTCCAGGAAGTGATCAGCTAGCCTATAATTAAGGACCTCCAGAGTTAGTCCATTTCACTTTGAGACAGCTGCAATTAAGAAGTTTTTCTAACATCTAGCCTAAATTGGTCTCTGTAGTTTCTACTCACCTCCATTAGTCTTCACTTTGGAAGCAAAGTACAACAAACTCCATCCCTCTTCCATTCAATAATCTTTCAAATACATGAAGACAGTTATCCCCATCTCACAAAGTCTACTTTTCTCCAGGTTAAGCACACAGAGTTCTTGAAACCTATACCATGATATGAGCTTAAGGATTTCAACATTCTGGTCTCCCTCCTTTGGATACTATCAGCTTATCAAAATCTTTCTTAAACTGTAGTGACCAAAATTTCATACTTGCAAAGGAGAAGCAAAAGGAGACAGGCTTTCTAATGTGATATCCATAGCTGAATACCATATTCCAGGGATCTAACCCTGGCACAGAGGGACCAGCACTTCCTATGCCTTTCCTACTGCAAAAAAAATAGTTAGCATTAGGTTTTGTTTTTGTTTTTGGCTACTATGTCATACTATTGAATCATATTGAGTTTGAAGTCTAGTAAACTTTTCTTGGGTAGAAGCAATCCTTGGTAATATATACCAGTCTATTTACCCTAACTGTGTTGCCTCCCATTTATCTTTTAATTACCTGAAATTTTGATTATTATGCCATATTCAGAAGCCATTGCTTTTTGGGGAAAAGTAACAGGAAAACAATACAAATAATCATTTTTTCTATGATCATTTATTTGATTGTCTATATGTCTCTATTTTAATATTTCTCACAATATTTTTTCTCTTGAAAATACAAAGTAAAAAAAAGTTTACACTTTTAAAAATTTTGAGTGAAATGCCAATTTGGAACCACTCTTCCAATACACCTGCCCCACTCTTTTTGAAAGAGAGAAAAAAGAAGAAAAATTATTATAGAATACATCATTTCTAAAAGGGACTTTCAGTATCAGTCATAATAATTTATCCAAACATTCTTATCTTAACTCATAAAAGCACTTTGTAAATAATTAATCTTATTAAGATGTGTATATATGCCAAGGCTTCAGATAATATCTCTATTCTCTATGCAGACAACTCCCAAAGGATAATATTTCTCCCAGTGACCTCTCCCTAGATTTTTAGTCTCTTATTTCCATTTTCCTGATGGATATCTCTACTTGGAGGTCCTGTTCACACCTCAGATTCAATGTGTTTAAGACTGAACTTCTTATCTTCACTTCAAACTTTCCCATTTTGTCCTCTCACTCAGGGCCCATCAATTCCTCAATTTAGAATGATGGAATCACCACTGTTCCTATAACCTTAGAGTCTTCTTTGACTCTTCTCTTTTTTCCTTCGTGGCTACAGAATCCTATAAATTCTACTTGTGAAATATTTCCTTTATCCATATCCTCTTTCGTACTCCCACTTCAAGCATCTTAGTTGATTCTCATTCTTTCTCTCCTAGACTATTGTAATGGGATCTCCTCCCTGTTTTTCCTCCCTCCAGTCTATCCTCTCACCAATCTATCCACGTACTGTTGTCTGAGTAATCTTTCTGATTCACTTGTCTGGTCATTGCTCTGCTCTACTCAAAAACCCAAACCCTTCAGTGGTTCCCCTCACCACTAAACAAAATATAAGCCCCTCAGTTATCAGTCTCCAATCTACCTTTCCAGGAATATCTCATTCTATACTCACCCCTTCACACGTTTTCTGTTCTGCAAACAGACATGACTTCTGTCCCCCATTCTTGTTTTACCCTCTTTCATTTCCATGCCTTTGTTATATTAGCTTTTTTGGCTGCTAAGTCACATTGCTGAACCATATTGAATTTGAAGTTCACCTTCATTAACTTCCCCCTTCAGCTGAAAATGATCTCTCCTTTCTCAAATTTCACAAATTAGGGCACTGCTTAGACCTTTACATGTTGCAAGTTCCCCTCTACTTAACATTCTCTCTCCCTAGTTATTTGTGTTTTCATGCTCTCTTTCCTTAAATTGATTATCGAGGTATATGTTACGCTGCCATTGCCACCACCACCATCACCCCCTCTCTCTCCAGAAATTTCTGAGACAGGTGTCTGAGACATATGTGTGTGTGTGTGTGTGTGTGTGTGTGTGTGTGAGAGAGAGAGAGAGAGAGAGACAGACAGAGACAGAGACAGAGATAGAGACAGAGAGATAGAGACACAAAGAGAAAGAAACAGAGAGAGACAGGATTCTAACTCAGGTCTTCCTGATTCCAACCCAGGCACTCCATCGACTATGTCACCCAGCTGTCTTATAATAACTTGCACATAATAGTACCTTATTAACATGTATTTGCTGAATTGAATCAAATTAATTATACCAATTCTAACATTTTACTACTCTCATTTTATGAAACAAATATATAAAGAGGTTAAATAGTATGATATAATTGATAGCATGTCTCATTGTTTTTCCTTGATTACCTCAAATAATGATTCTCAATCATTTTTATCTGGTGCCCACAACTCCTAGTGTCCTATGTTATTATTATTCCTTTACTAAGTCAAACTCTCGTTTCAGAGAAATTCTGGTTTAGAATTTTTCTGTGTTGTCCCATCTTCCAAAATTGATCCCTCTAATAGTGTAAATCTGTTCGTCACAAGCAGAAATGTACCGGCAGTAATTTTCCCAAAGTGTCTTATGGAGTCTTTTATCTCATTGTTTACATGGAATTAACAGAAAATAGATAACTTCTGTAAGTCTAAAACAGACAGTTTTTAAAATAAAGACTACTAGTCACGAAGATCTCTTTGTGCACAGATATATTAAGAAAAGTAAGGACTTGTGTTGCATGCGCCAACTACTGATGATCCAATTTCTTTTTTTTGCATGTCAGTAGATGCCAAATGCTGCTCAACAAATGATTGCCAGGAAGGAGACAAGGCTTTGTCCAAAACAGTGGTGAATGTGTGTCCCTAGGTTTTTCTCCCTTCCTTTTATTGAACTACAGTCAGTGTGTGAGCAGTCAGTCATTCGAGAACGGAGAACACCTGGAGTGAGAAAAAGTTGCACATGGCAGGCTGGGAAGCATTCCAGCTGCCTTCTAGGTTATAAAGCTGTTTAACGTTCACAAATGTTCACAAGTTGCCAGTAGCTGCTGGGACCAAGAGGAGAAACATTCAAAAAAAGTCAAGCATGGAAAGCAGATATATTCCTCCCCCTACCCCACTTACGTACCCACTTTATTAGTGACAAATGAATGACTTCTTTCACCTTTGTTTAATTATGAAATGGATCACAATAACTAGAAATATCAACTGCCCAAGGAAGGAACCCAAATTATTGAAGACCTTATTTGTTGTATAACTGGGGGATCTATTCAGGGTCAGAGTGTTTTGGAGGACATATTCAACCAACCAATCAACAAGCATCTTTTAAATAGCTACTATGTGCCAAGAACCCAAGATATTGTTAAAAACCAAAACAGCACCCCCCAGACACTTACATTCATTCTACTATGACAAGAATTAAAGTGTCTTTGCCCAAAAAAAGGGCTTCACATCTGCAAAACTGTGTGTCCTATATTGTACCAGGGCACCCATTTGCTCTGTGGCCTGGATCCTTTGTTGTTAACCAAATTATCTGAACTAGTGGATGATTTACAATTCAGAAACCCACTGGGTAAGGTGACTAGAGATCATTTATTAGGCAGCATCATAGTAGATTACATCATCTCTTCTTTCCATGCAATGCTCTTTCCCCAAGTGACTTATGTTGACATGCTTGGCTACTCACTAGGCCCTTTCCCTGTTGTCTCTGTCTGCCTGTCTGTTTGTCTATCTCTCTCCTCTTCACCTTTCCCTCAGTTTTCTTCAATCTTTCTGTTTCCTCGCCTTCTATGGCCAGATGATTTCAATTCCTTCATCCTCACCTCTATCCCTCCCCAAATACTTCACAAGATTGCATATCAAAATGGGCCAACATCTAGAGTATACATTGTACTTTTCTTCCTTGGGGTGGTGGTGGTGGTGTGGTGTCCTGTTCACTGGAATACCTTCCCACTGCAACTACCCCTACTTCTTCTTCTCACTTGGTTGTCAAGACAAGATTTATCCATATACCTCCCTCTTCCTGAAGTGACTTATATGAAATCCAGTCATTTTAATTGCAATCAGGGCTGGACTTACATGTAGGCTAACCAAAAATATCTCCACGTAGGCTGGCCTGAAATCTCAACCAATATCATCGTTCTTTAAGTGATTTTCTTCATAAAATTGCATAATTTTAAGGCTGGAAGCTGTCTTTGGAGATCCAATCCAATAGCCTCATCTTACATACAGCATGCTTATCAAACTTGCTGACAGTGCAGTACTCTGAAGGATAGGAAACATGCTGGATGACAGAATCAGGATCCATAAAATTCTCAGCAGGTTAGGATAATGGGCCACATCTAACAAGATGAAATTTAATAGGGATAAATGGAGAAGACTCATACTTACATAAAAAAAATCAACTATGCAAGCTGAGGATGGAGGAAGCATGGATAAACCATGATTCATGTGGAAAAAAGCTAGGGTGTCTTAAGGTCAATTTAGGAATCAACAGGATGACATAGAACCTGCCCCCCATTATTTTATCTGAGGTTGTATTAATAGAGAAATAATAATAATAGTAGTAGCTGTCGGTAACAAAGCACTTTCAAGTTTGCAAAGTACCTAGCATACCTTATTTCATTTGAGCCTTGTAACAACCCTGTGAAGTAGGTATTAAAGACATTATCACCCTGATTTAACAGATGAGGCAGCCGAGGTTAAGAGAGAGGGAAGGAACTTGTTGAAGATCATGTGCTAGGCAGAATTAAAGTCAAATGCAAGATTTAAACTTAAGATGATCATACTTTCTAATGCACTTTCTATCTGGGTGGCTGGACCTGGAACCTGGAAGACTTAGGTTTGAATCCTGCCTCAGACAGCTTCTACTTGTGTGACCCTGAGCAAATCACTCAACCTCTACTATATCAATTTCCTCATGTTTAAAATGGGGATAATAATAGCACCTACCTCCCATTGTTGTTATGAGGATAAAATGTACTCCTCTGGATTTCTCCATCATGCCCCTGCAATCTTTTCATCCTGAAAGGTCACTGCAGCCCAGGACTTCACACCTCCAGAGTACTCTTCCCCTTCCTCTGACAGGATGACTCCTCCCAGAACCACCATTTAGGGAGGGCACATACAATCAGGCTAAGCATCTCATTTCCCTTGACGGTGCTCTCCTTAGTACTTCTCATTCTTCCTCCCTCCCCCTCTCCCACAAAAGAGCCAAGTACCTTCTTTCCTCCCAAGCCCTTTTCCAGCTTCTTTTTATGTGTTGCCTTCCCCCAGGAGAACGTAAGCTCTTTGAGGGCAGAGACTGCCTTTCTTTTTGCTTTGCATTCCCATCTCAGTATACTGCAGGGCACATAATGAATGCTTAATAAATGCTTTTTTGACTGACTGACTAAAGTGCTTTGCAAACTTTAAGGCACAATATAAATACTATTATTCTTACTGTTATTATTATTATTAGTGTAAGCTCCTCTCTCTGGACTTTGGCCTGGTCAGCCTATATCTCAGTATTGGAATTTGTTCTGAACACATTTAGGAAAGGCGTTGACAAGTATGAGAACACCTGGGGGAGAGTGACCAAGATGGTAAGTGGACTGAAAATCACATCAGATGAAACAATTGGGAATGTTTAACCTTAAAAACAAGGAGGAAGAACATGACAGATGTCTTCAACTTTGACTTACCCGTTACATGGAGGCCAACTAAATGGAAAGGAGGCTAGACCTATTCACTTTAGTCCTAAAGGGCC
Source organism: Vombatus ursinus (assembly GCF_900497805.2). Classification (NCBI taxonomy): domain Eukaryota; kingdom Metazoa; phylum Chordata; class Mammalia; order Diprotodontia; family Vombatidae; genus Vombatus; species Vombatus ursinus. The sequence goes on from NW_020954608.1 coordinate 12,469,208, forward strand.
AAACTAGAGTGAAAATGATAGAAAGATAAGGGAAACGTTCTAAAAATCAAACGTGGGACCAGTTCTAAAGGCAAGTCACACGATCAACAGTTTTACAACTGAAAGGACAGAAGGGACAAGAATTTATTATTAAGCACCTACTATGTGCCAGGCACTATGCGAAGTGCTTTAAAAATATTATACCATTTTATCTTCACATCACCCTTGGGGGGGAGGTGCTATCATTCCTTAGAGATGATTGTTCTAACCTTTTCATTTCCACAGGAGGACACTGAAGCCCAAAGAGTTGTACAAGTTCATGCGGTTAATTAATAGCAGAGTCACAGGAAGAATCCAAGTGAGAGCACTGACTGGCCTCAGAGTCAAGGGACCTGCATTTAATTCCCAAGTCCATAACTTATTATCTCAATATCTGGTCAACAGGCAAGTCCCTTACCCTCTCTGAGCCCCAATTTCCTGATCTTTAAAGTGGGAATAAACTATTTGCACTACTTTTTTCTTTTTCCTTTTTTTCCGCTTAATAGTATTTATTTTTTCCTTTCCCTGTTGTCTCTGTCTGCCTGTCATCCTTACTGGATGTAGTCAGGAACTGAGTTTCACTTTTTTTTGTATCTCTCTCAGTGGCTATCACATTGTTCTGCCCAGAGCGGGCATTTAAGAAATGGCTATTTGCACTGTATTGTACAATAGCATACTATTGAATTGAATTAAAACATCAGATCAGGGAACTCTTGACATCCAAGAAGCTCTCTTGTTGATCAGTCATTTCAGTCATGACAGACTCTTTGTGACCCCATTTGTTTTCCTGGCCGAGACACTGGAGTGGTGCACCATTTCCTTCTCCAGCTCATTTTACAGATGAGGAAACTGAGACAGATAAGATTAATTGTAAAGATAGTTTTCAACATTCATTTTTACAAGATTTTGTGTTCCAAATTTTTTTTCTCACTCCCTCCCTCCCATCCTCTTTCCCCAAGATGGCAAGCTATACATGTACAATCATATTAAACATATTTCCACATGTCATGTTATGAAAGAAGAATCAGAACAAAAGAGAAAACCAAGAGAAAGAGATAAAAAGAAAAAATAGTTTGCTCTGATCTGTATTCAGACTCCACAGTTCTTTCTCTGGATGTTACACTTTTTTCAAAGATTTAGTAGGGTACAAAAAGTGCTGCACTCACAGTGAGGTAGGACCTGAGTCCGAATCCTGCCTGTGATGCTTCTTCTTCTGTATTTGACCTTTGGGAGCTTTAATCTCCTCATCAGTAAAATGGGAATAATTTTAACTGCAGTGCATACATAACTCACAAGGTTTTTATGTATTTCAATTGAGAAAAAATACATTAAAAGCTATGCAAATCTTGGAGTAGTGTACATGTTGATTGTTATTACTGAAGTACTTAAAATCCAAAGCACCATTTAAATGTGAATTATCATTAATATTATTTTATAACATGGAAATGTGCACTTAAAATGGACCAAGGCATTCTGTAATCTAATCAAGGAAGAGAAACAGATTATGAATATTTGATTAGTCTGTTACTACCAATTGCCATTACAGATTTAGGGCCCTGAGGGAATATAAGATGGGTAATATTTTTTTTTAATTTGGAAAGAAGAGAAAATAAGAAAGTAGGGAAAGTAGGGCTATCTCTTCATCAGATCACAAGTTCTAGAACTAGAAAGTAGGTAAAAAAAACTAGAGAAATTAAATGAATTGCCTGCTCACAGTCATATTTTTGCATTTAAGATTTGAACCAAACTCTTCTTTTTAAGGCAGTTGAGGTTAAGTGACTTGCCCAGGGTCACACAGCTAGTTGAACCAAAGTCTTTTGATGCCAAATGCAGTGTGTTTCTCACTATACCATGCTGCCTCTCATGAAGCCTTCCTCCATCTCCATAGATGGAAATACTCATCCCAGTCTCAGTATTCATATACCACCGGCTTTGTGTCTCTTTCATACCTATATTAATCGATTTTGTATCATAGTTATTTATGCACATGTCTTACTCCTTACTGGATGTAGTCAGGAACTGAGTTTCACTTTTCTTTGTATCTCTCTCGGTGGCTACCACATTGTTCTGCCCAGAGCAGGCATTTAAGAAATGGTTATTTCCATTGTATTGTACAATAGCATATTATTGAATTGAATTGAAACATCAGATCAGGGACCCCTAGACATCCAAGAAGCTCTCTTGTTGATCAGTCATTTCAGTCATGACAGACTCTTTGTGACCCCATTTGGGGTTTTCTTGGCAGAGATACTGGAGTGGTGTACCATTTCCTTCTCCAGCCCATTTTACAGATGAGGAAACTGAGACAGATAGGATTAATTGATTTGAGCAGGGTCACACAGCTAGTAAGTTTCTGAGGCCAGATTTGAACCCAGGAAGATGAGTCTTCCTGACTTCAGGCCTGGCCTCTTTCCATTGCACCACTTTGCTGCCCAAGAGTCCCTAAAAGGCCACTAAGTGCCAGAGGGTAAGGGTTAATGAAGAGGGAGAGGTTGTAAAATAGAATAACAGAGAATATAAACTTCATAATAACAATAGCCAACATTTATATAGCACTTTACACTTATTATTTTGTTTGGTTGCCTAACTTCACTTTATAGCTAAGGACACTGAAGCTAAGATTTATTAAGTGACTTGCCCAGAGTTATACAGCTAATATGTATCTAAGGCAGAATTTGAACTCAGTACTCTACAACTGCACCAGTTGGCTGCTACTTCATCTATTTCACAATCTTGCCTAGTCCAGCTCTGTGACTACCAAATTAAAGAAGGTCTCAAAAATTCCCTCCATATATTCAATAACAATAATAATAATTAATAAATATCTCTGTAGCACTTTAAATATATTATCATATTTGATACTCATAATAACCCTCTGAAACAAGTGCTATTATTTTTCCATTCTTCAGGGGAGGAAACTGCCAAGATATTAGGAGACACCCTGTTTTCCAGAACTAAGTCCCAGCAAGCAAGCTAGTTGTCCCCTGAGCTTGGCATAACAACAATCCTTTGGGCTCACCGTCTGGATGAACTGATGGCCCCTGAGATCCAGTAAGTGCCATTAGGCCCACACATGAAGCCCTTATGAATGGACTTTTTGTCACTAGACAACCTTGCCTCACAGTTTGCTGTTGTGCCTCACTACTGTTGCTACACTACACTGTTTGACTCTTTGTCTAGCCACAAATATATAAATCAAGGTTCAACCCTACCAAAGTGAGTCCCCTGGTTAGGGACGGGGTCCCAACACATATGTCTAATCTGCCTCCTACCTTTCTTCAAGGTAGAACCATTCTTTCCAATAAGTACATGCCTTTTAAAAATGGCACTCAAAGTTGGGTAAGGGTGTTCATCTTTTTGGCCCTTCTGAGTGATCCAACAACCAGATGGAAACTCAGGTGCTTTTCTTTCCCCTATTTCTGAGCTATGTGACCTTAGGTAGATCATTCAACCTCCCTAGGTCTTTGGTTTCTTCATCTGTAAAATGTGGAAGTTGAACTAGATGATTTTTAAAGTCCCCTCTGCTTTAATATCCCAAGATTCTTTGAATTTATGATTCTAGTTTGAAATTCCTGGTTGAGATGGTCTGAGTTGAAAATGTCACAGCACACTGATTCATTTTAATAGCTTATTTAGCCGCTTGGAGAACTACCCCAGTGGTGGAAGCTATTTGCAGTGGTTATAGGTGAATGGTTCTACCCATGACTTAATGCATCTTTTCATTTGGGGGAAGGAAAAAAAAAAGCATGGCTTTCTTTCTGATATTAACAGAGAAGAAACAACAAAGTAGAATGAATTTAGAAGAGGAGGCTTGGACTCTATTCCCAGCTTTCCTGCTGGCTCACTGAATGGGTCACGTTGCTTCCCTTGAATTATGAGTTATCATTCTGTATCTGTGAAGGGAGTCTCTACACCAGAAGCTTTTTTCATAACAGTGACTTCACAGATCCACACCACATGCTTCCCTCCATACAAAAGACATGCACAGTGGTGGTATTTTGTTGTAGGTCAGTTGTTTCAGTCATGTCTGAGTGTCTGTTACCCTGACTGTCTTTGGGGTTTTCTAGGCAAAGATACTGGAGTGATTTGCCATTTCCTTCACCAGCTCATTTGACAGATGAGGAAACTGAGGCAAACAGGGTTAAGTGACTGGCCTAGGGTTACATAGCTAGTAAGTGTCTGAGGCCAGATTTGAACTCAAGTCCTCTTGACTCCAGTGTTGATGCTCTATCCACTGTGGGCTCCTATAGTGGTGGTAATTCTCTACTAATTCTAATATTCACAGACTGATCATACAGAAGATGGGTTAACCAGAGCAAAAAGGTGACCTTGACGTCTCCTCACCCAAACTCTTCCTGGATCACTGTCTGCAGCATCCCTGAATTCTGCTTACCTAGTCTCTTTAATATTTCCAGTGACAGAACTCACTAGATTAAATGATAGTGCTGATTCTCTTTATGTAAGTGGTATGGGCCAGTAAGAAGAAAGAGGAGGTGAGAAATTACTGGGATTTTGGAATTCTTTAACAAGGCTATTTCTCATATATTTACTGACTACAGTTGACTGAAGCTACTGTTTGCATTAGGGCACAGACAGTTGTTTGCTAATTACTAATTAATCATTATGAATACCTGGGCAAGCTATCGCCAGATAAAGCACACTATAAAAAATGTCACTCAGGGGTTCATGGGTCAGCAAATAGTCATAGCAAATAGGTGGTTAGCCACAAGAATAGTCATGGGAAATAAAAGAGGGTCTCAATTTCAGCCAGTATATAGGATATGTTCCACTGATCAATGGAGACTTCCATAATGTGTTTCCTGTTATAAGCAATCAAGAGTTATGGGTACACTAAATGCTAATTGATCTCCCTGCTAGAAGAGAGCATAACTTGACTGGAAAAATATTTTTCTATGTCTTCCATTTTATCAGGGAAGAAGATGGGTTCCCTGGAAGATCAGAAACAATTATCTAGGGGGGAAAATACAGAAGAAAAAGATGTTCTTCATTGACAGAAATTGCAAAACATCCATTGGAACTATATAAATAGCATTCTTTCCACATACAACAAGTATGGAGGAATGAGCTTTTTATGCATCACAGAAGGATTGTTGGGGATTCAGAGATTCCATAAGAGCCATAAGGTTATTATTAGCCTCAAAAAATGGAAATATGTTCGAGTGGCAGGCAACTTTTTGCCATGGGAAATTAGACCAGATAATTTTTTAACTGTTATGTCCATTATCTCTAATCAATTAACAAGCATTTCTACAGATCTGTCAGTCATCTGAATAGACATAAGAATTAAAACCAAGGGAGCAGATGAGGTTATTAAGAGAGAGAGAAGAGAAGAGGGTCCAGGACAGAGCTCTGGATGGACACAATTAGGAAGTGTGATGCAGTTGATAATTCAGCAAAGGAGACTGAGAAGGAGCAACTCTCCTTTAGGCAAGAGAAACAAGGCACAGCTGTGTCACAAAAGCCTTAGAGGGGAGTAAGTACCCAGGAAGAGATGATAGTCAACAATGCCAAGAAAGATGAGAATTTAAAAAAAAAAAGGTGAGGACTGAGAAAAGACCATTAGGTTTGACAACTTCAAAACGGTTGGCCACATTGGAGAAAAAAGCTTCAACTGAGTGATGAGACTGGAAACCAGACTGCAAAAGGAATGAGAGAAGTGAAAGCAATTAGTGTAGAAAGCTTGTTTTCCAGGCATTTGGCTAAAAAAAGGAAGGAAAGATATATAACAACAGCTTTAAGGGATTTGGAGTCTAGCACTTTTGAAGACAGTAAAAAAGGAACTGGTAGATAGAAATTAAAGTTTAGAAAGGGAGAGTGACAGCGGGACAGTCTGCTGGAGAAAATAGAAGAAGAAGGAGTCAAGGACACTTGTAATGGGATTGGTATTGTCAAGAAGGACAGCTTTGTTAGCACACATTTGAAAAAAGAAGGGAGTAGGGATGATGGCAAGGGCTTAAGAGATAAAAAGAAGAAAAAGGAGGTATATCTTCCCAAGGCATATATCTAATCGAGAGCTGCCAAAATTGAGGATCACTGCCTACTAATGGTCATAACATCACTGGATTGAGAACTAGCAGGGATCTCATTTTTACAGATAAGTAATATGAGGCCCAGAGAAGTGATTTGCCTAAGATCATAAAGGTAGCAGGCCTAAATTTGGGAATCTTTTCATGATGATGCATACCACCTTGCAAAATGTCAGAAAAAACGTAGAAAATCTTCCTAGATATTTTAAGGAGTTGGGCATAAAACTGAAGATCTTAGGGACACGAGTGAGGTGTTTGCCACTGTTGTTGATTGAAGCTAAGAGCTTTAGCAGATATGAAAAGGTGAACACCTGAGTAATATGATAATATCAGAGAATAACATTTGACTTTTTGGTTTAAGATATAGAACTGATGAACTTTTAGCCAGGGCTAGAATGTAACTAAAGTGGACCAGGAAAAATATATTTGCCTGGTGATTGGCTGATCTGATCAAGAAGATTGGGAGAGGAATAGGATGGCGTTGATGCAGCTATTTGCGTTCAGAAAAATTTTAACTAAAAGAGTAGAGGATTAGAGAAAAGGGACAATGTAGACTAAATTGGAATCAATCAATCATCAGGTATCAATTAAAAATCAATTAAATTAAAGGTATGCTATATGCCAGGAAATCTTCTAGGTGCCAGGTATACAGAAACATAAATGAAAAGGTTTCTACTTCCAAGGAGCTTAATTATTATATATTTTAATAGGTTATTTAAAAGACAAAAAGGATGATATAGAAGAGAAGCAATAAGGACATTCAGTAACTCACAGGAGACGATGATCAAAAAAAGGGGCAAAAATGATAGTCACGGTCTTATTTACCAATATACAAGTATAAGTAACCAATATAGTAAGCTAAATTAATGTAAGGAAGTAAATATGGCCTAATAAGCATAGCTGAGACTTGGTGGGATAAGATTCATAACTGGAATATGGCATTGGAAGGTTACTCTTTCCTCAGAAGAAAAACAGTAGGTAGAAGAGGAAGGATAACATCATATCCCCATGACCCTGAGATTTGAAAAAATGATGGGAGAGTATTGGGGGAAAGATCAAAGGAGTAAGAAACACCATGGAGCTAGATATGGTAGTGATGGGGGATTTCACATACGTGGAAATCTGCTGGAGGTCTTGGTATGGAAAAATGAAAATGCTGACTAATTATCTAGGGATTTTATGTAGCCCCAAACCCCATCTCCTCACCAGGTTCAAATTCTACTCATTGTTCTCATTTTATCCTAGCATCCCTCAAAACCTAATACAAATGAAAACTATCCCATGAAGCTTTCCTGACAAATGCTGAACTTGTTTTTATGGTCATATAGTTCCTATGTCAGAGGAAACTAACTTTGCAGGAATTACCATCCTGAATATCATTCTGACAACTCTGAAAGAACTGATGTGTCATTCGAACTTGGGAAGCAATGCTTTTTTAGAGTTTATGGTTATAAGATCATAGGTTTAGAGCTGAAAGGGACCTTATAGTCCATCAAGTCCAATGTCCCCTTTGAGGATGAGAAAACTGAGGCACAGAGAGGCCAACTGACTTTCCCAGGGCCATGAAAATTGTGTCTGAGGCAGGATTTGAACTTGTCTTTTTGACTTCAGTTTTGGTGTCCTATGGACCTGAAGCTTTAGAAGAGTATAAAGAATACAGAGCCAGGAAAAGTATATGGCCTCAGCCATGGCCTGAGCTTTTAAAAAAGAACTTGACTGAAGAGAAAAAGGAAGTTCTCAAGCACGAAACTCTAACAATGGAATTACAAATGATTCTCTTGAGTAAGAAAAAGGGGAAATGTCTAATAAGAGTGATGTGATTGTTAAGAAAGAAGCTCTGAAATGCATTTAGATTTTCAAAGGAAATGTACAAAAGATGGAAGTGAGGACAGACAACTAAAAACAAATACAAAAGGGTGCCATGACCTTGGAAGAATAATAAAGAAGGCTAAAGCCCAGAATGAGATGAAGTTTGCAATAAATGCTAAGGATAATAAAAAGGGAGTTTGTGGTAGCAAAAAACTGGAAACAAAGTAAGTGCCTATCAATGGAGGAAATGGCTAAATAAATTATATAAAATGAACATAATACAAACTTAATTGTACCATAAGAAACAATGATTATGAGAACTTAAGAAAAAATGGAAGGATGTGTATTAGCTAATAGAGAGTGAAATAAGCAGAATCAGAAATAAGTGTGTGAGTGTATGTGTGTGTAAAATCAATGACTACCATAATGTAAACCAAACCACAAAAGAACACTATAAAAGGAAACTGGACCCTGAGAGAAGTATGCCCAAGTAGACCCTGGAAGTAGCAACTTGGGGGTAGTTGTACTATACCTTGGTGTAGGCCAGACTTCAAAGTGAGGTTGGGAAGCAGTGATCTCTGTGGAAAGTAAGCACACCTCCCAAAACCACAGCTGTCAGCACCCTGGGGCAAAGCCCCATTTGCCATGCATTATTTATGGTTCTGTCTACAATATAGATGAAAAGTGGTCATCTAAGTTTTTTTTTATTTTCTTAGAGCTCTCTTCCAAGGGGTAACCCATGACTTTCAGGACCAGGCTATTTTACTTTTTTATGCCTAATTGCCAGAAAGTTTTTGTTTTTATAAAAACCAAATTTATCTCTTTGCAACTTCTACCAATGATAAAGTCTTTTTATGATCCCCCAAAATGTAATAAATAAAAATATAATTAGTTAGGCATACTCAAATCTTCTTAGACAACTAGAAACAAATAATTACAAGATCAACCTGGAATGAAGTCTCTACTAGAAGGCAGCAGGGGTCTCTCCAAGGCCAAGTTCTATCACATTTATCAATAACTTAGATGACTGTATATAAGGCATACTTATTAAATTTGTAGATAATAAGAATTTAGAAAGATAGCTAATATAATGAATTATAGAAGAGGGATTCACAAAGAGCACAATATGATAGAGTGCCCAACAGTTAAATAAGGACAAAATATTTAACTATAGCTTCTGTTAGTTTGAATTTAAGAAGGTCCTAAGTTAATGGATAGGCTAATTTTGAGAAGATAGAAGACTAAGAATGATATCTCTTGCACATAGGTAACTATATTTATTCTCTTTAATGTTATTCTGCATATATCTTTGTTGCCTCCTCCATCAGAATATAAGTTCTTTGCAAGTAGGGATTGTTTCTTTTCTTGTATATGTAAATCTAGCACCTAGCACAGTATCTGCACATAGTAGATGCTTAAGAAACGTTTGTGGATTGATAGTGTCTGGAAGAAGTTGGTTTACATACCTGATAAATGCTGTATACAGTTTTCAAAAATACAGTAGTTCCTTCTTGTGCTTGGGGAGATCGGGTTGTGGGGGGAAGGTATATGGAACTTTTACAGAAACTTAAAATCAAGCTTGTGGCACAAAGAAATTGAGTAGAGAAAAAAAGTGATTATTCATTCTCATTCAACCAAGTAATTGAAAAACCACGGACTAGGGTATTCCAGATTATTAAAATCAAGCGACTTCATAAAAGGATTGGAAATATGGGAGTGGTTGAATAGGAAGGTAATGATCTTTGCTGAAGGTTGGAATTATTGACAAAAATGTAGTTTGAAATTAGCTAGAGATTTCACATAGCTTGAACTCCACATTCTCACAGAAGTTCAAATCCTACTCATTGTCGCTATTTTAACCTAGCATCCTTCAAAAGATCCTTCCCTGGGGTTTTCTGATAGAGAGCTTTAAAGCACAAGATGTAGAAATCAAATCTTGGATCTACCACTTCCTACTTAAGTTAGCATGGTAGAATGGTTAGGTTCCTAAAGTGGGATATACTGCCCCCGGGGGAGTTGGAATGATCCAAGGGGACAATAGTCGCCTCAGGTGCAATTGGGGGGGGGGTGTTGAAAAAAAATAAGAGGGCAGTGGAAGCATAAGGAAAAAAGACAAGAAGACAATTTTGAAAAACTCTACATGTTTCATTTGTTGAATAACAGAGTTAAAGTCATAGTGATTACATTGTTTTCCAAATAAACACACAAAATGCAAGTTATAACCAATCAGTGGTCAAGTCCATCAACAGGTCTTAACAAGCAAGTGTTGGCAGGTAAAGTCCAGCATGCATCGGCAGGACTATGTGAGTGTAATGACTTGTTTACATGATGCAATATTGCATCATCAAAATTTCAGTGCAGGAAAAAACTCCACAAATTTACAATAAATTATTAAATTTAAGATATGTCATTTGAAAATATTTTATATATTTTTCAAATGATGCAAATTAAAAAAAAAACTGTTAAAGGGTTAAAAAAGTAGATTTTGAGGGGGGTGGCTGAGTAATTTTTTTTGAAAAGGGGGCAGTAGGCCAAATAAGTTTTGGGAACCTCTGGTGGAGTGTCTGACTTAGAATCAGGAAGACCTGAATTGAAGTCCTTCTTCAAGTATCTACTAACTGTATGACATTAGGACATCACTCTTGCTCTCTGGTCTTCAGTTTCCTTATTTATTAAATGATGGAGTTGGAGTTGATGACATCTTGGGTTCCTTCCGGCTCAAACTATGATCTGGAGCAAGTTATGCCCAGACACTGGGCCTCAGCTCCTCATTTGTTTTTGTTTTTGTTTTAGGCAATTGGGGTTAAGTGACTTGCCCAGGGTCACACAGCTAGTAAATGTCAAGTGTTTGGTCTGAGGCCGGATTTGAACTCAGGTCCTCGTGACTTCAGGGACGGTGCTCTATCCACTGCACCACCTAGCTGCCCCACTGTGCTACCTAGCTGCCCCTCAGTTCCTCATTTGTAAAACGAGGGGTGTGAAACAGATAACGTTGAAAGTTCCTTCCAATTCTACACCAAAGATCCCAAGATGATCCTCTGTTTACCTGTAGTTCCTTTTTCTTCATCTCATGATATTAATAATGTAATCCTTTGTGTTGTAATTACTCAAATAGATACTTTTCTTTATAGATAAACTCCTTGATAGCAGACACTCAATCTTTGTATCCATTGTATCACCTAGTATAGTGCCTTAACTAGGAAGGAAAACAAAACAAAAATAAAACCCTTAGAATATTTCAAGAACATGTAATTTGTTGGATAGATCCTTGGTTATTTATTCCTGACTGCCTTGTAGAGAACTGACTTTTGTATATGGGCAGGTGTTCAATGACTATTTGTTGAATGATGAATGAATAGATGAACTGTAGTGAGAAAATTTTTAAAAGTGTAGAAGAAGGAATATATAATAAAAGTTTGTCAAAAGTTTGTCAAAAGTTTGTACAAAGATAAGGTTAAATTAGCAATTTGGAGTCAGGGCTCTAAATGGAAACCCTTGAATATAAAGAGTTTGTACTTCACCTGGTAGCCACTAAAGGCTTATGAGCATTGAAATGATCTGAACAAAGTGGTACGTTAAGAAAATTAATCTGCCAGTAATATGGCAGATGTGTTGATAAAAAGAGAGACTGGAAACAGAGACAGTGATATTGCTGTTTAAAAGAGTCTAGGTTTGGGTGATTAAAGATTTTAATTAAGATAGCAGTATTGGAAATAGAAAGTAGATGACAGATGTTTTAGGCACCCTAACCAGTACAGAACAACAGATGAAGGTGAGAATTCACTGTGGTACGGGGACAATGTGATCCAGTAGAGAGCTCTAATAAATACTATGAATATGTATGTATATACACACATAAAATATATATGTGTGTGTATTTGTATATGTGTGTATATATGTATGTATGTAACATCATCTTCATTACCATGATTATAACTGACATTATACAAGGTATTCCAAAAGTCTTAGTGCCATTTTAAGCTTACTAAAGCATACTATAGGGAACAGTTGTATCAATTGACACAAAAAAAGTTTTAGATACTTGAGACTTAAAAAGTATTAGGTATTTCTACTTCATGACTTGTTCTATATCTTTATTATAAGTATTTCTTCTAAAGACTTTTCAACTGAAAGAAATAAAACAAGTGGTTTTATATGTAATAACACATGTTAAATGTTAAGTAAGATGTGTTAAATGATATATATGCTTAAGCATTTTATATGTTTGTTGTAAATAAAAAATGGTCCTACATGAACTTCTACTGGGCTATTTTTTTCCCATAGCAGTCTTTTCCCCTCAGAGCAACATTACAATTCAGCAAATGTTTATGAAAGTATGTGAAAAATGTACTTATAAAGTAAAATAAAATTTTACTTTTATATGTAATTTCTAGAATTTAATTTATTTTTTATTTTTAGGGCTTTTCAGATTTTCAGAATTTATAGTCATAATAATATACCTTTTTTCTATTCTTACTGAGAATCTGAGAAATGAACAGATTTTAGAACTAATGAGAAATATCTTATCTATTCATCCAATGGTGAACTTTTAGATAGTGAATTCAATGATGTAAATGCTTCAATTGCAATGCAAGAGGCAGAAAAAGAATATTCCTTATCTGATTCTCCTGATAGAGTCCATCAGCGAAGTTTTTTCTACAGCTGACAATCTAAAAGGTAATGAGAAATGTGATTCTCATTGGAACTAAATTTGCAACAAAAGAAATGAAGAGCTACATTGCCTCAAAGGTAAAGATGGCTGTTCTTGGCAATGGGATTCTTCTTAAGCAGTGTGAGGAAACTTGCAAGAGCTACACATTCTTGCACTTTGATCTGGCCCTACTGCATATTCTACAACCCATGTCATTGAGAAAAATCATTTCTTCTTTTTAAATTTTATTTAGTGAGCAAGTATTTAGAAACATGCAGAAATGCAAAAATGCAAAACACCAACTAGTAACAGGTAATGCTAACTGATCTATTAGATTAATTAGAAAAGTTCATTAGTCCTATTGGTCTTATGGTCTTATTCTGGCAGTATCAGTGAAAGAAAGCTACCCATAAAAAGGATGTGGAATAGCTACTCGGGATTCTCTTTTGTTCAATAAAACTATGCTACATAATCAATTCTTAGATATAATGAGATACAACTTCACTTTGCCCTGAAAATTCAAAGGAAGCCATTTCTATCTCAGGACAGATTCTGTTCAGCATCTTCTCTACAGAATCCTCTTAACAGAGCCATCTCCAGTTATCTTGATTTATATCTTGCCACTGGACCTAGATGGCTCCAGAGGAGAAAGTAAGGCTGGTGACTTTTCACCGCCCTCCCTCACTTAAATCCAATTCACTTACAAGCTGTGGCATCACCTTCCTGATGCCATGGTCCTCTTTGAGAATGAAGGACAAACAACAACATCTCAATGAAAATTGCCAGAAGGCATTTATTCCTTATATATGTGTACATGTATGTGTATACATGTATATATGTACATATACATGTGTCTATTGATATGTATGTATGTTCGTGTACATGTATGCATAGATATGTATATGTGCATATATACCCACACAATGGTCAATAAACAATTGCTGTCTTACAAGGCACACTGTAAATTTATTTAACTAACATATATAAAACAAGCAAACAAATTTGATCTGAAATTTTGGTCATTAGGAGACCCTGAAAACAAATGCTTATTCAACTGATTCCCTTACTTGAGAAAAGACAACAAGTACCAAGAGATATTTAAGGCAACAACATCAGTGCAACTAGAGATGCAGTACTGAAGGTTATGAAATCGCTGTTCGACAAAGGCCATGATTTAACCTGTGGCAATGATTTGTCATCCCTTGATCTTTCCTTGGGACTTGCAAAGGAAAGATGCAGCATAACTGGGGCCATTCTTCAGAATCATAGATAACTTCAGGAGTAATGAGGACATCTAGGCCAGGACATAAAGCTCTGGTTTTGAAATTGAAAGTGAAGCTTAAGTGACTTCACCAAAGTTACACAGGTAGTATCAGAAGCGGGATTTGCACTCAGGATTTCTACCTTGAGCTCTTTTCACAGTGTTACACAGTCTCCCCTTTTTTCAACTTTCATTAATGAACATGCAAGTGGGTTAAAAGAATGGATTGAAAATGATAAGAAATTTGAATTGGTGCACTGTATAATTGATGGAGAAATAATAGATTGAATAGTACATCTGAATGTTTTTGACAAGCTAAAGGACTCTGATTAAAAATCAACTCAAGACAGTTACAGGGAAGGTGAGAAAACAACTTGGAAAAAAGGTTGCCTAAACGTTTGAATTAGTAATTATTCTTGAAGAAAGATATTTTACAATGAAAACAGTAAATGACAAACAGCACACTTTGGAAAGTAAGCTCCTGGCATCAGTATGCATTTAGCCCTTTGACTCACATTTAGTGGGAGCTAGATCTACAGACAACATGATAATTTATATTCATACTTACTCTGATTATGTATGGTGGGCTAATGAGCTTTATCAAGAGGAGGTCAAATTACACCAAATAGTTTTGGTAAGGTAGAATATTATAATATATATTTAAAGCTGTATATTCCAAAGGATTTCAACCACTGAATATTTTCAGGCTCAACATAAATTGTCAACCCACAAATGCTTATCCTGGAGAGTTGAAAGTATAAAATATATTGTTAAACATGATGTGTATTACATTAAGGATTCATGATTTTGTCACTGGGGGAATGCCTTACACCTCTGTAGATCGTGCATTTTTTTTCTGTAACCTAGTAGGGAGTTGGCTGAGGCTCAGAAAAGTTAAGTAATCTGCCCACAATCACATAATTAGTAAGTAGCAGAAGCAAGATTTGAACACAGGTATTCCTGCCTCGAAGTTCTGCACTCTATGCTGTCTACCATATTGCCTACGCCAGAAGTAGGATTGGACAAATTTTGGAGCAAAGCTATCTGTATCAAAGATAGGCAAAACCAGAATTAATTCCCATGATAAAATTGTCATACTTATTATATATGCCTATATCAACATGATGACATTTATAATATTTAATAGAAAAGTATCATTAGTATTAACATTTAATCTGGGAACTCTGTTCATTTCTCATGGTGCCAAGGTTCTATGAGAAATAATTTGAGAATTGTCCTTTTGTAGATATTTCAGATACTTAAAGGATTATTCTTTAGTTATTCAGAAAAGCAAAGTATGCGGAATTCCACAATCTTGAACCATTCCAGTAAACTGAAGTGCTTAGGCTAGTTAAAAATCAGTAAAACTGATGCCCCCACTTGAGAGACAGCAAGATAAACTAATTGCCTGGCAAATATATTTCTTCATAAAAACTTAAATTATGCAGCATAGTATTTACCTAAATCACTTAAAAAAATTCATACTCAACTTTATGAGCATCTTGACATGATCATTACTTTCCCTTCTTTGTCACAAAGAACGAGTTACATATGCAGATAGAAGTACAGTATCTCTCAAGTAGATTAAGAGGAGTTAAACAGTAATTTCCATTTTACCTACAACTAAGTGCCCTTTTTTCCTTCCATCCCAACAACAACAACAACAACAACAAAATAGCATTTTCTATCATTACATTTAAATGCTTAAGCTTGATTATCTTTGAATTTTAGACACATCTAATATCGCTTACTGGATATGACAGATTTCTTCATCCTCAATACCAAATACCAATTACCCAGTTTGTGTATGGCACTATGTTAAACCAAAATGAACAACTGCAGGGCACTCTGTGCATAGAACAATGGCAGAATATGTACCACAATTTGTTATTTTTTCAGGCATAACTTTCTGATGAAATGACTAAAATGAGCTTAAAGTAGTGATCCATAGAAAAAGGCGGTCCTCTACACAGCAATCAGGCATTTTTCAAGCTTCAGAATTATATGTCCTTGAAATATTCTGAAAATATAGATGCCAGTCCTCAGGATTAAGTTGGTGTTTGTTTTTCTATCTAGTTAAAATCAATTTTCCATTTCAGAGAAAAAAATCCTTCTAAATATTCCCCATTTATATGGTGGAGGGGATCTTGATGGTGCTTGTTTAAGGCATTCCATCTCTTACTTTGATTTCTCTTCAAAGTCTATCTCTTATTCCTGAAATGTTTTCTCTTTCACCTTTCCCTCTTGAAATTCCTGGATCCCTTCAAGAACTAGATCAAGTATCACCTTCTACAAGAGGACTTTGCTAATTTTCCCATTCTTCTTCCTCACACTTCAAGCCAATTGTTTTGTAAATATTACACCTATATTCTCTATTTATCCATGTGACTATATGTTGTTTCCTTCCTGTGGAATATAAGATTTTTTTGAGGGCAGGGCTTATTTTCTTCTTCTTCTCTCCAGTGCTTAGCACAGTGCCTGGCATATAGTGGGTATATTGCATAAATATCTTAAATTCAGTTGCTGCTACTTTGGAAACATACTTTAACTGGCTGCCAGCAATATCATTCACTCTCTTCTTGATCTGTGCCAAATTTTACTCCTTAAGCCAGCAAAGATACCAGATGTGAACCTCAAGGTTTCACCTCACATCCTACAAACTAGCAAAGATTCACACAAATAAAGTCATATCTAAATAATTATAAAAACAGTTGCTCATGGGTAGGCTGAACTAATATAATAAAAATGACAATTCTACCTAAGCTAATTTATTTATTTAGTCCCATACCAAGCAAACTACCAAAAATTATTTTATAGAGCTAGAAAAAATAATAACAAGATTCATTTGGAATAACAAAAGATCCAGAATATCAAGGAAACTAATGAAAAGAAATGCAGAGGAAGGTGGTTTAGCCATCCCAGATGTTAACTTGTATTATAAAGCAGCAATCATCAAAACTACTTGGTACTGGCTAAGAAATAGAGTAGTGGATCAGTGGAATAGGTTAGGTATGCAAGATACAGTAGGCAATGACTATACTAATCTAATATTTGATAAACCCAAAGACCCCAGCTTCTGGGCTAAGAACTCACTATTTGACAAAAACTGCTGGGCAAACTGGAAAACTGTATGGCAGAAACTAGGCATAAACCAAAATCTCATACCATATACCAAAATAAAATCAAAATGGGTTCATGATTTAGATATAAAAGCAGATACTATAAGCACGGAATAGTTTACCTGTCAGATTTATGGAGAACAGAAAAATTTATGACCAAACAGGAGAAAAAGAACATTGCAAAATGCAAAATGGATAATTTTGATTACATTAAATTGAAAGGTTTTTGCACAAACAAAGCCAATGCAACCAAGATTAGGAGGGAAGCAGAAAACTGGGAAAGAATTTTTACAACGAGTGTCTCTGATAAGGGCTTCATTTCTAAAATACATAGAGAACTAAGTCAAATTTATAAGAATACAAGCCATTTCCCAATTGATAAATGGCCAAAGGATATGAACAGGCAGTTCTCAAATGAAGAAATCAAAGTCATCTATAGTCATGTAAAAATGATCTAAATCACTACTGATTAGAGAAATGCAAATCAAAACAACTCTGCGTTATCACATCACCCCTATCAGATTGGCCAACATGACAAAACAGGAAAATGATAAATATTGGAGATGTGGCAAAATTGGAACATTAATGCATTGTTGGTGGAGTTGTGAAATGATCCAACCATTTTGGAGAGCAATTTGGATCTATGCCCAAAGGGCTATAAAAATGTGCATACCCTTTGACCCAGCAATAGCACTTCTAGGGCTATATCCCAAAGAGATCATACAAATGGGAAAAGGACCCACATGTACAAAAATATTTATAGCAGATCTTTTTGTGGTGGCAAAGAATTGGAAACTGAGGGGATGCCCATCAGTTGGGGAATGACTGAACAAGTTGAGGTATATGAATGTAATGGAATACTATTGTGCTATAAGAAATGATGAACAGGTGGACTTCAGAAAAACCTGGGAAGACTTATATGGACTGATGCTGAGTGAAGTAGGCAGAACCAGGAGAATGTTATGCATAATAACAGCCACATTGTGTGATGACTAACTTTGATAGACTTAGCCTTTCTCAGCAATGCAAGGATCTAAGACATCTCCAAAAGTCTCATGATGGAAAATGCTATTCACATCCAAAGAAAGAACTATGGAGTTTGAATGCAGATCAAAGCATATTATTTGCCATTTTTTTCCTTCTGTTTTGTTTTGTTTCCTCTTTCTTGTGGTTCCTTCTATTGGTTCTAATTCTTCTTTACAACATGACTAATGTGAAAATGTTTAATAGGAATCTATATGTAAAGCGTATATCAGATTGCATGCTGTCTTGGGGAGGGAGGGGGAGAAAATTTTAAACTCAAAAGCTTATTAAAGTGATTATTGATAAATCAAAATAAATTAATAAAAATAAAAAACAAATTGGCAAAGATGACAAAAGATGGGAACGGTTAATGTTGGAGGAGTTGTGTAAAGCTAGGTACATAAGGACATTATTGACATGAATTAATACTATCATTTTGGAAAGAAATTTGGAATTATTCAAGCAAAGTGACTAAAATATCCACACATTTTGATCCAGAGATTTCATTATATGCCACTTAGGTATAGGACTTTGCCATGAGGGAGCCATTGACAAGAAGAAAGTCCCCATATAAACCAAAATATTTGTAGCAGAACTTGTTGTGATACCATGAAATTGGAAACAAAGTAGATATCCATTGATTGGGGAATAATTAAACAAATTGTGGTACATGAATATAATGGGATATTACTGTAATGTAAGAGATGATGAATGTGATGAATACAAAGAAGCATGGAAAGATCCTAATGAATTGATGCAGATTGAAATAAGCAGACAAGTAAAAAAAATACTCAATTACTACGATAATGTAAATGGAAAGAACAACCACACAGAAAAAAATTTAAGAATTAATGTTGCAATGTAAAGTACAAACATAATTTAAAAGAAGAGAAATGAGAAGACAGTCCCAACCCACCACTTTACAGAGCTAGGAAGTTCACAAGTGTTGTTCATTGCATGTATTTTCAGACTTTTTCAATACATTATTGATGTTATGCCTATTTATATTTTTCTTTTTTGTACTTAAAATACTATTTGTTATATGGAATGGCTCTCTGAGAGGGGTAGGAGAAGGATACTGGAGGAAACTATGGTGATACTGAAAACAAAAGACATCAATAAAAACATTTAACAAAAGATGCGAACTGTGACCAGTAAAATAGTCTAGATTCACCAATGTAAAGGATGTATCATAATTTCTGATGGGGCATAGAACTAGAATGGCAGAATATCTGAATATTAAAAGCTCTTATCAATTAAGTTCTCTGAGTCTCAGTTTTCTCATCTTTCCACCAGAGAATAATTACATCTGCCTCTCCTACCTCTCAGGATTGCTATGAAGATAAATGAGATAACACAGAAGATAGCCCTTTGAAAAGGAGATGTGCTATACAAATGTAAGATATACTTAAGTCACCAATTTAGTGATGAGATTTCATTGGTGTAGGTACTTCTTCCACTCATACATATCATAGCCCATGTATAATATATTAAGGAGATACGTCTTCAAGAACTGCCTGAGACTCAAGAGTGGTGAAGTGATTTGCTCATGATCACAAAGCTAGGTTCAAAAGTGTGATTTGAACCCAAATCTTCCCAAATTAAATCCAATGGTCTATTGGTTATACCACTACAATGTATTTTTTGTTTTTACAAAATATTTTTTATTCTTAATTTAACAAATGTATAAAGGAACATATACATTTCTATATACAAATCAGGATAAAGAAGAGGTTTATATAAACCATAAATCTATGTTCCATAGCTTGCTTTTAATATATATGTGTATATATATATATACACATATACTTGTATGTATATATGCATATGTACATGCATATATATATACACACACACATATTCAACATTTTGCTTTCAAAGTTGTCTTTCTTGTCTTTATCTTCCTTTAAACTTCTTTCGTGCCTTATCAGAGGTTATGATTATATAGTTAAGACCCAGGTCTTCCCCTTGGGCCTTTGCTCCTAAGATATTTTGTACAACTAATGGGGTCAAATTCATTTGACCTTTCTCTTTACAACCCTCGCCAATTATGGTATTCTCATCTCTAGGAGAAGCTGGTAGGGGAAGGTTTTGTTGTTGTTGTTGTTTTTTTTTTTGCTTCCTTTTTCCCATATCACTCTTTCAAAGTGAATCCTTTTGAAGATTTTTATAAGCTAGTGTAGAGTGAAATGAGCAAAATCAGGTGATCAATTTGGATGATGAACACAATAATGCAAAGGAAAACTACACTGAAAACTTCAGAACTCCTATCAGCATATTGACTAGTTATTACTTCAGAGGACTAAGGAGGAAGCATGCTTCCAGCCTCTTGACAGACAAAGGCCTATAAGTGGGCAATGAAACATATCTTCAGACAGAGCCAATATCTTGATTTGATTTTTTTTTTAACGTACTTGTTAGAAAGGAAAGCTTCTACCTTTTTTTTGAGGGAGGCTTTTGTGGTGGATTAGTGGTTATTGATAGAAATGCAAAAAAAAAAAAAGAAGAAAAGACTATCAACAAAACATTTAAAATACTCAGAAAACAACCAAAAAAAGAAGTTCCCAAGGGGACACAAACATGGCAATTTTGTCACTAACTTATTAAATTACTACAAATTTATTAAAATAAAATATTATATAACTGAAGTTTATGGCTTCATATATAAATCCTTATTTTCATATATTGAAATGTTTGTGTTTCTTGATGAATAAGAGGTTTCTTTTTATATGTGCCCTTTTTGAAGTGAGGTAATGTACATGAAAGGCTCTGCAAACCCTAAACTACTGTCTACATGTCAGCTATCAGACATGTAGCTAGAAACTTCTCCAGTGAATAAGGCAAGCTACTAAGTGTGGCACATACTAAATATGTGCAACTGCATATACCCAATTTGTTCCCTTAAGCACAGATTCTTGCATTACAAGGTGAGGTTCACTGGGACCACGGGGTGAATCCATCCCTTAGAAACAAATAAAAAACTTCATTCTGAAAGAGAACAGTGGGAGTTAAAACCATCTGTTTTCAGTTAGTGACTCTTAAAATAAAAGTCTAGAAATTTTCCAGTAGCAATCAATTTCTTTGAGGATCTCACAGAATTCTGTACAAAAAAAGGATGGAAAATATATTATTTCCCATAATCTAGTAACATCATCTAGTCAAAGGAAAGAAACAAATATGACTTCAGCTTATTTCACTTTAATTCTCTGATAGAGCTAGGCACACTGAGGGCATTTAATAAATACCTTTTCAATGAATGAATATTCAGTATCCCAAAGTCTTTTATTTCTCAAGAAGCAAAAAGCATTAGGTATTTTATTTTATGTAATAGTGGTTCACATCTGTCTGAATTTCCCATCTGGCATCATTACAGTCTATGAGTGAATGCTGATCAGAAAAGAAAAACTGTGGGGAATAATGGCTAGATATTATCATAAACAATGTTTTTCTACCTCTACTAAGAAAAGAACAAGAAGAAATGGGCTTAATTTACAGCCTAAGGGAATTTAGTTTAGATACAAGTAAGAATTTCTAGAGAGAAGAGATTCTTAGATGTTTGAATGGGTCTTTGAAGAAGGCTATGGAATCATCATCATCATCATCATCATCATTGTTGTTGTTGTTAATGCTAGCTGTTGTAGTTGAGGTAAGTAGGGGGAATGGCATTTTCTCTACTTTATGGATAAGAAAATCCTAAAAGTTTTCAAAAGCAGGACATATAACTCATTATTTGAAAGAAGAGAAAATATGCTTCTTCTAGAAGATACAGGAGGGGCAAGAAGTGTTTCTCCTAGTACCTTTATTATACTGTAATTTGAAGATATATTTTACAAGATCACAGCAATGAACCTGTCAAACTATCAAAGAGCATGCAAACCTACTTTGCTTGGTGAATGCAAAACGTGTGTCTGCCTGTCCATCAAGGTGAATAGTGGGTATAGGGATGTCATACATCCTTATAAATTTACTTCCTAAGGCAAGTAAATGCCAAGCAGGTGCTTTACTTCTCACACTACACCAAGATCTGTTTGGCCAATTTTTGGGATATTAAGGATAATGAAGTCACTATATCTTCCATTATCCATCCATACATTATACATCATCCATGTGCCTTTGCTTACAGTGTGCACTGAGCTCATCAAAGAGCTCACATTTACCCAGTGTTATAAGGTTTTCAAGATGCTTGCCATATAATACCCTTGTGAGGACCATAATGCCAGTACAATTACCCTCTTCTCCAAATGAGGAAACTCTATGAGGCTCAGAGACATTAAGTAATTTGTCCTCTTATAGCATGGTAGTCATATTTCAGGTGTTAATTAAAATGTTGACTTGGCAAAGGCAAGTACTGGAAGCAACTAGAGAGGGAGGCAATGGGAAGAGAGGGGCCTAGATTTATTAGTAAATTTTGTAAGGGGAAATATCTATTCAGTAGCCTGCAGTTTGGAAGCTAATTTTGTTAGAGATCCAAATAAGAAATGGTGGTATGCAGAGATAGCATACTGAGCAGTCAAACTGGGAAGAATTTGTAGAAGGAAAATCTTTATTGTCATTAAAGGAAAAGTTTATTCAGACAAACAATGAATTGTGCAGAAAAAACGGGTTGAGAAAGCTATGGGCAGGGGGAGCTTTTTGTTTCCCCTACAGTGCTCAAGTAACTGAGCTCACAACTGAAGATATGTTAGTAGGATTTACATATTGGAGAATATGTTGGTATAATTCCAAGTCATTTGTCTGAAAACTGTGTGACATTTCATTGACTCTTGTTCAAAAAGGAATGAAAACTAAGTTACTCTCATGAAAATGGGGACTATTTGGAATCGGGATCTCTTTTATTAGGGTCATTAAAGTCTGTTATTGATCTCCTGTACGTGCTAATATAAGTGATTCTTGTAATATAAGGGCAAATTTTATTCTGATTAGGTTCTGTGTTCACTCAGAAACTAGCCAGCAGCATTTTAAAATGAAATAGCATTTGTAGGCATCATTTTAGTGTAGCAATTCCAAATGAGGCTAGATTTCTAACCCATCAACTTCTCTCTGAAGCACCCCTCCCCCAACCTCTTAAAAATATCCTAAAACTCACCAGTGGCATAATGTCGACATACTGTTTTTGCTCAGTCTAAATTACTGAAATACTATAATATATATTTACTAACTTAAGGAAATAACAACTCTACATTAACCTAAAACATTTGATTAAAGCATTAAAATCCGAACTTTATAGCATATAATTTCTCAATCATACTATCTACACACTCATTAATATAATTCAATTTCATTATATGAACCCAAATGGAAAATATTAAGTGTGAGATTGCATTATACAGCTTACTGGTCCTATTAATTAAAACAGAAATACTTTGTCTTTCCATAATGTCTTTTCTCTGAGACTCCCTAAGGAATCTATAAAACAGGAATGGATTGTACATTACTCCATTTCATCAAGGTTAGTAAATATTGCCACTCCCATTCCACAACTGGGTAAAATGGTGGTGATGTTTATCATCACCAAAGAGCATTATAAAGAATGCTGGATGTGCTGGCATGCACAGTTAACTACAGAATAAATCTTGGTCTTATAGGACCTCATGGTCTAAGACAGCATTTTTACCCAGATTGGGAAAGTACTGCCTCTTTTCCAGTAATTTTCTGTGCCCCTCCCTGCAAAGAATCAGAGATTTAGAGCTGGAATGGGCTTTCAGGGATACCTGGTCAACCCTCCTTATTTTACAGATGAGGAACCTAAGGCCCAGGGAGATTAACTGATTTGTCCAGGGTCACACCGCTAGTAAGTGTCTAAGGCAGGATCTGAAACCAGGTCTTATTGACTCAGAGCTCAATGAGCCATCTCAATGCTGTCTCAAGGTAGGGACTCGAAATGACAGTATCATATATGTGTCTATTGACCATCTTGAGTCCAACTCAGGACCCACTTTTGAATCCTTCTAGCCCTATTCAGAAGCCTGTAATTTGTGTTTTCCTCAGGGTCTAGCACAAAACTCTGCAGGTTGTTATTGTTGTTAAGTAGTTTTTTTCAGTCAAGTCTGACTCTCCACAAGCCCATTTGGGGTTTTCTTGGCAAAGATACTGGGATGGTTTGCTATTTCCTTCTCTAGTTTATTTTTGAGATGAGGAAACTGAGGTAAACAGGGTTAAGTGACTTGCCTTGGGTCACAAGAGCTAGTTAAGTAACTGACATTAGATTTGAACTCACAATGATGAGTCACAAATTGACCTAAAACTGGAAACACTGTGGATTATATCTATCTCCTTTAAATCAGTGCCCAGAAAAAAAATATATATGTGTATATATATATATTTATATATATATATATATATATATACTCCTAAAACAGCAGTGAAGAGCTTAGCTACTGATTAGTCCACAAGTCCAATTCCTCAACAGAAAGAAGATACAAACATAAGTTCCCTAATGTATAATATGAAGTGAAACTGGAAATTATTTAGGTTAGATAAGCGAGATAGAAAAGTTCTGCATGAGGATTTTGCATGTTGCAGTTCAGACCCTAGGTGATAGGAGCAGACACTCCCTGGAAGTGTGACTACAGATGTAGGATTTGGGCTTCTACTCAGAATCAATATAGTTGCACATGAAGTTTCCTCTGTTGCTGAGCAGAGATTAGCAGTGGGTATGATAGCCCCAAAATGCCGTCAAAGAGAAAATATAAATGATAAATGCTCATAAACCATATTAAAATAGTATTTAACAATTACAATATATCCAAATTAATGTGTGATTAGATTAAATTAGATTATTAAATTGTTAGCACCTTGACGGCAAAAACTGTCTTTTGCCTCTTTTTGTATGCCTAATGCTAAGCACATAGTGCTTAGTCTGGCACATAGTAGGTGCTTAATAAATGTTTATTGATTTGATTATTAGTGCAATGTAAAAGTTATACTAGGGGAGGTTTAGATAAACTCTTTTATTAGAAAGAGGATTATGGCAGAGCTGGAATTTGAATAAATTGCTTGAATGGAAAAGAGAGGGGAAAGTTGTGTCTAAATCAGGGCATTTAAATTCTTCAACCCTTTAAGGATCCTTGAGTTCACCATTATGAATCTTCCTTCCACCAACAAAGATCACAACCCCTTTCTAACTCAATAGGACTGTCTTGAGTTGTTATGCTTGAAAAAATTATCACACTGTACACAATCTGGTAATTAACTCATCTAAACTTGAACCAGTTGTTAAACAACAGAATTACAGCCCACTGCCTGGCCTCTACTTTAATCCTTACTAACTTAGCAGGACCTGATAGAGCTTGATTTTTGCAGGCATAACCATCAATAATGCAGGGTCACACTACACACGTGCATTATAATGGCAAGACATTAGTTGAAGAGCTTGAAATAAAGTAAATCAAAGAAATAGTTGGAAAGGAAAATGTTCTCATCAGTTCAGGGTACTACCTAATAACAACATATAGTATTCATATAGTCATATAAGGCTTACAAAGTATTTTATAAATATTGTCTCATTTTATCCTCACAAAAGCCATGGGAGACATGCACAGTTATTATCCCCATTTGTAAGGCACACTGAGGTTAAGCAACTTACCCAGGGTCATACAGCTAGTATTCATTAAATATAGTATCCATACAGTCTATCCATTAAGCCATCTAGATGCCTAGAAGACAAGGGCACTTAGAAGTGTGGGTTCTGACAAGTAAGAGGTTGCATTAGTCTAAGTCACTGATGACCAGGATCTAGTAAGGAAACTGGGTTAGGGATGGAAAGGAAGGTATAAGAGGCATTGAGAAAAAAGGAGTGAGGTTTGCTCACCAACTGTAGAAAGTAAATGATGGAAATAAATAAAGATTACTATAAGATTTCTTACCCATTTTGACATTGTGTTTTCTTATGGGAAAGGGGCCAGGCCAAAAAACATAAGTAATTCTGTTAAAGGCACTTTCAGCTGGGGCATGGGCTAAGCTATCATGGACGCTTTAGAGCAGTCTTACATGCTGAGAGCCACATGGAATGAGTACTTTCCACTAGATCTATCCAGAACTGAGTAATGGAAAGGTTCACTGCGTCCCAGAATTAAGAAAACAAGTAACAATTAACCTTAATTCTTGTGTTCATTCCTTTCCTCAAACTCAATATTTTCACAAAGAAGGCTGGAAAAAAAGAGAATCATTAAAAAAAACTGTCTGAAGCTATTCTGACAGATCATTTTCTGCAAAGATGTTTCTGAAAATAAAGGGAATGTTGAAAATAAATAATCAATTTTCCAGTTTTCTGAATATTCCAAGAAAAATTGGCTTCTTAGATATCTTTCCTCCATTCCTTTAGTTAAGTATGATTCTGAAATTATATAAGAGTATAAAATCATGACCTTTGGTGTAAGAGATAAAAAAGTTGTAATTGGAACCAGGAAAACTTGGATTTGGAACTCACCTTCCCACTTATCAGCTATGTAACCCTGAGCAAATCACTGAACACCTCTTAACCTCAGTTTCATCATCTGTATAATAGCACCTAGCATACAGGGCTGTTGGGAGTATCAGATGAGAAAACAGATACAAAATACTTTGTAAATCATCATCATTGTACCAGATTCCTATTTTTCATATATCACCTTTCTTCCTGGTTTAGACATTCAAAGAAGGGGGATAGAACTGAGGAAAATGCTATTCTCTTTACTCTCTTTTTGCTATTACTATTATTACTGTAATTGATGCCCTGTGGGAAATGTTGGGCCAGGGTTGTATATTGAAGCCAAAATTAGTTTTATAACTAGAATGACAAATAAGCTAACATTTTGAAAGTTAAGAAAAAATGTTACCCTGACTCATGATGAAAAATGTTATCCTCCTCCAGACAAAGAACCGATGAAGTCTGGATGTGGATTTAAGCATACTTTTTTTAAACTTTATTTTTTTCTTTTGATCTCTGTTTTCTTTCGCAACGTGACTAATATGGAAATATATTTTGCATGACTGCACATGTATAAACTATCTCAAATTGCTTGCCTTCCCAAAAAGGGGGGAGGGGAAAAAAGAGAGAATTTAGAACTCAAACTTTAAAAAAATGTTAATTTTTTCACATATAATTGGAGAAAAATAAAATATTTTAAAAAGAAAAAAGAAAAATGTTACCCTGCATGAATCAACTGCCAAAGAAAATTTTCCAATGTGGCTTTATATATAACTGATAATGATCTTCTCCCATGGAACTTTAGAAAATCAGGAATAAATATTTAATATTTCTTATCAAGGAAATGGTTGCATGAATTCCACTGTTGTTCAAGTTGGTTTAGAGGCACAGAGACTCTGAATCATGAAGATTCACAATAACTAAAGTGGGAGTATCACGTGTGTGATGTGTGAGCAACACATGAACAAAAATCAATGTATTCAAATGCAGCCTCAGACACTTACTATCTGGGTGACCCTAAGCAAGTCACTTAGCCCTATTTGCCTCAGTTTGTCATCTGTAAAATGAGCTGCAGAAAGAAATGGCAAACCACACCAGTATCTTTGCAATAAAACCTCAAATGGCATCACATAGAATTGGATTATGACTGAAATGACTCAACAACAACAACTTCTTACTCTGGACAGCTTGGCGGTGCAGTGGATAGAATGCCAGGCCCAGACTCAGGAAGACTCATCTTTCTGAGTTCAAATCTCGCCTCAAACATCTACTAGTTGTGTGACCTTGAGCAAGTCACTTAACCCTGTTTGCCCCAGTTGGTCATCTGTAAAATGAGCTGGAGAAGAAAACAGCAAACCATGCCAGTATCTTTGCCAAGAAAACTCCAAATGGCTTATGAAAAGTCGGACATGACTGAAAAATGACTAAACAATAACAACTTATTATGGAGGATTCTCAGAGTAATTATCCCTCCACAATACTGTAAAACTACTTAATCCTCCTCAAAACCATATGTAGTGGAGGTATTTCTATGTACCATTTCCACGAAAGAAATAGGAGATAAAGATATGAAGGCATCTTCCTGGGTCTACAGTACAATATCAATAGAAAATGCTGAGCACAATCTTCTGGACACAGAAAAGAAGCCTGCTAACATTGCCCCTGTGTGACAATGCTTTTCCATGTCCAGACTGTTGTGAAATGACAGTATTTGCAAATAATCTACAGAAGCCAATCCAGAAATCAATCAGACAGCCATGAAGCAGCTATCATTTTTTTTTATTTTTACTCTGCTAACTTGGGACCAGATCAAACCATTCTGATGTCCAACGAGCAGAGGTTTGATATGTGCTTGTTAAACGCTAATCTCCTGTGGGTTGAATGAAACTGCAACTGAGTGAATCAAAGTCCTCTTCCTCTGGAAATATCTCAGTGGTTAAAAAGCAAGAAAAGTCTGTCAAATCCTACTTTGGGGAATTTGTTATTCTCCATGGAAATACGCTCTAGGCTGAAACATGCTTATACACACTCATCCTTTGAGCAATCCTCTTATTCTCTGCCCCCAATCCAGTTTTTTTTAAATAACATAGCCATTCCCACTTGCACTTTTTCCCCTATGCTTTGTTCATTAAAACATCAGGATTTAATTCCATGACAACCTGAGATTAATCTGTAATTGCTTGGCATATGCTAAGGAGACAATGTAGTAGAGTATAAAAAGCACTCAACTTGAAGACAGAACATCTGTTTTCAGATTCTGGCCCTTACTACCTATATGACCTTGGATAAGTCATTTGACTATTATGTGCCTCATTTTCCTCCTCTGTAAAAGGATGAGGGTGAACGAGATGACCTCTAAAGTTCATTCACATTCTCAGTCCTTGTATCCTGTGATCATTTGAACTGTTCTTATGGAAACCATGTCAGGAAAGGATGAAAATAAAGTCTAACTCTTTCCTCTAGTTTGGGGGAAGATATGAAATATCAAGGAGTAATATGTCATATTATAAATGATGTATGAAGTATTGATCAGGAAAGTTCCATGATTAATATGATAAGCTTAGAGAGTAGCTAACTATAGTTTGGAACTTTGATGGTATTCATTTATTGGGATGAATTGATGATGATTGATTCAATTTATTGAATTGGATTGATAGGCTTGGGTTATTACAGATTGGGATTATGTTGGTTGGCACAGAACATTGTGGATCAGAGTTGCTACTTTGTCCTAGTTCTATAAAAGGGAGTCTTTCACAACAGATTCAACTTTTTCACCCTTTTTCCTTTTTCTGACAGAGAAATGAATACAGGTCAGAGACCAGAGACCTGGGACTGAACTTTCATCGCTGGGAAATATCTATGCTTTGGTATAATCAAGGGATTATGCCCATTAAGGCCAAAGATGGTAATAGGCAAGACAATTGTATAGCAGCAATAGTTCCTAGGGCCTGAGTTTTTGGTCCCTGATTGACTAGACCCAAACCTGAAAATTTAGTGGCAGAGGCACACTATAATCATGTGTGATGCTCTTAGCCATATGGCTCCAGGAGAAGGGAACCACACAGCCAAGTAATGTGAGTTCCTAAAACTGAGCCTTCCAGAGAGAGAGAGAGGAATTCCTGAAGAGCATTAGGCTGTTGAGTGAATGAAAGAGGACTCTATTTGTGGCTCCTGCAGAGGAGAAAAGAATTTAAGCCATGGAATGAGGGAGCAAAAGACCTGGACTTTGCCTTCCACTCTCAGTGAAAGTCATTTGGATGGTGAAAGTTTGAAGGGAAGGGAGTTGCCTCTCTAGCAATCCCAAATGTCATTTCCTTCCAGGGTGGTAATACCATAAGGTTAGAGATATGTTTGCATCTCTGGAACAAAAGTGGGCCTCGGCAGAATGCCAGGGGGTTGCCTCTCTAGGAAATTCATTTCCCCTCAGAGGAAGTTTTAACTACAGAGTGGTACCACAGATCTGAAAGACGTTTTGGATGATGGAGGGAGAAGGAATATACCTAAGGCTGAACCTGGTTTGTATAAGCCCAGAGACTGAGATGATGGGTTGCAGGTCACAGATGGCATAACTGAACAAATATAAAAGACAATATGGACAGAATTACAACCAAAAAATGAACTGACACTCAACAAGCTGTGAACCTTTGCTGGATGCAGATTTTCATTTATTGCTAATCTGTGACTTTGGCCTATCTACTTTGCCATAAATGTGTAACCATTCAAATATATCTAGTTTCTTGGCCAAATGAGAAGAGTACAACCTAAAAAACTATTTTAAAATCTAGCATGCATCCAAAGTACAACTGTCCAAATTGCATGGTAAATTTTACATACAACAAAGTCTAATACATACATTAAAATGTGGATTACTTCAATAGATGCATATTTTATTCTGAACGGTTAAATAGGAATTATCATAAGCAAATGATATAATTTATTCACAATGGACACATTTGAACACTATAAACATTCTTCAAGGGAGCATTAAATGCATTGTTATTGAAGCTGCAAAATAGTCCAACCATTCAGAAAAGCAATTTGGAACTATGCCCAAAAGGCTATCAAATTATGTATATACACTTTGACCCAGCAATACTGCTACCAGGTATTTATCCCCAAGAGATTAAAGGAAGAAGAAAAGGACTCATACATAGAAAAATATTCATAGCAACTCTCTTTGAGTTGGCAGAGCATTAGAAACTGAGGGGATCCCCAACAATTAAGGAATGGTTGAACAAGCTATGGTATATGAATGTGAAGGTATGACATTGAACTGGAAGGTTTCAGAAAAATCTAGGAAGACTTGTATGAACACATGAAAGTAAAGTTAGCAGAACCAGGAAAACAATTTATAAAATAACAGCAATAGTATGAAGATGATCAACCTTGAAAGACTTAGTAATTCTGCCCAACCACAATTCCAAAGGATAAATGTTAAACATGCTATTCACCACCACATAGAGAGTGGATGGATTCAGAGTGCAAATTGAAACATTTTCTGCTCTTTCTTTTTCTTGTTCTTTTTTCTTCTTGAATGTGGCTAATGTGGGAATTTGCTTTGCATGACTATACATATGTGTAATGGGTTTTATTTTTCATACCTTCATAAAGAGTAGGGTAGGGGGTAGGGGGAAGGAGAGAATTCAGAACTGAAAAATTAGATGAAATAGATTAAAAGAATAAAAAGAACTCCACAAAGGGAAAAAAAAAGGATTTCTGGTTCCAGGAACAAGGAGGTACCATTGGTCACATGAGCTCTCCGTACAAGTAACTTACTCCCACTCTATTTTAAATTTGAGCCCACTTTCCCCAAGCATCATGCATGTGCAAAAGGAAAGTTCACTGTGCCTTAGTTTTTCAAAAACTAACAGATCTCCTGCTTGAGTGATAATGGGAAACACAGTGAATGGGGGCTAGTTAGGGACAGTACTAGAAACCACAATCCCTCAGGGGTATCTCAAGAAATCTGAGAGTAGGAAGAATCTTTCAGTACCCAACCTGCCATTTCAAGTAGGCGTCAAGAGAGTGACTCCAGAGGAAGTGCCATTATGCTTGTCACTGGGGATACAAAGAATGATAAATCTCATGCTTTCAAGGAATATACATTCTACTGAGAGAAAATAACATATATAGATAAGCAAATACAAAATACACAAAGTAAATATGAAATAATTTGTGGAGAGGGCACTAGGAACTGAGGAGATTAGTATATTGCCTAATTTAAGAGAAATCCCTAAAGTTGAGGTCTAAGGAAGCTAGGCAGAAATGAGGATAGAGTGCATTTCAGGTATGAGGGACAGCCTGTACAAAAGCACAAAGATGAGAGATTGAACGTCTTGTATGGGAAGTAACTCACATTTATATAGTTAGCAAAACACTTTTATTTACATTATCTCACTTGATCCTCACAAGTATCTTGTGGAATAGGTGTTATTATTTCCCCCGTTTTATAACTTGGGTACACAGGGATAAAATGATTTGCCCAGGGTCACATGGCTTGTGAATGTGTGATGCTAGTTCTGAACCTATATTTTCCTTAATTTCTGCCCATCATTCTATCCACGGTGCCACATTATCATAGCAATATAGTCTGGAGTGAAGCTCAATGAAGTCCTTAAGACCACAAGAAGGTAAATGAATCGGATTCTATTGAGTTCGAGCTAGAAATAAGAAGAAAAATAGAAAGGAAAGCTGCTAATAGGATTTGAAAATGATATGGCCACTGTAGCAGGAGACAAAATAAAGAATGTACTGTTCCAAAATTGTCCAAATATTATTATTTTACACAATAGTGAGAATCATAGCAGTGTCTTACACTCATTTTCATGTTTCCAGTGTTGACATTTCATGGTCCTCTGGGTAAATGACAAGTTTTAAGTACCATTTGAATAAACATTTACATGATGAGGTGAACTGCTGCAGTCCTCATCAATCCTGAAGCATTTCCATCACGAAAAGTGTGGGTGTCTTTTAAAAGCACTTTTTAAAGATAGAAATAAGAAGCACTCTTATGGTGTTAGAGCATTAATTTTAAATGTTTTTTTTTAAAACAAAACACTCAATTCTAGCAGTTTTAAAAATAAGGCTACTGTAAAATCATTGGGAAAATCATTTGTTTATAACATTAGGTACCATGAAGACATGCAATGAAAAACCCCAAAAGCACCTTTCTAACTGCCTCTACAGAGCTTCTTAGTCATGAAACCCTTACCCTGTTGTCTACTTATTCAAAACTGTAACTTCTGCTTAAGAGTCTGGGTGGGAAGAGGTGTGAGATGAGAGAAGGAAGGGAGCATCCAAAGGCACTTGGTTATAAAGGTCCATGGGCCCCTGATTAATTATTGAATTATCATTTATATCTTCTGAAGTCAATCCACAATGCTGATGATAGAGAGAAAGCCTACAATTAGAATTTTGCCCCTTTTGACCTAACCATTCCCCCCCCCTTTTTTAATCTCCTTCTATTGAGTCTTCTGACTTAATTAAAAAATTAAAGCCTAAAAGGAAATTGTAAAGAAGCATATTGTCTCACGTTGGCTTCTCCAACAATAACTGATGTTTATAAGGCATTTTACTTATATTATCTCATTTGAGGTTAATACTATTATTCCTATTTTACAGATAAGGAAACCAAATCGAGGTTAAGGACACAAAAGCTGGTAGGTATTAGTGGTGGTATTTGAATTCACATCCTTTCTGTCAACAAGTTGAACATTCCATTCAAAATGCCAGACTGACTCTCCAGAGGACTACATTGGATATATTTATGTGTGTATGTATGTGTGTGTACATATACACATAAAAACATATGTATATATACATGTATTTATTACATTAGGACACTGAAGCCTGAACATGTTCACTTCATCACATGCAGTATTTATATGTGGAGCTCATTACAGTCAAAGAAACACACCTTACCAGGAAATGATGTAGGCACAAGATCAAAAAACATCATTCCAAAATTATCTGAGGCTCATAAGAAGAGATACTCCAGATATTACAAATTTCTTATCAGAGTTTTGGCTATGCGGCAACATATCTTACCTTTGTTCATTTTAACATACAGTATTATAACATATTTATAGAATATTCTTATCTTTCATTTGTGTAATTTAGCTCCTTCTAGAAAATTAGTAGCTCCTTTCTTAAAACTTCAGTTTGTTAAAAATCTCAGTAAAAAGAGGATTATTCTACTCTTCCTCCTCTAGCTATGGGATTTTTCCCTCTACCCTTCAAAAAAAAATTTTTTTGTGATCTTAAACTTGACAAACACCAATAAATCCAAATATTTACACATAAAAAAAGAGAAAAGGAATATTTTATGAAACCTCAACTCTCATGAAGGGCAGCTGGACGGTATAGTGGATAGAGTGCAGAGCCTGAAGTCAGGTAGACTCATCTTCTTGAGTTCAAATCTGGTCTCAGACACTTAGTAGCTATGTGACCCTGGGCAAGTCACTTAAGCCCATTTGCCTCAGTTTCCTCATGTAAAATGAGCTGGAAAAGGAAATGGCAAATCAGTCCAAAATCTTTGCCAAGAAAACCCCAAATGGAGTCACAAAGAAACTGAACAATAACACAACAACTCTCATTACAATTATTTTTTTTTTGTTTTTTGGTGAGGCAATTGGGGTTAAATGACTTGCCTGGGGTCACACAGCTAGTGTCAAGTGTCTGAAGCTGGATTTTAACTCAAGACCTCCTGCCTCCAAGTAAGTGGGAGTTGTTTTAAAAGAGTGATGTGAAAATATAGGGAATTAATCAGATTTTTTTTAAATTAAGAAGCAATTGGGGTGACTTGCCCAGAGAAAATTCATTTTTTTTTAAGTAAAACTAACTGACATGCTAGTGGCTCCCTCTAAGCCTCCTGTTGACTTCTATGCATTTTCAATGTTTACACTCCTTTCTTTCTTTTTTGGCATCACTTTCACTACCCCTTCTTTCCCTCCAAATCTCTCCTCTCCCCTGCCAAATTATAAAACCCTCTGTCATACTCTATAGAAACAGATGTACACATTGGCTGCAACTACAAATTTAAGTCTCATTTATCACCTCTCTGCCAAAAGGTTTTTTTCCCTCTACTCTCAAATCTTATAGGTGAACTTCATGTTCCTTTGCAAATGAGCAGATAATAGCCCTGAATGAAGTTATATGGATATTTATGGCTTCTCAACTTCAAAATATGAACCATAACACTGAATTAACAAAATGTTCACAAATTGCATTTACATGTGTTTTTATTATTCTTTAGTTAAACACAAGCAGAAGAAATAGATAAAAGGTATTTCATTTATATGCCCAGTCCCACAGCTTCAAACAGTCAACTCACCGAGCAATAAACACACCAGTAAAGTAATCCATAGTGAACACAGGATCACATTTGTTGCAGATAACAAGAGTGTTGCCAGCACTTAGGTACTCCATGCCATGTTGAATTAACTTACAAGAAATAAAAATTCTCATCATCGACCAATTTAGTTTCTATTTTGAACAATTAAAATGTAAGGATAATTACTGCTGGATAATTATGCTCAATATTTTATGAAAATAGAGAGGCTGCTCTGACATTTGCTAAATATTTCTTCATACAATCAGTCTTAATATTTGTACAGTCTCAGAAATAGGACACAGTTATATTTTTGAGATGCTGAGAATAAGAATTTCAGACACTGAAATTCTAGATTTTTTTTCACCTAGCTGTGAAGGTTTCTGGTTTCTGAAGGGGTTGAAACACACAGTCAAAGTTTTAACAGTTAAAGACTTTGAGTTAGTTGTCAACCACCTAATTTACACATTATAGTCAAGATATTGTATCAATTAGATTGGCTTGCAGCTGATTATTAATTTTAACAAAGCCAATTATTATGTTTCATAAGGTGGAAGTTATATGTGATGAACAATGTTGCTTTTCAGTAGTTTCTATTTCCAATGAATTGAAAGTTTCAGTCTAAACACTTTGTGTCCATAAAGAGAAATTGAAGTTTCAAAGAAAACAAACTAGAGAATGCTTGGAGGGAAAATAATAAGGATGGTATCAGGAAATAAACTCAGTAAAAATAGATAGGGCCGGAAGGAGAATCAGGCTACAAATCTCTTTTCCATTCCATTTGGCCTTCGTTAAATGTAGGCAATTTATTGAAAGCAAATAATATGACTTCCAAGTATTTATGTCATCTCTTACAGATGAAGCAACCGAGACTTGAAGAACATAGAAGATGCCTGACTTTATTGTACACCCCACTCTCTTACTCTCCTCCTGCCTCCCAACAGACGGCCTCACTGCTATTGTAACAACTGCTCTCTATCTCTTGAGGTAATGGCAACCTGACACTGCTGGTGACATGCATTAATATGGCTACATCCAATCACATGAGGGCTTCACAGGCCTCTCCATCCTCCATCCCCAAGTAATGAACAGAAGCAATAATTCTCACATAATTCCTTGTCATTTCCTTGTGAGACCTTGTGCTCCCCACTTTCTGACCCTTGCATCATCAGGAAGCTTAATGTATGACCTTCTTTTCTCCCTACCTCAGGTCCTATAGAAAGTAATATTTTCCCATGTGATCAGCAAGCATTTGTACATCAATGATACTAATTCTATTCCATTTCTACCTAAAGGCTATTTCACATTGCTATAGTGCTACTTACCTCCCCATTAAAACCCATCTCTTTTCGTGATTCATGGGCATAATTCTGAGTACAATATTATAAACAGCTCTTCTACTTATTCTTTTGAAAGAAAACTTTATTGATTTTTTTAATGTTACAATCACTTCCCAATAACTGTGCCCCCATATACATAGACACCATTACCATGAGCCAAATCCTTTCCATAACAAAGAAAACATAAAAGTGAAACAAAAAGAAAAATAACTGCAACATTACTTACCCATGGTCCTATTTTACAGATGGGAAGATGCCGTGAACCACCATGGAACCAAGACTGATCTTTGAATTTAATGTAATTCATAAGATCATAGACCTGAGAAGGGATCTTAGAAACCACCAAACCTCACTTCCTTACTTTACAGATAAGGAAACCAAGAGGTTAAATGTTTTGCTCAGACTCCCAGGTAGTAAGTGCCTGAAGCTGAATTTGAATTTAGAGCTTCCTGGCTTGAACTGCAGCCTTCTATCCATTGCACTACCTAGCTGATGCCTTTGAGAAAGACATACATTTATATTATTATGGTTCTTATGTAGATTGTTTTCTTGGTCCTGCTTCAGTCAAGAAGTCTTAGAGTCATCTTTGTGCCCCAAAACATTCTGAGCTCCGTACTTGGTCTGTCAACCAATAGTCAATAAGCATTTTTAACAGTTTCTAATGTGCCAGGCACTGTGCTAAGTGCTAGGGATATAGAGAACAGCAAAAGACAGTCCCTGCTCTCAAGGAGCACATAATCCAACAGAGGAGATAACATGGGAGCAATTATATGCAAACAGGATGGATATGTGTGTATATGTGTACATATACATATGTATATGTACATACACATACATGTGCGTATGTGTATAGACACATATACACATATGATATATGTGTGCGTGTGCATACATATGCATATACATACATACACACACATATGAAAGCCACTACCATTAAGGGGGATCAAGAAAGACTTCTCAAAGAAGATGGGATTTTATTTGAGTCTTGAAAGAAGACAGGCTAGCTCCAGATGAGAAGAGAGAGTATTCCAGGCATGAGGAACAGCTAGTGAAACTGCACAGAGTTAGGGATGGAGCAATGTGTTCAAGGAATAGCAAGGATGCCAACGTCACTGGACCATAGACCACATGAAAGGAAACAAAGTATAAGAATACTGGAAAGGTAGAAAGGAACTAGGTAATGAAAGGCTTATAAAGTCAAAGACAGGATTTAGTATTTCATC
Organism: Vombatus ursinus; assembly: GCF_900497805.2. Classification (NCBI taxonomy): domain Eukaryota; kingdom Metazoa; phylum Chordata; class Mammalia; order Diprotodontia; family Vombatidae; genus Vombatus; species Vombatus ursinus. The sequence goes on from NW_020954608.1 coordinate 12,506,438, forward strand.
CTGGAAGTGATAAAGAGGCGCTGGAGTTTATTGAATGGGGTGGGTTGATATGGTCAGATTAGCACTTTAGGATGATCACTTGACAGTTGAGTGGAGGATGGTGCAGAGTGGGCAGGGAGACCAAGCAGAAGGGTATTACAATAGTTCAAGCATGAAGTGACCAGATCCTGCACCAGGGTGGTAGCAGTGTCAGATGAGAGAAGGAGAAATAAAAGAAAGATGTTTCAAATGTAGAGTTGATTATACTTAGCAACAGAGTAGATAAAGGGAGGTGGTAAGAGTGAGGAGTCAAGCATGACACTCAGGTTTTGAGCTTAGGTGCCCTTAAAAGTAATAAGGAAGTTAGGACAAGAGGGAAAATTGGGGGGGAAAGATAGAGTTCAATTTTGAACATGGAGATTTTAAGATATGTATACAATCTCCACTTGGAGATGTCTAATAGGCAGTTGGAGATGTTAATCGGGAGGTTAAGAGAAAGATTGAGGCTGGTTGTGGTGACACCAAACTTTTTTTTTCCATAAAAAGGTTATATTATAGGCCTTCTGGAAATTCTTGATCTAATAGTCTTCACTAGCTTTTTTTCTTACTGGTATCCCCAATAGGACTTGTGTTTTATACATAGTAATCAATCAATAAATGTTAATTAGATGATTGATCGTCCTCCCTGCTTCTACCTCTGGTCCCCTGCAGTTTATCTTGATCTGGAACATTACTAACAAGGTCATCTCCCTGGCTTGCCAGCTTGTCATCATACTAATCATCATGAAAAGCAGCTATTAAGTAATCATCTGTGCATTCCATGTCCCCTCTCCTCTGCTGCTGCTTCTCAGGAGTGTCCCAGCATCTTCTCGTTACCATAGACACAAAGGCTGTTTTTTAGGAAAAGCCTTCAAATCCTTCACTAAATTGTTCCCAAATTGTTGCCTAACTTCCTTTAGTTCCATCCGTTCCCGTGTCTGCTTATTAAAATTTAAACAACAAACATTCATTAAGGTCTACTATACACAGGTCCTGAGATACAAAAAAAAAAAAAAAGTACACAGTCCCTCCTCTTAAGATGAGTGGGGAGAAAATTTGGAACTTAAAATCTTACGGAAGTGAATGTTGAGAACTAAAATAAATTAATTAATTTTAAAAAAGATTCTTATAACCTGCTAGAAGGATAGGATATGTAGAGAAATAAACATAAAGCATGGTATAGTATGATGGGAGCAAAGAAAAGATGTGAAGTACTACAGGAAAATGTTGGGATGGATAAAAGCACTTTTAACTTGGGTGACAAAAAGTGTCAGAAAAAAATTAATGAACGAGATAGTCTTTGAACTGTGCCTTGAAAAGAGAGAAGAATTAAGCAAGACAAGTTAAGGAGTGAGTACATACATTCCAGATGTGGGGCACTGCCCATGCAAAGGGAAGCAGCAGGGTAAGATGGGGATAGCTACTAGTCTGGCTTGAATGTCACATGGATTTCACAAAAAAGAGTGATATGATGTTTGAAAAGTAGGTTTGAGACAGATTTCAGAAGGGCTTAAAAGTGCCAAGTTAAGAATTTTATGTTTTATTCTGAAGACCACTGAAGAGTTTTGAGCAAGAGAATGACACAATTAGATCTATGCACTAGGAAGTTACTACCTTATTAAATTATATGCATATAATTTAATTATTGATAATCTTCATTATTAATAATATATCAACTCTGAATTATTAGTAATGTAGTAATATAACACATAAAATATTTCTTTAAAAGTAAACTGAACCTAATAGAAATTTATAATTTCTTATATGCATCTCTTTCTTGTTTGTTTTTGTATGTTGAAATGATTGCATTTATTGATGATGATTAAGTTTGCAATAAATATTTAAAGATTATTTTGGCATATTTGTGTAAAGGATAGAGCCTAGAGATAAGGAGATTAATTGGGAGACTAATGCAATAGGGTAGGTGAGTGTCACTGAGGGCCTAAATGCACGTGATGGTAGCATGAGTGGAGAGGATGTAAGAAATGTGATAGAAGCTGGCAAGAGATCATCATTTTTACCATCACAATAGCTAGCATCTATAAGTGCTTTAAGATTTGCAAAGTGCTTTACAAATATTTATTCATTTTGTCCTCCGACAACTCTGGGAGGTAGGTGCTATTATTATTACCATTTTACAAATGAAGAAACTGAGGCAAGCAGAGGTCAAGTGACTTGCCCAGGGTCATGGCAACCAATTAGAAATGTAGGGGAGAAGGTAAAATCAAAGATTTTTTATTTCAGGCTCTAAGAGTTGGAGCCTAAATGGCTGGAAGAATATTGGAATTATTAATAGAAATGGAAAAGTAGAGAAGTTGAGGTATGGGACAGGATCTGGAGGGAACATGATGAGTTCAGTTTTTGACATCTTGACCTCAAGTTGCTGGCAGTATACATGGATGGAAAGATATTTGGAAGACATTTGGAAATCTGGGACTAGAGCTCAGAAGTCAATCAACCAACATTTTTATTAAGCATCTATTATGTGTCAGGCACTATATTAAGTACTTGGGATGCAAAGAAAAGTAAAAAATAATCCCTGCTCTCAAACAGCTTATAATTTAATTGGTATATTAGAGTTAAAAGAGATATTGAGGTTCTATTATAGATTTGGGACTTATCTGCCGAGTGATAAGTAAACTTATGGAAGTAGATGAAATCACTGAAGAACTGATTTTAAAGAGAAAGGAGAACCAAGATCAGAGCCTTGGGGGTTGGTGAGACATTTATTCCTTCTAAATTAATCAACTAACTACTACATACATATGACCTTCCCTGATAAGCAGCATATAAATCTCTTAGCCTACACTCCAACCTTATATATCCTGACCTTGAACTATTATAGTTTTTTTTAGCAGTTACTTGGGTCCAAATTCTGGTTCTGTCCATATTTTTGAGTCTACATTCAACAATGAACACTTCTAGTTATGGTTCCCTCCTGGTCTGAGTCATTCTGAAGCTTTACAGTTGCAAAATGTTGAATCATTACTGAATTGAGGGACATTGATATGTAAGGGGGATGGGGAGCAGCTAGGTGGCACAGTGGATAGATTGCCTGACCTGGAGTTAGGAAGACTCCTATACCTGAGTTTAAATCAGGCCTCTGATACTTACTAGCTGTGTGACCTGGGAAAGTTAACTTAACCTTGTTTGCCTCAGTTTCCTCATCTGGACAGAAAATGGCAAACCACTCCATTATCTTTGCCAAGAAAACCCCAAATGGGGTCATGAAGAGTCAGACATGATTGAAACAACTGAGCAACAACAATAGCGTATAGATAGGGAAGGCATTTTTCATGCTTTTCACACTTTTTATTTTTGATAAAAACCCTTTTTTCAAAGACCACATAGTCTTGGCTAGTATCTTCCTAATGTTTCCTTCCAGTGAGGAGGAAAAAAAAGCCCTTCTATTTCAAAGTTCCCAACTAGGCGAACTCTAGATTAAGAAATAGTTCAATATTAGTACAACTGTCTTGTACTGCGATGTGAATTATCATTTGTGAACTGATAGAGTTTACGAGATTAACAGAAACAATTTGAGATAGGCAGATTGTTCACTCTTGGTTAAATAACAGCATATGAATTCTTATGGACTTATTAGTTTTTGTCCCACTTTAGAAGAGAAAATAAACCAAAGCTTGAACGAACCAACATGTGTGTAAACTTGAAAGACACCTAAGGAAATTGGTAACAGGATATTCTTTTACGCCCTTTCTATGAGGCAAACCTTTAGTGTCCTAAGGCAAGTGTTTATCATGTGACATCACTATGTCATATAATATAATCATGAGAGAGACTGCTTTGATAAGAAATCAGCAATAAACAAAAGATTTGTATGAGAAATCAGTTACAAATATGTGCTTGATTCATTTTAATCTTGTCTTGGCTATCTCTAACCTTGTAATGTTTGGTAAACAACTAAAACCATGATTTATATAGTGCAGGGGTGGGGAAAAAAAACAACTTTAAAGCTCTATTTAATCTGTTTTGTAACTGAAAGCAAATTAGATCACAAGATTTTTAAGCAACCTGGAAACCTGCAAGAAGGCCTGGTAAGGGAGCCAGAAGAAGCCTGTTTAATGGGTAGTCAGCATTCAATATCAATGTTGTAGTTTTAAAATTAAGACAAGCTTTAGATTCAGAGAACACAGACTTGAGAAAAAGTGAGGTGACAGTAAGCCTACATCTGTTTAGGGAAAGACCAGTGACACCAGTCACTGTGGCAAATGTAGGGCACAGGTCATTGTGACACTCCTTTTTCTATTTCAACCAATGGAAGAAAAAAGAGAAGACTGGAGGTGCAGGTGACCTATCTTATTCCCTGTGATTAAAAAACAATAGCTGGAGATAAAATCCAGCGCACTGCTGCAAGGAACACTATCAAACAAGATTTTAATTCTGTTTCAGTGTCAAAAGTCACCTTTTTCACTTTTGTACCCTATCACATCACCTTAAGAGCAAGTATTCCAATTACAGTTTTCAAACTATAAGGGGCACCCAACTCACTAGCTGGAGGGAGGGGAAGAAATAATAGTCAAAATATTTGATATTTTCTAGTTTGAAATGCATCCAAATCTTTCCCAATAAAAACAAAGTTCAAAGTCAACAGAAGCAAGGCAAATGTGGAGAAATCACTCCAACAGTGAATGACCTGCACCAATTATTTAATACAGTATGTATAATGCAGTCAAGACTGAGCAGGCACATGTCAAATTTCGATGCAGATAAGATTATCACCATTACTTTCAGTAGGTACAGCACTGTCTAGTGCATTTGAATAGTAAGTGTGTTTTTACACAAGTTTTAAATGCTATAATATCATTATATTTCTCAACATCATTCATTTTGATCAATAAGCTGATTTTCCCCAGCAAAAAAAAAAAAAAAATACAAAGACCATCCAAATGGATACATGATTTAGATATAAAAGATCGTATCATAAAAAAATAGAGGAGCAAGGAAGAAATAAATTTTTGCAACTATGGATAGGGAAAAAACTCATGACCAAGTAAGATAATAGAGGATCAAAAAACATAAGATGAACAATATTAACTACAAAATTTTGAAAGGCAATAAAACAATGGCAATTAAAATAAAAAGGGAAATAATTGGTGAAAATCTTTGTAGCAAGGTTTTCTAATAAAGGTTGATATCCCAACTATATAAGGAATTGATTCAAATATATAACAAAAGAGTCATTCCCCAGTAGATAAGTGGTCAAAGGAAATGAACAGATGGTTCACAAAGGAAGATATCAAAACTACCAAAAACTTATGAAAAAATCCATTAAATTACTAATAATCAGATAGATTAACATTAAAAAAAATCCAAGGTTCCATCTTAAATCAATCAGATTGGGAAAGATGACCATAAAGAGAGTGAGAGAGAGAGTTATTGAAGGGGGTGCAAAAAAAACTATCACAATGGCACATTGGTGGTGGCGTTGTGAATTAGTTCAGCAATTAGTAAGTAATTTGGAACTATAGCTAAAAAATTACTAAACAGCACATATCCTTTGACCCAGGGATACCACTCTTTTGCCTATCCTCCAAAAAGATCAAAGAAAAATGAAAAATATACATAAGCACAAAATTGTTTATAGCTGCTCTTTTTATTTTAGCAAAGAATTGGAAACAAAATAACTGGGGAGTGGCTGAGCAAATTATGACATATAAATGTAATAGGAAATCATTGAGCTCTAAGTAATAATGAAAGGGACCATTTCAGAGAAACCTGGTAAAACTTTTTTTTCTTATTTTTTTAAATTTAATTAAGGAAAAGTAAAATAAAAATTAGCAAATAAGCTCCACGGTTTTAATTTTGTGCCATTCCTATCTTGGTCCACACCTCTCTTTCTTTTTTTAATTAATTTATTTTGATTTATCAATAATCACTTCCATATGCTTTTGAGTTTAAAATTTTCTCCCCCTTCCTCCCCACCACCCTCCCCAAGACGGTGCACAATCTGATATGGGCTATACATTTACATTCATATTAAACATATTTTCACATTAGTGATGTAAGTAAAAATTAAAACCAATAGGAGGAACCATCAGAAAGAGGAAACAAAACTCAGCAGAAGAGGAAAAAAAATAGCGATTCAACTTTCATAGTTCTTTCTTTGAATGTGGATAGCATTTTCCATCACAAGGCCTCTGGAGATATCTTAGATCTTTGTATTGCCAGAAAGGGTTAAGTTTATCAATATTAGTCATCACACAACATGGCTGTTATTGTGTACAACGTTCCCTTGGTTCTGCTTACTTCACTCAGCATCAGACCATACAAGTGTTTCTAGGTTTTCCTGAAGTCAGCCTGTTCATTAATTCTTATAGCACAATAGTATTCCATCACATTCACATACCACAACTTGTTCAGCCATTCCCCAATTGATGGGCATCCTCTCAATTTCCAATTCTTTGCCACCACAAAAAGAGCTGCTATGAATATTTTTGTACATTTGGGTCCTTTTCCTGTTCGTGTGATCTCTTTGGGATATAGCCCTAGAAGTGCTATTGTTGGATCAAAGAGTATGCACATTTTTATAGCCCTTTGGGCATAGTTCCAAGTTGCTCTCAAAAATGGTTGGATCATTTCACAACTCCACCAACAATGCATTAGTGTTCCAATTCTGGTAAAACTTTTTTGAAGTGTTGCAGAGTGAAAGGAGAAGAACCAGGAAAACTACTACAATGACCAACCATGATTCTAGAGGACCTCTGATGAATCATGCTACCCACCTACTGACAAAAGAGGTGGTGGACTCATGTTACAGGATGAAATATATATTTTCAGATATGACTAATGTGGACATCTATTTTGCTTGACTCTGTATATTTTTTACTAGAGTAATATTTTCTTTTTTCAGTTTTGGTGGGTGGAACATAGGAGATGAAATCTAGCAATAAGGTTTCCTAAAAAGGGAATGGGGAGGAAGAATGGAGGGTCATTGAAGAAATTTTTTTTTTAGGCAATTGGGGTTAAGTGACTTGCCCAGTGTCACACAGCTAGTAAGCGTCAAGTGTTTAGTCTGAGGCCGTATTTGAACTCAGGTCCTCCTGACTTCAGGGCCAGTGCTCTATCCACTGCACTACCTAGCTGCCCTAAGAATTTTTTAAATTCAGAGAAGAGAACAGGAGGAAATGCAGAAAGGAAGACATGCAGGGCATTTTTGAAAGTCAAATGTTGAATTTATTAGATACTTATAGGGAAAAAGCAAGCTGTATGATATAGAGATTCACTGTTTTATGTATATTCCTCTTGTGTTCTGCTTTCATATGGAAATGTTTGTTTTATCTCTTATTTAACTTCATAATAAAAAATAAGATCTTAAAAAGAGAGTGTGCTCCAGACTTTTGAGGAAACATTTTCTATAATTACTTTAAAAAAAAAAACTATATCTGCTTAATAAGTATCTTTGTGAAAAGCCAATTAAGTCTGGCTGGCCTACTGTTAATGGAAAACACACCTTTGGTGGCTTGTGAGCTAAGCAGAAGTAGGAACCCAGTCCTTTAGGCTTATTCTTATAATCCTCAGGGTAATTATAATTAGCTACCCTCTCAAGATCTGGCCCACTAATGTGAAGGAGAGTTGGAAAAGTAGCCACATAAAGGAGTCTTATGCAGTGAGGGCTCCTTCTGTGATAATTTTACAAGGACCTACTAGAGAAAGTCTCCTAGAATTTCCATACTGAATATCATAGTTTTGGAAGATCCATTGGAGAAAATTATCACTTTCTTATCTTCTGTTTTAGACTTTAACTGAACAGTTTGTTTTCCAATGTTTTTCCTTTAGAGGTCAGACAAGTTTCTTTGAGGTAACTCCTGCTTTTTTTGGATACTTAAGTACTAGTATCTGTTATATTACTTTATTCATTCAAGAGTTGTGCTCAACTATTAACAATAGGGGATAAATATCTTTTTTTTCTTCCTTTCTTAATCTTGTGAAAGTCTATACTACATGCTTTGTAACATGAGTCCAGACAGTTTGTATGAGATCCTTTCTTATGTACCCTTTTAAAAACCCCTCCCATATCTTCTCCCCACACCCTCTTAAATCTTAATCTATACACTTCTAAAAGTCCCTCTCCCACCTTGCTCCCCTACCCCATACTCTCATCTCTGTGCAAGAGAGGTGGACTAGAGGTTTATAGGATGAAGTTTAGCTGTGGTCTGGAAATGAAATGCTGTTTAATCAACCCCAAAGTAGTTCTCTTTTTGACTTTCCATGTCTTTTGGGCTTTTCTGAGTGTGAGGCATGTGGGTGTATGTACGAGTGGGTGTGCGCCTATGTTTTAAAGTTAGTCTACCTGTAAGGGATGAATTTGGACCTCCAGATGAATTTCCTATGTGTTTCACAGTTCCTGGAAGAAATTTTTGATGCCCAATATAGCAGAGACACAGAGGAATTGTTCCATGATTAAACCAAATCTGTGGGTTCAAATCAGAGGCACCCCTTAGTAGGAAAGGGAGAAAGCAAGTGTTCCAATCCTCCCTGGAATAAGTACCTGTTTATTCTAGCACTTGTATCCTAGCTAAGCCCAGAGTTCAGTCTGGCTGGTTGTTCGTAAGAAGGACACTTGTTGGGACTCATGAGTGAAAGTATTAGAAACCTAGCTTTCTGAGGTTACTCCTGGAACCCTGAGTAGTAGACAGTACTTTTGTGGCCTCACTCTGCCAATATGAATGGGAGTTAGGGAGGTAGCTCAGAGAGGATGTTATAAATAAAATATTGAACTAAACTGGTGGCTGAAAAAGATTATGAGTAAAAATCATCACTGATGGTATACTTCAAGAAGCTTCACACTTTAAAATAAGCCCATAACATATTAGTACTATTATTTTTCTGTTTTAAATATGAGTTTGCAATGGATTTTTATCAATAAATAAATCTATAGGTTGAATTTTATTATTTTGTTGCATTTTTCAGATATGGCTATTGCTATAAAATTGTAATAAATTCTTGATTTGAATAAAATTCAAACTATAACTTCTATAGATTATTTTATGAAAAGAGTGTGGGATTTTGTTGAAAAGAAGATCATACTATATAAAGTTATAAAACCACCGCCATAATTTGTTCAACTTCATTATTTTCCTTAGATTTCATCTGTTGATGTTTCGTTAAACAGAGATGACACATCTTTTCCCATCTGAAACAAATATTGAAAAATGAAATAATTAAATCCACTTAACATCCACCATTAGGAGTTTAATTTAGTCATCTTCCTCCTGGAATACCTCAGTTCAATGCTATATCCACGAAGTGTAATTTTTCTAAAAAGCTGCATGCAGTCAACTCAAACAGAAAAGGAAGCTGGAAAGTAAATTAACTGACACATTCTATAGGGTACCAACCTATCTGCTCCAATAAGGTATCACTATATTTGGATGAAGTCATTTTTCTTCCTTAAAGAAAATGTGAGAGGGAAAAATGAGAAATTTGTCATATTATAATCCCTCCCTACCAAATGTCCTTCCCAATGCTGTCAGAATTCCAATTAAAAAGGGAATGTATTTTTATGTGAGTAACTTGGGGCAGCTAGTGTATAAAATGTCAGGCCTGGAGTCAGGAAGACTTATTTTCCTGAGTTTGAATCTGGCCTCAGACACTTACTACACTTACTACATGGTTATTTACTACACACTAACTGTGTGACCCTGGGCAAGTCTCTTAACCCTGTTTGCCTCAGTTTCCTCATTCAGAAAATGAACTAGAGAAGGAAATGGCAAACCACTCCAGTATTTTTGCCAAAAAAAAATCCCACTTGGGATCACAAAGAGTTAGACACAACTGAGCAACAATAACAACAAATTTGGGGAGAGAAGAGGGAGTTTGAGGGGGCAGCTTCCCAGGTTCACATGGAGCAGCTAGCTTGAGAGCAAACACAGATTTCTGTCCATTGAAAGCATAGATAATAATGGGGTAGCAACTATGAATTCGTACCCTAGTCTAGAACTTTTCTATATTCAGTCTCCAAATCCACTGACATAGCTCAGTTATGTAAGGACAAGGGTAAGGCTGGTAAAAAATTATTTCTTTGAGGAAGTAAATAGTCTTGGGCCAATCCTGTCACTGAAGATGAAGTATTCAAGGATCATTGATTCAGAACCTAGGGCTGATTTCAAATCTACATCTAGGTTCTGATTAACACAAATAATGAATCTTATGAAATAGTCATATTTTTAAAATAGAATGACATACTTCCAGTGGGATATGACCAATGACTATATTTTACATAATCATAATTTCAAATAGTGTGAATTTGAACCCATATGACTACTTCATAGGATTCATTATTCATGCTAATCGGAACCTACTTGTTGTACTCTTCCCACTTCAAGTAGATAAATACAGGAAAATAGATTCCAAGCCATTGTCTATTCCATTATGAGGTACAGTCAAGTTTTCATGCCATTGTATTTGTATTTCTTTTTTGGAGTTTCCTTTGAATGTTACACAATAGGTGAGAGAATGCAGGCAGGCTTTGGCATGGTTTGTAGGATCCCATTATGAAGTCGTTACTTTGACTATTTTCATTTCCCACTGTTGTGCCCCTCTGAGAATTGCTAAATTTACTGAGATTGTCACACCTGCACTCAATATATGCATCATGTCATCATGGGAAGAAGCAAGAAGCAGCATGACATATTTCATCAAGAGACCACAGCATCGTGTTGCAAGGCAGCTATTTTTGGAAAAATGCCATTACTGTGGGTAGAAACTCAGCATGTATCCTACTGCATCACTTTATTAGAAAACTGTGAGTGTTACACACTGGTGCAACTCTGCTGAATCTCCATGGCATCATTTGTATAAGTTCTGAGTTCTACTCACTGGCATTTGTCCCTCAAGAAGGAGACTAAAACACCTAAACTAACTAAACTGGAACTCAATCATTTTCTTCTGAAGGAAATTTATCCACTCAAAAGGTAAGACACGACACTGTCTTAATTTTCATCCGAAGTGTGTCTGTGTCAGTTCGTTTTTTCATGAAAGGGGCAGGCTCAGAAGAGCAACCACATTTATGGGCAACGTTGACAAGCAAGTCTCTCTTAAGAGGTTTTAAAGAAGTCCATCATTTAAATTGTTCCAGGTTGTGGTAATCGAGAAAATAGTTTCCTTTGAACCAAACATTTTGAAATTTTCCTGATCAATTTATTTGAAAGATAATTGAGGTATTTTCTTCTAAATCAAAGCAATAAAAGTTAATGGTTTGGGACCCATCTTGCATTAGTTTTTAACAGCATTTTGGTTAATAACACTGAGAGATGCTTACTAATAGCGATATCTACAAATAACACTACCATAAAGTAATTTGTCTGCTTGAAATACAGCACTATGGTAATGGTTTTCAGAAGGGGTTCCAAAATATGTATAGTGAGTAACGGAGAGTTAGTTGAATTCTTGTGGATTGACAGGCTAGAAACTAAATGATACTCTATCCTATCCCCCAACTACCTCCAGGAAAATGGCTAAATAAGTTTTCACTTGATGAATACAACGTGATGGCTTTAAAGGAGTCCTCTTACTACACTTGCTAAATCATTCATGTTTACCAAAACTGTATAATTATTGAGTCATCTCATAAAAGAGTTTGTGAATCTACTAGGGAACTGAGTGAGCCTACTCCCTAGCGAGACTTTCAAGTTTGCTTACGGCTATTCTGAACTATGGAACCATGGACAATGGTGAACATATTGTTTACTGATTGAGAGTACAAGAAGGAAAGAATGAATGTTTCTGCATATCTTACTAATTTGATTCTCTTTTTAAGAAAAAAATCTATGCCAGGGAATTGGTGGTTCATCAATGTTTGATTTTAAGAGGCCTAATCACTGAATGGGTGTTGCATCATTCAAAGTGAGAACTTGAGAAGACCTTAAGCTTAAAAAGGCCAAGGTCTCCCACTGCATCGGGCCCATCTCCAGTTGTCCTGATCTATATTTTGCCACTGGACCCAGATGGCTCTGGAGGAGAAAGTGAGGCTGGTGACCTTGCACAACCCTCCCTCACTCAAATCAAAGTCAATTGCAAGTCATATCATCAACTCCCTGATGTCCATGGCCCTCTTCGACAAAGAAGGACAAACACAACCTGAATCAACAACAACCTGATTTTTTAAAAAAAATTCCAGTGGTATTCAGTATTTGATACCTCCATATCATGTTAATAATAATGGAAGTCAGTCAGCACATATTTGTTAAACTCTTACTATGTATTAGGGGCTATGCTAGGTCCTAGAGATACACAGAAAAAAACAAAACAGTCTTTGCTCTCATAGAGCTCATATTCTAATGAAGAAGACAAAATGCTAATGGACACAACTAGGTATATACAAATATACATACAGAATCACTGGAAGATTACACCAGAGGGGAAGGCATGAGCAGGTTGGGGGGGGGGGGAAGACTGGGAAAGATCTATTGTAGAAGGTAGAATTGGAGGTGAGTCTTGAAAGAAGAGATGAATCTTGAAAGAGAAGGAAACCAGAGATGAGGAGGGAAAACTTTCCTGGCCTGGGAGATAGCCAGTGCAAAGATACAGAGATGGAAGAGATGCAGTGTTGTACTCAAGTAATGGCACGTAGGCCAGCATGGCGGGCTTGTAGAATTCTGGATGGGAATAAAATGTAAGAAGATTCAATAGGTAGGAAATGGTTAAGTTATGAAGGACTTTGAATGCCAGGAAGGACTTTATATTTGATTTTGGAGGTAACAAGAAACCACTGGATTTTGTTGAGTAGGATGATGACATATTTAGACCTACACTTTAGCAGCTGAATAGAGGATGGATTGGAGTGTAGAGAGACTTAGGGCAGAGAGACCAATTAGAAGAACATTGCAGCAGTCTCAGTGGGAAGTGATGAAGACCTAGACTATGGTAGCAGCTGTTTGGCGGAAATAAGGGAATGTAGATGTGAGAATGTGTGAAAGTACAAAAGACTGTGGTAATGGACTGCATATTCAATATAAGAGCAAAGACTTGATGATATTAATAACGTGAGCCTGGATGACTGCGAGGATGGTAATATTCTCAACAATGATAGAAAAATTTAGAAGAGGGGTAGGTTTGGTGTTAAATTCTACAGAGAGGTCAAGAAGAATGAGGATTAAGTATAGCAATTAAGAGATTACCGATAATTTCTGAGTGCAATTTCCTTTGAATGATGAAACTGGAATCCAGATTTCTAAGAGTTTAGGAGAAAATGAGAGGAAGGCAAGGCGCTGATGATAGAGGGCTTTCTAAAGGAGTTTAGATAAAAAGAGAGATATAGAATGACAGCTGGTGGGTATGCTCTGAACAAGTGAGGGTTTTTTTTTTTAAGAATGGGGAGACATGAGCATGTTTGTAGGCACTAGGAAAGAACCAGGAGATATGGAGAAAATGAAGATAAAAGAGAGTGGGAATGATAGAGGGGGAAATCAAATTGAAAAGACTGTGGGGATGAGATCAACAGTGCATGTAGAGAGATTGTCCTTGGCAAGAAGGGTCACTTCTTCATCTGAAACCAATGTGAAGAAATAAATAGTGGCAGAATATGTCTGAGTTCCTTTTGAAATTGCAGCAAAGTACTTCAATTTTTTCAACGAAGAATAAGGCAAGGTTCTCAGGTTTGTGGGAGGGGAGAAATGGGAAAACAGACATGGAAATTGCATGTATACTATAAAATTATGATAGAGCTGGAAAGGGCCTTAGGAATCATTTGGCCCAACCCTATCATTTTACCGATGATAAAAATAAGAGCCAAAGAGGAGAGAAGCCCAAAGTCACACAAGTAGTAAGTGGCAGAACCAGAACTCAAACTAGGTCTTCTATTTCCAAATAAGTTCTTTCCCCTATATCAAACTAGATGACATAAAAAATAAAATATTTACAATAGTTCACATATATAGATTGGCTTTTTTTTTTTGTTTTGAATGCAGGAGTCGAGACCTGTGTTTTCAAATGTATCAAGAACTTCTAATATGTAAACTGTCTTTAACAATGCATATCAACATGATGACTGTTCTGTGACTCAGGGGGACATTGAGAAGTGAAGTGACTTGTCAATTATATACCAAAGGTATTATGTTCTGGAGGAAAAACTCAAATTCAGGTCTTTTTGATTCCCAGATGATTCTCTATCTACTAAACCCTGCTGCATCATATGGTACCGTCCCATTCCAAATGTGATCCTCAGCACAACCCTGAGTGTAAATATTCTCCACTATTTAAAGATAAGGAAAACAAGAGTCAAGGAGGTGAAATGTAACACAATTAATAAGTGTCAGGGCTGAGATGAGAACTCAGGTTTCTAGACTCACAATGCATTGCTTTTCCCACTATATCTCATTTGTTTGAAACTGGCAGTGTGTACTCCACTAAAAATGAGAAAAAAAGGATTAAGGATATAACTGAAATGTGTGTTTTCATTCCTACAGCAAAAGATGAATTTCTCTAAACTGGATTAAAGAAAAAAAAGAATGATGCAATAAAGAAAGAAAACAGCAATTGATAGGTTCAAAATTTTTAATTTCATCTATATATTTTTAGTTATTTGGCTTGAGTGTCATAGAACCCTAGGATATTAGAGGTAAAAGATCTTAGAGACTAAATATGATGACACTTTTATTTTACCGATGAGATGATTGAGGATCAGTGGGGTGAAGCAACTTATCCAGGGCTTTTCTATTCATACTGACATCAAAGTAGTTCAGGACTCTCCATTACCTCAGATCATTGCAATTGGTTTCCCTGCCTCCCTTCAGTCTTTCCCTATTCCAACACACCCTACATTTCACAAAGCAATTATTCAAAAAAATTATAATTGTATTACTCCCCTGCAGTACTGAACATTTTTGGTGAACCTCACCATCTAAAGGATGAAGCTTAAACTCCTACAATGGCATTCAAAGTCTTCCATATTCTACTCCCAATATACCTCCCCAGACTTTTTTTTTTTGAGGCATCATGCTTCAACAGGAGCCAATAGCACCATCCGAATATCCTTTCTCAGTGTTTTATGAATTCATCTTGTACTTCCTGCACTTAATTCTTGCCATTCTCTCTACCTTAATATTCTCTTTCTTCCTCTTTGGGTAATCAAACTCTACATACCGGTGGACCCAATTCAAGTCCATCCTCCTTCTTGGATCCTTTCCTCACTTTTCCAGTCCACATCCATCATTGGATCACAAGATCACAGGACCACAGATCTAGAGTGCAAAGAAGCCTGAAAGATCATCTAGTCCAATACTCAGTTTGGAAGCTCAAGGCAATCAAGTAATTTGTCCAAAGCCACACATATAGGAAGCATCAGAGGCGATATGTGAATTTCGGTCTCTGATTCCAAAATTCTATCTGCTGTACTATGCTGCACTTGCTATGGATATAAAGCATTTATTGTCCATGCCATTATTTTTATAATTAATCTTGGACCATATGATTATCTCTTGCATTTGCTTTCTTATTTTCTAGTGTTAAGAGAAGCTTTTAATAATATCAAATGAATTATAAGCTCCTTAAAGGCATGGACTATACTTTAGCCTTCTTTTTATGCCTCCACAGCACATATCAAATTGTTGTTTGAAGAGGACAGATGACATCACAGGGGGATATTTTAACTCTTGTATAAACTGGATTTAAGTGAGGAAGAGTTGCACAAAGTCATCAGCCTCACTCCCTCTTCCTGAGTCATTGAGGTCTCATGGCAGCACAAAAGTTAAGATGACTGGCGATGGCCCAGGATGCAGTGGATGACCTTGCCATCTTCAATGTTTGACTAAGCCACTCCTGTCATCATTGAAATAAATTGTTCTCATCCACTCATTCCACTGAGAGAAGTATTCATATCCTTGGCATAGACATCCTCCTAATTCACTGACAGGTTTGAAGTCTACTGGTTACCTTTAACCTGATTTAGTCCATTTGCCAAGACAATTTTTAGCAGAGTGTGGCTGCTGTGCATGCTACAGCTTCTTGGAGCCACAGGTAAGAGTTGAGTTCCAGGTAGATACCAAAAGTGGATGAACAGCCCTAAAAATGGCTCTGCAAGCCCTCGCACCAGAAGTGCTAGTCCTCCCTGAACACCCCTAATAAATAGTGTACTTCTCAGTCTCCTTTGCTGATTATTCATCTATGTCATGCTTCCAATACTAAAGGACCATTAATATCTTCTAGTTATGTCTTCACGCTTCTGTTCCCCAGTGGGAACAGTGGGCCTGCTCCCCCCTTGGCATTGTTCTCTGTTGGATTGCCTTCACAACAGGCACCACACTGCAGTGCTTCTTAGAGTGTGTAATATCTCAACTGTTGAAGGTTACATCATGTTATCTATTCAGTTTCCCTTGCCTTTCTCTGTTGCTACCTACTAGACTTCAGCTACAGTCTTTGACTGCTACCTCTTCTCCCTCAGAGGGAGAAGTGGGCTCTGCTGACTCTTTTTTAGTCTAGAGCCCAGAAACTAATGTGTACCTTTCTTAGAAAAGGGTCTTTCAACAGTAAGGCATAAGACTAAGGAAATAAAGCTTTCTCTCCACTCAGCGATAAAGGTCTCTCAATTCCCAAAGGATTGGCTTCCAGTAGCCAGACTCTTTTCTAACACAGTGAGCTAAATATCACTCATAGGCATTTAGTCTCTTTCTGAATTCATTCTCTTATGGTAATAGTATCAGTGTCTCTGACCCAAGACTTTATTTGACTTAGGGTTAGAAAATCCCTACGGACTTCTTTAATATTTTATGGGATCCTTTGCCAAACAAAAACATCACAGGAAATTTGTGGAAAATGAGTTTTGAAGCCCACTTTTCTGCCAAGATTCTCTTTGGATTTACATGTAAGTGAAGCCAGTAAGGTCAGTACCCTCAACCTTATTGACCTATATGTCTATCTTTATTATGTAGATATGGCCAGCAACACAAACCGATGAAGCTTTGAGCCACAATTTTATTAAACACTGAAAATGCTCTGAAAGTTGGCTATGGTCAACTCCTTCTAGGTCATGGTGAAGATTAAACAGCTGAATTCAGAAATATCTACTTAATGGATCAATACGTTAGCAAAAATACTTCAAAATATCACTGCAAGTGAATCAGGAGAACATTGTATACAGTAACAGCAACTTTGTGCAATGATCAACTATGATAGACTTAGTTCTTCTCAGCAATATAATGATCTAAGACCTGCACAAAGGATGTTTTCCTCTACATTTTTTGTGGGCTACCCAAAATCCTTTGGTGCGCCACAAGCAGCCTGCGGGATGTAAGTGGCCCATGGGCTGCAGGTTGTGCAGATGTGATCTAAAACAAAAGACTCATGATTGAAAATGCTATCCACATCCAGAGAAAAGAACTATGGAGTCTGAATGCAGATTGAAGCATACTATTTTCACTTCTTCTTGTTTTTTTCCTTCTCATGGTTTTTCCCTTATCATGGTTTTTCCCTTTTGTTCTGATTCTTCTTTCACAACATGACTAATGTGGAAATATGTTTAATATGATCATATATAGCCTATACCAGATTGCTTGCTGTCCTGGCAGGGGTGGGTGGAGGGAAAAGGGGAAGGAAGGAGGGAGAAAAAATTTGGAACTCAAAATCTTATAAAAGTGAATGTTGAAGACTATCTTTATATGTAATTGGAAAAAAGTAAAATACTATTAAGTGAAAGAAATAAAATAAAAATATCACTTCAATTAATACAGGAAGTATTCTAAGAAGCATAGATTTTAGACCTAGAGGGTCCCTTGTTTAAGTCACTCATTTTACAAATAAGGAGATTGAAGTACAGAGAGAGTGGACTTCATTAAGTGACTTCTCCAAGGCCACACAGGTAGCAGCAGCAGGATGATACGGTAGACAGAGCATTCCAGTACCAAGTCTGCCTTTATGACCAAGAGCAAATCACCTAACTTCACTGAAACTCAGGTGCTAATTGGTAAAATGAAGGGATTGGACTAGATGGACTTTAAAATTACTTCTAGCCCTAAATCTGTGGTCCCAAATAGTAGAGCAAGAATTCAAACCCAGGCCCTGTGACTCTGATTGCAGAAGTTCTCTATCATGTTATGTTGCACTCCTGTGTCTTCCCATCGAGCATATTGTTATACTTTTAAATCCTAGGACAGTGTGACTGTAGTTCACAAGTTTATTGAGGACTTCCAAAATTCCATTCAACATCTCTTTCTAATTTTAGACTAAAAACACTCTGGGGATGAGATTTGTTTGTAATAGAAGGTAGGTATCAGTTCATTAAGACTTGATTTAAGCATTCTCAAAATAAACCTGGCATTTTAGGAATCCTCAATGATAATGCCTTTTACTTCAAAGATGAATGTTTCCTTTCCCTCAATACAAAATTCCTCTGACTGTTGTCTGTTTTCCTCAGAAACTTACACAATCAATGTGGTGTTAGAGGATCTTCAAATGCACAGATTCCTAAATGCCGAAATCATTTCGTACAGGCACTCACAATTCTACCCACCTGTTTAACAGCCTGTGGTCATTGAACTAATATCTGACCCTTGGCTACTGACATGAACCACCAATAAAACATGATATTCCATGAAAAGCCCAGTTTCATATGAAGTAAGAGTTAGATTGCAAATTATTGCTGGAGCAGTTGCCCTATCCCTTGAGAATTATACAAAGGTTGTATCAATTTTCAAACAACCCATATTAAGTGGTGAAGAAAGGTGGATGTTAAGGAGCTTAAAACTGGGCATTAATCTACATTCAGTGGAATAAATCAATCAAGCTGTCAGGCTTCAATAAATCAGCTTTATATTACTGTAATTTCGACTCTGCTCACTATGACCTTCAGAATTATTTTCTGTCTGCAGTCATTCCTAACCCAGCTGTCTCTTTTTTAGGAAAACATGCTCCCGAGCTTACACCTCCCACAGCAGTGATCTAGGAACAATTAAGAATCAGGGGTAGCACTGAGTCCCTCAGTTTAAAAGGCCACAGATTTTTATTTTGAGAAGAACAAATTGTAGTAAGTTCTGACAGAACTCCGACTTATCTTGACTTGTCCTGTAAACCCAATTTTGCTGTCATCTGGGACTGCTGATTTGGTCTCTTTCATCGTTCATCAAATATTCATGAAGTATGTGTGCAAGAGCACTAGGTAGAGTACTGGAAAAGGTTATACAATGTCTAGGTAGGACATGGACCCTGCCCTCATAGAGCTTTTATTCTAGCAGGAGAATAAGACACAAACATAGCTAACTGTAATATACAATATAAGTATATTAGACATTATAACTAATAAGTAATATTACATATAAGTACTTTGATGCCATCATTTCCTTGTTTCCATGCCTTTGGGTCATGCTAGGTTGAACAGAATATTATTTTTCTTAGAATAAATACCACCTCATTTTTACTAGTTATCAGTGACCAATCCTAATATCTTTTTCTAAAATCAGATCTGTTATTTCATGATTGCTATACAAGGAATTCCCAAGTCAGTTTACCTTTTTATCAACATGGAACACTTGTTTTATAATTTAAACTCTTGAACAGGAGCTTAGGAGCACTGACTTTCCCAGGGACATAAATCAGCATTTAACTAAGTAGGACTTCCTGACACTGAAGCCAGCTCTCCATCTACCATCCAACACAGGCATTATTGTGTCTGATACACACTATTTTTTTCATATTTTTATAAACATCTTTTGCAGTTATCTCAAGTGTATTCCCTTATCCCCATTTTTATAAATGAGGAAACTGAAACACAAAGCAAATATGATATTCACTGAAGGTCATACCAGTCAAGGCTAGAATCCAGGCATCTTACATGCAGTACTAATCTCAGTTCCCAAGACCACCTATCAAACCAAATGAACAAACATCAATTTTCAAAATGTGTCCGAAATAAGACAACCAGCTAAAGAAAAACCAGCATGTATAGGAGTGAAGTAAGGTCACAGAAACTAAGAAACCTCTAGCTTTTGGCTTTCTGTATAGCAGGAGAAAGTAAGAAGTGATCACTGCCAACCTTCATAATACACTAAAAACAACAATCACCGCCTCAAATGCACAGTTAGCCAAGGAGATGCTTCAAAAAGGCACAATATGCAGCCAGAAATTGCAAGCTTTAATAAACACACAATTAAATAATCCAACTAAATATCACATGGTCATATGGCATCCAGCCTGCAGAACCATCTGGTTAAAGAAATATTCAGAGAATCACCAACCTCAAAACCTAGATTCTATCTCATCAGTCCCAAGCCCTCATTCTTAGACACAGACTATTTATTTCCCACATGAGGGAAAGTCAAGTGAAGGCAACAAGCCGTCATTAAGAGTTTCCTGTGTGTCAAGTATTATGCTAAGCGCTGAGATACAATGAAAGGCAAAAACAGTCCCTCCGGGAGCTCACAGTCTAATAGGTAGCAAACAGTTATGTATAAACAAGATGTGTGTGTGTGTGTGTGTGTGTGTGTGTGTGTGTGTGTGTGTGTGTGTGTGTTCTCATGTGCAGGGGTGGGAGATAGATAGATAGACAGGTAGATAGATAGAGAGAGAGACAGAGAGACAGCAAGAGACTGAGAAAGAGAGAGACAGAGAGAGAGGGAGGAAGAGAGAGAGAGAGAGAGAGAGAGAGAGAGGGAGAGAGAGAGTTAAATTGACGTTCGTCTCATAGAGAAGGCATTAGCATTAAAAGGGATTGAGGGGCAGCTAGGAGGTACAGTGGATAGAGCACCAGCCCTAGAGTCTGAGCGACCTGAATTCAAATACAACCTCAGACACTTACTAGCTGTGTGACCCTGGGCAAGTCACTTAACCCTGATTGACTCAAAAAAAAAAAAAAAAAGGAGGCACTGAGAAGGGGTTCTTGCACAAGATAGGATTTTACCTGAGACTTAAAGGAAGCCAGGGAAGCCAGGAGGTAGAGATGAGGAAGGAGAGTACTTTAGGGAAGGAAGACCAGTGAAAATGCCTAGAATTGGGAGATGGAGTATATTGTGGGAAGAACGTCAAGCAGGCCAGTGTCATAGTTCATGGAGGAGAGTAAGGGGCAAGAACCCTGGAAAAGTTGGAAAGGGCCAGCTTATAAAGGGCTTTAAAAGTCAATGTCACTGATTTAAAAACAAATGGAGCTTTACAGAAAATCCGATTTGCATAGGATTGTAGATTTATATACAGAAGGGATCTCAAGAAGCCATTCAATTCAACACCCTAATTTTGTAGATGAAGGAAAAATGCAGTGACTTGCTTAAGGTCATACAAGTAGAGCCAGGATTTGAACCTCAGTCCTCTGACTCCAAATTCAGTGCTATTTCCTCTATGCTGTAGTACATCTCATGTATTATCTCCTTTGGATTGAATCTCAATAAATTAAGTAAGAAACTTTTGTTAGCACCTACAAAACTGCAAGGCATTTTGTAAGGCCCTGGGATCCCAAGATGAAAAATGATCCTTCAAAGAGTTTCCATTATATTGGGGATTATTAGGGCTATTAGGATTATCACTTCCCTACACTAGCTCATGTAACTACAATACAAAGTAAAAGCATGAAAGAAGGAAAGGGAGTCTCCAGATAAAGTGCTCTTAGAAAATTAGAGGCCAGATTTAGCCAAATTTCCTTTCCTCCATTAACTGAGAATCTCAACAGTCCCTTTCTCATTGGATAATGTGAATATTTACAAATATAAGCAAAAGAAAGAAACAGATTAGAATGAATTCTCTCTAGGAGAATCAGAGTTGGCCATCCACCTGGCTTTAACACACAAATTGGGAATTGAGAGTAAATCTTTAAGTTGCTCAGTTTTCCTTGGGACAGATGATTAGTCTGAGTCATGTTGTGGAAGAGTCACTTTCTCAATCACCAGCTCTGGATGAGTCACTGGAGATCTTCTTGTTTTATATTCTTGCCTAATTTCTCAAATACAACTCAAATACAACCCACACTCAATTCTATGGGTTTGTTATTGGTGGTATTCAGTCATTTTTCAGTCACATCCAACTCTTCATAACTCCATTTGGGGTTTTCTTGGTAAAGATACTGGAGTGGTTTGACATTTCCCTCTGAAGTTCATTTGATAGATGAGGAAACTGAAGTAAACGGGGTTAAGTGACTTGCCCAGGGTCACACAGCTAGTAAGTGTCTGAGGCCAGATTTGAACTCAGGAAGATGTCTTCTTCACTCCAGGTCTAGCACACTATCTACTGTGCCATCTAGATTATCAACTAGAACTCAAATAATACTCACCTTCAATTTTATGGGGGCTGATTACCCAGTTCGTGAATTATACTCAGTCCTAGAAAGTTGGGTTGTAGAGGAGTGGGAGTGGATGGATTTGGAAGAGAACAAAACTCTTAACTGAACTTGGATGCCTTTTAAATACTTCTATAGCTATGTAAAGATACACACACACACACAGATAATGATTACCCAATTTATCATTGTCTATTTGTCTCATCAAGAACTGACTACATTATCTTCTAGTTTCTTAGTTAATTAATTATGACATGATAATCATCTTGAGAAGGTTGTCTACAATAGGTGCCTTCACTCACTTTCTAACTAACTTCCTACAGCTTGGATGTTGTTTCCACTATTAGACTCTGAGCTCTTTGAGAGTAGGGGCTGTTGTTTTGCCTTTCTTTGTAGCCTCAATGCTTAGCACAGTGCCTGGCACATAGTGGGCAGTTAATAAATGTTTTCTGACTGGCAAATCATGTCTAAGATGATATTAATATTAATTCTATTTTTCTCTTGGAGCTGTTCAGGCCAACTCTTGATAACATCTGACAAATAATCCTAACCTTTGTTTTAATGTATGAAATGTTTTTAAGGTATTACTATTAGGGACAATCATTTTTGGGATTTAAAAAAATCTTTTAAAAAAAACCTTGGAAAATGAGTTAGTATAATGTACAAAAATAAAAATTAAATAATAAAAGGCTTTTCTTCCATTTTTAATTGTTGACTCAGTTTCTGGTCTAGAACAATAACAACAACAACAAAACTCAACAGTGACTGTGATTTGATCTGATTAAACAAAGAGTAATGTTCAGCGGTAAGCCTGTCTTTAAATTGCCTTTTCATTGTATTTAAATGATACTCACAGAATTGACTGGTTTTAGGTAGATTCATTTTTCCCTTTGCTTTTTTTTTTAACAACCAAGTACTTAGCAATTATTATTCTCTTAGCAGTCAATGCTATTCGGAAATTAGACAAAGTCTGAAATTACAGAATGGAGCTAGGAAGGTGGAGGAATTGACAAGGGGACAGTATTTAGAAAGTTGGCTTACTTTCCAATTTGTTCCCACTTCATAGTCTTCATTATTATGACTACAGATATGATCAAATGAAGATACAAATATATTTCAAAGTCAAATACAGTCTGGATTAGCTATGTTACTCCCCTTCCTGGACTATTCAGCTGAGCACTTAGACTCACACCTGTTTTAGGGTACCAATTAAAAGGAGCCATATTAAAATTCATTTTTGAATTAAAATCTGTGCTATAGAATCAAAACGAAAACAATCTGCTAAAGAATTCACTACGTAAAACAGAGGCAGAAAGAAAGGCATATTCTGACAGGAATTCAATGAGAAATAAACTACCTTTGGGTAAATCTTCAAGATGGGAGGGTGGGGGAAGAGGAGATTCAAGCACCTAAAGAAGGGCTCATTGATTGGGTACACTTTTATAATCTGATAAACCCAGGAAATGTACTAGTATAAAAATTATGAGTGTCTGGGGAGAAAGGAAGAGATTTTCAAGCTAGAATTAAAGATGGTAAACTCTGAAAGCAAAAAAAGTTAACGGAAAAACACGACAATAAAAATTATAGCAAGCATTTAATCTTGTTTTCATTAATGAATTTGGGTTTTAAAATGTTACATTCCTTGAATTATAATATTGTTGGATCAAAAATATGGAAGCTAAAAGTTAAAAAAAGAAGATATATCAGAGATGCAGAACTACTCCGATAAAAAAAAATAAAAACTAGTTAACAACTATCAAAATGAGATAATGTCTATCTTGGACAGTTTTTGTTTTAAGCATATATGTGTATGTGTATATACGTATATGTATATACATATATACATAAATAGCATTCATGACCTAGTCCTTTTTTTTTTTAACAACATAAATGTTAGGAAGAAGGGCAGCTAGGTGGCACAGTAGATAGAGCACCAGCCCTGAAGTCAGGAGGACCTGAGTTCAAATCTGGCCTCAGACCAAACACTTGACACGTACTAGCTGTGTGACTTTGGGCAAGTCACTTAATCCCGATTGCCTCACCAAAAAAAACCAACAAAAACAAAAACAAAAAACAATAAATGTTAGGAAGCATGTATTTTGGATAAAAAGTACAATGCATTATTTATTAGTGATGGTCTGAAGAATTTACCATCCCCAAATCTATTTGTAATAGGAGTCATATGTATTAAAAAGGTCCACATGCCCAAATTACGCTGAATATATTACAGTACTATACAATGTAATTGATTCATTCCCCTAGAGTTCCTATAGATAGGAATATGTCCATTGTAACTCAAGTACTCTTGCAAATTGTTTTATCCTGCATCTTCTCTTTCTCTCAGAAAGGAATCTACCGCATCTGGAGTGTGATACACTTTCATAGCTCAATCGTATAATACAACAAAACCAATTCAGAAACTTGTTCTTCAGAGAATAAATACAAATAAACCCATAGAGGTCTGACTCTCCTGACTCAACACAGAGTTAAGTCCTACAAGCAGTCTCTTTGAAAAATTTTTTTTTAATGTGGAGGAAAAACGTTACTTCTACCATAGTTTTGGCATGAAGAACCTAATAATATGCCTCTACCCATATGCTGCTTACACATTCTCTGACTGGATACTTACATGGGCAGTCAGGGATAAAGGGAAGGATGGAATAGGCACTGAGTGAAGCACTTTACAAATATTACCTCATATGATCCTCGCCCCTCTGTAAGGTAGGTGCTATTATTATCCCCAACTTTGTTGTTTTTTGTTCAGTTGTTTTAGTCATGTCCAACTCTTTGTGACCCCATTTGGGGTTTTCTTGGCAAAAATACTGGAGTGGTTTGCCATTTCCTTCTCCAGCTCATTTTTATGGATGAGGGAACTGAGGAAAACAGGATTAAGTGACTTGCCAAGACTTATATAACTAGTAAGTATCTGAGGCTGGATTTGAGTTTGGGTCTACCTGATTCCAGGCCCAGCTCTCTGTCCATCATGCTATGTAGCTGTCTCAGTGATAAAGCATCACAAATATGAAACCAAGGGTTCAATGGAATGTCCTATACCTATGTTCTGATATTTATCCTTTTTTCATGCAAAAAGGTCAGGAGACATTTAAAAGGAAAGGTTTCTTTCCTTGATAGCTAAAGAAAGGGTCTTGTTGAGTGCTCTAGAAAAATCATGGAGGAAATCAGGAAGAACAGTAATATGATAAAAATAGTAAAATTTTCTGTAAAACTGACTATAACTTGCTCTAAAATTTTCCGCTCTAGTATAACGTTTTTGGGCAACTAGGTGGTACAATGGATAGAGTACTGGGCCTGGACTCACCAAGACTTATTTTCTTGAGTTCAAATCTGAATTCAGACACTTACAAGCTGTGTGACCCCAGGCAAGTCACCCTGTTTGTTTCAATTTCCTCATCTGTAAAATGAGTTGGAGAAGGAAATGGCAAACTACTCCAGTGTGTTTGCTAAGAAAATCCCAAAATTAGGTCACAAAAAGTCAGACATGACTGAAATGACTGATCAACAACAAATAATGTTCTTATAAAAAGATGACTTTTATAATAGATTATATTTGCATATTGCATTGACATTTCCCTTTAATAAAGAAGGAAAACTCAGAATCTGAGTGGTTGTCACTCATTCTGTTCACCCATCTAGTTAGTATTAGATACAGCATTTGAAACCAGATCTCCTGACTTTAACTTGGGTGCTCTCTGTATTACACTACATTGCCTTTGATATATTTTCCTCATCTGGTGAAGAAATCTGGTTAATAATGCCAAATGGAATATGGCCTAGGTGAGTCCTTATACCTAGTAGACACTCCACAATGTTGTCCAAGTAACTAAAAGGATGGATGAAATGGGACAGATACAATCACAAGTTTGGTTTCATTGTGTTGGATGACTAGGCTGGGGGTAGGGCGGAGGGAGAGGCGGCCAAAAACTATATCAGCAGAATTGCATATGGGGCTGGACAAAATGATTAACACCTCACGACATCAGCAAAGCAACAATCAAAACTGGCACTGGCCTCGTAGTTATTGATTTCATTATGTTTCTCAGGAGTACAGAGAGTCCTTTATTCTTTTTGAACAGGAATTTGAAGGTCAGTTTTATGATCAAATTCTGCAATTAAACTTGCCACCACTGTTTCAGTTCTAGAGGCTTACCTCTCTTTCTGAAGGCTTAGTGTAAGACAAATCTTTGCTCAAAGGTGTCCTATCTATGAATTTGTTAATTTCCAGATATCGCTGATTAGTATATAAGGAGAAACTCAAGCTGTGGTGTCTCATCAGAGACTGAGAATTTGGGTAAGCAACAGGTCATCCTGTAGGTCATCATAAAAAAACCCAATGACTGAAACATTACTCAATAAATATTATTTTATAGTATTTTGTATTTTACTTGATAGTTATTTATCTACATTAATGTTGTATTCCCCTAGTAGAATGTAAACTCCTTAAGTACAAGTACCATTTCCTTTTGTTTTTTGGTTCCCCAGCACATGGCCCAGTGCCTTGGATATATAGAAAGTACTTAAATGTTTGTGAAATTGAATTGAGTTGAATTGCATTGAATTAAATAAAACATGCAAGGCTCATATGGGTAGTCTAAGGTACTGTATTTTAGATAAGTTTCTATTCTTTAAGTAGCTGAAAATATAGTAAGGAGGGCAGGTAATGAATGTAAACCAGTAAATATAATACAAAAGAATGTGAGTGTGAATAAGATGTACAAACAGTGCTGTGAGAATTCAAAGGAGGAAGGCAACACTCGAAGTTGATATTTTTACTGGATCTTGAATGTAAGCCAGGATTATGATATGGCTTTTTAAGTTAATTTAATATTGGCTACATTAATAGAAATTATGAGAAAAACAAAAGAGGTGAAAAGTCCCCATGACCCTCTGTCCTGATCAGACCACATCTGAAGTATTATATGGAGCTCTGGGCACTGAGTCATTATCTACCATGTTAGCTTTTCCCCCAAACTTGGTGTCTTCAATTTGATAAGTCATCTACCCATTAGTCCAAGTCACTGACGGAAACATGGAATGGCACAAGGTCAAAGAGAGGCATTCCACTAGAGTATTTCCTCCAAGTTGATATCTACCAATAAATGACCATTTTATTTGTTCAACCAGTCAATTGTTTCCAAATTCACAACCCTGTCTGAATAGGTAGTACATGTATTATTATCATCCTCATTTTTCAAATGAGAAATTTACAAGGCTATGCAACAGATGGCAAGAGCCTAAGGGTGATGAAGGAGTTGAACTCAATGATTGGAAAATAGCCTATCAATTCAGCAGAAAGGGAGCAGAGGCATCCTAGAATGGTACTTTAGGTAGCAGCAGAGTCAAGGAAAAGGTATTTCTATAATTGGGGAAACTTGGGCACTTTTGCTGACAGATGGGAGGCAGTCCATAAAGAGGGAGAGAATGAAGGTATATGAAAGAGATAGGATGATTGATGGGATGGGAACAAGGATTCTTAAATAGTTCTGTCTCTAACTCTGCTATGTAAAATGGGTTTTTTTAGGAGGATGATTGATGGAGGAATTATTGGAAGGATTGGTGTTAACTAGGACCCTCTTTGCCTGTAAGACAAGAGAGAAAGAAGAAAATGAATAAAGACACACAGAGGTTTAGAGTTGTAGAAGCAGCAGGTTCTTTAAAACTTTAAAGGTCTCTTCTAACCATCAAGAAGCTGACTTTCCCAGCTCTGCGGAGGATGGTAACAATTTTTTAAGTTGGAAGCCATGACTTGTGTTTGATGCAGGAAATGTTGTGTAGGCTTTTAACCTGTGTGAAAGAAAAGCTAGATGCATTAAACTCCAAAAGGAAGCACTACAGCAAAGAATATCTCCTATGTAACAATCCCTCATGTATCTTAATACGCGACTTAATAAGAGAGTTTTACCTACTTGCTTTTGTACATGTTGTACCCCTTTAGTAGAGTGTAAACTCATTGAAGGTAGCCTTTGCCAACAGTTTTCTTTTTGTCTGTATATCCCAGATGCCTCACACAGAGTAGGGGCTCAATAAATGTTTAAACTGAACATATTTAGATAGGAAAGATCCTTCTAGTTCATCTAGTCCAACAGACCAACAAGTATTTATTAGGCACTTATTATGTGCCAGGCACTGTGCTAAATGCTGGGAATATAAATACTAGCCAAAAAAAAAAAAAGACAGCCCCTACTCTCAAAGAGCTTACATTAATTTATTTTGTGTGTGAGAAGATGACACCTAAAAGAAAGTTGAGGAAGTGAGTACTGGGGAGGGAGAAGGTATCGTTGTAGGGGTATAATGAAGCAAGCCTGAAGAGTCAGGAATGGAGCCCAGAAAGGAACCAAAATATGGTGACCTGGGCACCTTCCTTACTTAAAATGGGGAGGAAGTAATCTTTGAGAGATTACTGAGAAGAAGTAACCAGTCAGATATCATCCTTGTGATGTCCTTGGTCCTCTTCGAGAATGAAGGATGAACAACCACCACACTGCCAAACAGAGGAAGAGGCCTGCCCGTGGGAGAAGTTCAGGGGTGGAGTGGAAAGAGTAGAAAGCTGCTTTAGCATGGAGAAAGTCTGGAGCATCAGGAATGTGGACCAAAGAGGAATGAATCATTTCACATTTGAGGAAACCAGGTTCCAGAGAGGTTAAGTGACTTGTATAAGATCCAACATATAGTAAGTAGCAGAGGCAGCATTTGAAGCCAGGTCCTCTAACTCCAAGTGAAGCATTCTTCCCACTGTGTCACATTGCCTCCCAAGGTGCCAAAATTCCAAACCTCTTAAGTTACCCTGCTGGTCAATTTCCAAAGTAACCAATAAGATTCTATAACTCATGTCTCCTGAAGTAAAGCAGTGGCTGACAGCAGAAGCATGTAATTAGACAGTGGTAAACGCATAAGAATTATGAAGAAGTTTAATTAATACTCAATTTAGACCTTTTCTCTCACATGTGTTATCTTCTTTGAAGGAGGAAAACACAGCAATTCAGAGAACATATTATTAAGTTAAATGTGTTATGTATTCATTAAAAAATTTAGATACACATCAATGAAGTGGCGGTCATTTAAGCTGCTGTTACTCAAAGGCTGAATGAAGTGATGATAGTAAAGAGGAGCTAAATTGCAATTTAGAAACCAAGTGACCAGGGTAAAATGCTACCATTCCCAGGCTGATGTGTTATGATACTGAAGTATTGTCTGATTTATTGGAATACCACTTTCCATCCATTGTAATTACATTTGTTTTTAGCCTAGTGGATGATATATAATCTTGTACTTTGTTATTCTGATGAAGCTTCTGGGGCTGCTGGTGTTATCTTCCATTCTAGACTCTCATCATCAGCAAAAACTAATGCATGAGTTGTTTTGAGTTGTAATTGCCTGAATTGAACAATCCAAGCTATGTTGCCTATGACCTTCTGCATAATATGTTAAGTACTCCAAGGACTAGATGATTTAAAATTGAAATAGGATATGGAACCTCTGATTCCCCAGAGACCATTGGTCTGCTTATAATCCAAATCCCCATCAAAAGCTATCTTTCCACAGCAAAAGGTTACCAGTCAGATCAATGGTGGGGAGGTCAGGCTGAATTTGTGAAAAGTCTATTCATGGAACAGAAATGCAGCTTTGATATTACTAAAGGACACATAGCAATTCCAACTAAATGTCAGCAATATGGTTCTATGTACAGATACTCTAAGACCACTTTAATAATTAGATTTATTTGTAACAAATAGTATCTATTTTCATAAAATTAGTCTATTAGAATTATTTCAGTTTTATTTACTTAAGAAGATTAAACAAGTCCCTGGAACCTCTTTTGGCTATCAATTTGCTTAACAAACCCTTTCTAAGTAAATAATGCCAAAGTCCATCCTGGAATGAATTTTCACAAACAAAAATTCCCTCTTGAAATTACAATGTATTACTACTGTATATATACTTTGAATTTACTTATCTTCAGGTAGAGGTTCTGCATCTCTGTCCAGGAGTATAGCATAGTACATTGGATTTCCTAGTATGTTAAAAATTGTTTCTTGATTTGTGTGAAAGGAGGCAGAGCAGAGTAGACAGATGGCCTTAAAGCCAAGAAGATCTGATTTCAAGTTCCACTTCTGATATATACTGGCTTTGTGACCCTTGGGTAAATCACTTAAACTCTTAGTATTCTAGGAAGCTCTGAAACAAGGGTTTTTCATCCTGTCATATTCTCCTGCAAGATATTGGATCCTTAGGCTGTCTTTACATACTATGTCTTTGAGATCTATATGTTTTGCTTGCATAGTAAGCATATTTCCTGTTGATACTTTGTTTTTTGCTTTTCTTCTAGTTTTTTTTCTGTTTTTGTTTTTTGTTTGTTTGTTTGTTTTTGCATTCCTGATCTATTGTTCTCTCTTTTGTTTCTTGGGTGAGGTTTGCCATCGTGGATCCAAGTTTTTCTATTCTACTCATTTTGATTTTGTTGATGATACTGTTGTTGTTGAGTTATTCAGT
The DNA here is from genome assembly GCF_900497805.2 of Vombatus ursinus. Lineage (NCBI taxonomy): Eukaryota > Metazoa > Chordata > Mammalia > Diprotodontia > Vombatidae > Vombatus > Vombatus ursinus. The sequence goes on from NW_020954608.1 coordinate 12,537,168, forward strand.
TGTGTCCAACTCTTTGTGGCCTTGTATGTGGTTTTCTTGGCAAAGATACCGGAGTGGTTTGCCATTTCCTTCTCCAGTGGGTTAAGGCAAACAGAAGTTAAGTGACTTGTTCAATGTCACAAACAGGTAAAGAGTGTCTGAGGCTGCATTTGAATTCAGGTCTTGCTGACCCTAGGCCCAGTGCTCTATCCCAGCTGCCTCTATTTTTGCTGTACGGGACATAAAATCTGCCTTCAAAATTCTCATTTCTCTTTTAATCCATTCAGAAATAGCATTTTGTGTTCCATGCTCTCCTCAACTGCCACAGGGACCTCTGTCTCATCAAATGTTGGATTATTTTTCTTCATTTTGTAGCACTAGATCTAGAGGCCATATTTCCTTCAGTTGTTATTGTATATGTGTATATATATATATATATATATATATATATATATATGTATGTATATATATGTGTGTGTGTGTGTGTATATGCACATATACACACATACTTACATATATTGTACTGTATATATGTATATGTACTGTATGTGTATGTGTATGTACATATGTATGTATACATTCAAGGTCTTTGAGATTTCTTCTTCCTGGAATCTTTGATAATTCCAGTCTTTTTTTCCTCCTTATTTTCCTCATTGTTTACTTCTGATTCTTTTCCCTTTGACTCTGGTTTCACTGGAACCTAGATCTCAAAGTGTCTCAACCTCCTGACACACTGAAAAATTCATAGATCACCAGCCTGGGTCTCTGTCCCAATCAACTTTTGGGTGGTCAGAACTTGCTCCAGATGGGTGTTGTGCTCTGCCCTCAGGCTTAGTGGAGTGCTGCACAGTTCCTCATAGACACAGTGTACTGTCCTAGTGACTTGTTGCCTTCTCTGTGTTCCTTAGTTCTTTGGCCCTGCACTGGTAGTTCAGAGATTTTTGGCACCAGCAGTTCAGAGTCTGCTGGTACTGGCATTTCAGAGCAACCACTAGTTCAGAACTTTGTAGCATTAGTATTTCCAGGTTGTAGCCCCTGGCAGTCTTTTGCTCTCAAAGGCTGTGACCAAGGTGGCTATAGAGGCCCAAGGAAATTTTCACAGCCTGGAGCTGTGGTATCTCTAGCACCAGAAAGAAGGTAGGGGAACCACAGCATAGGGGTGGGTTTTGAAATAAGGCTGGGTCATGTCTTTGGGTCTACTACTACAGCTTTGCAGCTGGTATCATGAGAAGTGAGAGAAGGGTGATAAGTGAGCTCAGGGTCAGCTATTGGGTAGGGGTTTCTTTTTTTTTTTTTAACTTATTTTTCATTCTTAGTGTCCTAGACCATGGAAATAGCTGAAGTTGCTTTATCTTTGGGGGAGGTTTGAGAGTTTATGGGGTTCAGAAAAAATATCTAATGTGCCATTTTTTCCCCTTCCAAGACCTGGAAGTTTGAAAAGTTTATTTCTACATAGGTTAATTTTATTTTCCAAAGCCTTTTCCTAACCTTTTGTGAGAGAAAGCTTCTTTTTTTCTTTTATTTCCTTTATTGAATTTATGATCTCATTGGGATGAATATTTTCTTCTCTGAGACAGATCACAACCTCCTCCATCCCATTCTTTTTATTCTATCCAACTCTTTTTCATCTTTCCCAAAATCCTTGAATGTGCATCTATTTAATTGACTTGAGGTTTTCTCTTGATTCTCTTAATATTTCATGGATATTAGTAGAGTCATGCTGCAAACTGTTGTCCTTCACCCCTTTACCCTATAATTAAGTGACAGTAAGGTGAAATCTGAAGAAAAATGTATCCAAACTGTTCAAAAATATAAAATTTTATGACATTTTATGACAAATGTCAAATATACATTAATTCCCAAATCTAATAAAAATGACATAAAAGAGGAAATTACAAGCCAATCTCACTTATGAATTGAAATACAAAAATCCTAAGTAAAATCTTGGCCAGTAGAATATTTCTATTCTTTGTAATGTACTAAAATAATTATTCACTGTTAACAGGGAGGCTTACCCCTCCAATATAAGACTGGTAAAATATAAGGAAAAGGCGTAGTATAAATAGTATAAAAATAGTACAAAATCACACTAATAAGAAAATATTAAGAATCATATCATTATCTCCACAGACATTGTGAATACATTCTGTAACACTCAACACCTACTCTTTATTAACACATATAAGAATCAGTACCTATTCTTTTCTGATCTTCCTTAATGCTAATGCCTTGCTTTTGCAGCTTATCTCTAATTTATCTTGCATCTATCTTGTTCATATATAATTTTTGTATATTATCTTCTCTATTAGACTGAACTCTTTGAAAATAGGGACTATATTTTGCCTTGATTTCTACTCCAGTTCTTAGCAAGTGTCTGGCACCTAGGCACTTAATAAATGCTTATTGACTGATTAAAAATATTAAAAAATATTAGGTACAAAGGATTTCTTTCTTAACATGTTTAAGACCCAAATCCCACATTGTAATTAATAATGGAGAATTACCCTCATGGCCTTTAAAGACAGGAACAAGTTAAGGATATACTATGCTACTTCTAATAAACTCTTTTGATATAGAGGCAATGGATGCAAGATGCAGAATAAGACAAATATTTTTGGACATGAACAATGAGAGAATTTGTTTTACTTGACTATGCATATTTCTTACAAAGGGATCATTTTTCTCTTTTTCAAATGTGGTAGGGTGGTAGGATAGAGAGAAAATGCTTGCAAATTGGAAAAAATTAAGATTTGAAAATTGAAAGACTTAAAAATAAAAATATGTAAAAAGTGTTACAAAAGTGGATACTTAGAAAATCTAGGAAATCAACCAAAAATGATCAGATATAATAAAATGAGTTTAGAAAAAAACCACAAACCATAAAATATGTCCATAGAAATTTATTGTGTTCTCACACACCAGCAACACACAGCTAGGAAATTCAATAAAAAAAAATTCTATTTATGATACTGGACTTTCACTAAGTCAACTCCTGCTGAGGATCAAATGACACTGTCTATTGCACTAACTACAGGTGGAGGAGTCAGATACATGGTCCCTACCTGTGAGTCAAACTCAATTATCCTGGATGTTTTTATAAAGTGCATTTTGCCAGCCACTATACAATAACAGCACGACATTTACTATGTTGTGGTGAAGAAAAGTGTTTTGTATCATAATAATCATAATGGGCTATGCAAATGTAATTTACCTCTGTTACTATTACTGCTCACATTATTATTCTCTTACTTTGTTTTCTTATATATTAATAGGGTTTAGATAGAAATGATCTATGAATACATTACTATTGTGCTATTCTTTTATATTTAATGTTCTATGGATTATTGCATAGTTGTATGAAATGACTGCTTGTCATAATTAAATAAGAATATTGGGATGAAAACATACTTTTAGGCACACTGAAAGCATTCTTGGGACAATTAAGAGACAGATCTAGAAGGATGACATATTCAATTGTTTGCAAAACATGTGCAAAGTAAAAGGATTAAATTTACTAGCATCCAGTAAACATTTCAACTTTTTGCATTTTTAAAAAGTTTAACATCCATTATGTTCTTTTGCTTCAATCACTTGTTTCTTAGGATTTGGTACTGAGTTCATAGGATTTTTTGACACTTTTAAAAATTTTTCATCATGAAAGAAATTGTCATGTTTGTGGTTTATCATAACTAACAAAAAGTTTATTTTTTCAAGTCTAGCTTTGATCATAGGTTATAGGTTCCCTTCTTCTACTTTCTCTTCTTCTTTGGAGACTCAGTCTTCCTGTAACTACCAGGCTGGAAGTGCAATCGCCACTCATAGGTCTAAACACACAGAAGTTTACGACTTATGAAGTCATGCAAAACATTTTCACATCAGTCAAGTCGCAAGAAAAAGCAAAAAAAAAAAAAACCTGAAAAAAAAAACACGGCTCATTCTGCACTGAATTCATCAGTTCTCTCCTGGAGGTGAATAGCATTTTTCATCATGAGTCCTTTGGACTGGTCATGGATCACTATATTGATCAGAGAAGCTACGTTTTTCACAGTTGACTATTGTTACAATATTGCTGTTACTGTGTACAGTGTAGTAATATTCCTTCTCAAAAGCCACATAACTAAAATCACTACAAAAGAGAAGAATGAAATAGGTCTACTTGAGATACAAAATCCAGAACTCAGCTGACAAGAAAGTAACTAAAGGTAGTGAAACCAGTTCAGTCTGGTTTCATTTGGTCAAGGTCAGACATTCTGAGTCAGCTTAGTATCTATAGAGGCACACATGCATAAACAATGCTGCCAGAAAATGAAACCATAGTCATATGAAATCTTGTTATTTTCATTACCACCAACACCATAATCATTATTAGACTATCAACTATTCATTGCTTTCTTATAATGCCTTTTCCACAAACGAAAACTCTGGTTCTTGATAAAGAGTAAATTTACAAGTAAAATAAAATCTTTCCCCAAATTTCACAGATATAAACTGTCAAAAGCTTGAACAAACAATATATCAGTTTCTCAGTGGTTCTGATTAAAAAAAAGCAGCTGTGATTAGGAAAATACTTGTTCTGGTAATTAGGTTTAAGGGAAAGAGGGATAAGAATGTACATAATGTCACTTTTTGAGCTCAGGTAGTAGATGAAATATGGAGAGAATCTTCCCTCTCTTTCCTTCCTCTCTTTTACTCTAATTAAAACCACTGAATTAAAAAAAAACACTATAGTGGTGGCAAACAGGGAATCTTCCTCATAGTTCCAAGGCAGAAAAGAGTCACTCACAGACCCGGAAAGGAGTAAACACCTTGCCTTTGATCATACCACCTTGGAAAAAATGAAAACTTACAGGTCCCTAGAATTATCTCTGAAAACAGATGCACAAAACCCCTGAAACTTGGGACATCCTCCACACTGGAAGCAGAGCCCTACCTTAACAAAGGGTTTAAAAGTCACATAATTGGCTGGGAAAATGATCAAACAGCATAAAAAAACTCAGACTATATAATCTTACTTTGGTGACAAAGAAGATCAAAAAATACAACCGCAAAAAGACAACATAATCAAAGCTCCTACATCCAAAGCCTCCAAGAAAAATATGAATTGGTCCCAGGTCATGGAAGACCTCAAAAAGGATTTTGAGAAGCAAGCAAGAGAAGTAGAGGAAAAATTGGGAAGAGAAATGAGAGTGATGCAAGAAAATCATGAAAAACAAGTCAACAGCTTGCTAAAGGAGAACCAAAAAAATACTGAAGAAAATAACACCTTAAAAAATAGACTAACCCAAATGGCAAAAGAGGTCCAAAAAGCCAATGAGGAGAATAATTCCTTAAAAAGTAGAATTGGCCAAATGGAAAAGGAGGTCCAAAAGCTCACTGAGGAAAATAATTCCTTAAAAATTAAAATGGAGCAAATGGAAACTATGAGAAATCAAGGCACTGTAAAACATAACCAAAAAGAATGAAAAAATAGAAAACAATGTAAAATATCTCATTGGAAAAACAACTGACCTGGAAAATAGATTCAAGAGAGATAATTTAAAAATTATTGGACTATCTGAAAGCTATGATCAAAAAAAGAGCCCAGATATCATCTTTCAAGAAATTATCAAGGAAAACTGCCCTGATATTATAGGACCAGAGGGCAACATAGAAATTGAGAGAATCCACCGATCACCTCCTGAAAGAAATCCCCAAAGGAAAACTCCTAGGAATATTGTAGCCAAATTCCAGAGTTCCCAGGTCAAGGAGAAAATATTGCAAGCAGCTACAAAGAAACAATTCAAGTATTTTGGAAACACAGTCAGGAGAACACAAGATTTAGTAGCTTCATTAAGGTACTGGAGGGCTTGGAATATGATATTCCCAAGGTCAAAGGAGCTAGGATTACAAGCAAGAATCACCTACCCAGGAAAACTGAGTATAATCCTTCAGGGGGAAAAAATGGATATTCAGTGAAATAGAGGACTTTCAAGCATTTTTTAATGAAAAGATCAGAGCTGAATAGAAAATTTGACTTTCAAATACAAGACTTAAGTGAAACATGGAGAGGTAAACAGGAAAGAGAAATCACAAGGGACTTATTAAGGTTGAACTGTTTACATTCCTGCATGGAAAGATGATATTTGTAACTCGTGAGATCTTTGTCAGTATTACGGTAGTTGGAGGGAAAAAATATATATGTATGGATAGATAGATAGATAGAGGACACAGGGTGAGTGTAAGATGAAGAGAATAAAATTAAGGGGTGAGAGAGGATTATACTGGGAGAAGGAGAAAGGGAGAGGTAGAATGGAGTAAATTATCTCACATAAAACAGACAAGAAAAGGCTTTTACAGTAGAGGGGAAGTGGGGGAAGGTGAGAGGGAATGAGTGAATCTTATTCTCATCAGATTTGGCTTAAGGAGGGAATAACATACACACTCCATTGGGTATGGAGATCTATCTTACCCTACAGGAAAATAGGGTGAAAGGGGATAAGGGAGCAGGGAGATGATAGAGGGGAGGGCAGATTGGGAGAGGGGGTAATCAGAATCAAACATTTCTAAGGAGGGATAGGGTCAAAAGAGAGAACAGAATAAATGGGGGGGGAACAGGATAGGATGAAGGGAAATATAGTTTTTCACAACATGACTACTAAGGAAGTGTTTTGAATGGCACATGTATAACCTGTGTCAAGTTGCTTGCCTTCTCAATGAGGGAGGGTGGGGAGGGAGGGAGGAAGGGAGAAAATTTGGAACTCAAAATTTTAAAAACAAATGTTAAAAATTGTTTTCACATGCAACTAGGAAATAAGATATACAGGCAATGAAGTATAAAAATCTATCCTGCCCTACAGGAAAGTAGAAAGGGAAGAGGATAAGAGAAGGGAGGGGAGATAGAAGGGAGGGCAGACTAGGGCAAGGGGTATTCAGGATGCACTCTGTCTTGGGGTGGAGGGAGGGATGAACGAGATGGGGGAGAAAATTTGGAACTCAAAATCTTGTGGAAGTGAATGTTGAAAACTAAAAATAATAAATGTGCAATTTTTTAAAAAAAGAAATAAAAAAGAATGTTAAAAATATAAACTCTCAGAACCTCAGTTTCATCATCTGTAAAATAGGTATAGTAATTCTTTCATTACCTCCTTCTAAGATCTAACTGCATATCAGTCTGAGTAACGTGTTATAAGGCATTATGTAAATATCAGATATTATATTAACAATATGAGAAGTACTTGTTTTTCCAAGATAAAACAAAAGATAAAATCGCTTTTTAAGAAGTTATGGGCTAATGTGTGTGTGTGTGTGTGTGTGTGTGTGTGTGTGTGTGAGTGAGCATGAGTGTGTGTGAGTGAGTGAGACAGATAGAGAGATTATTTAATAAGCATTTACTATGTGCCAGGAATTGTACCAAGTGCTGGGGATATAAAATCAAGCAATACAGTCTTCTGTCCTCAAGAAGCTTATGTTCTAATGGGGTGAGACAACACACAAAAGGAAAAAGGAAAAGTAAGGGAGGCATGGCATAACATGATGAGAAGATGGCAAGAGAAGAAGAAAACTTATCTATCATAGGGAGTAGAATGCAAGGTTCTGGTGGGAGGGAGATGAGAATGACGGCTGGATGGCAAATGGAATGATGAAGAGATGGGCTAGAAGCTTCCATCCACAGAAAATAGGAAAAGCATTGAACTTGGGAATCAGAAGAACTGGGGTACAATCAAATTTTGGCTTTCCTACCTTTATTAAGTAATTTATGTTCACTGGGCTTGGTTCTTCATCTGTAAAATGAGGAATTTGCACTGGACATTAGATTAACTTTAATAGTGCCTTCCACTGCTAAATCTTATGATCCTATAAGTGGGTTCAAATCCAAACTCTATCCCTTACTGGCTTTAGGCAAGATCTCCAAGGTGCCTCTCAAATCTAAAATATATGATCCTGTGATATCACTTTGGTACTTTGATAGAGCAGTAATTTTGTCAATGTGATCCAACGATGATCATTCAGTACCTCTGTAATTTCTTAACCTATTTTACTATTGCCCATGTTTTTCCATAAATTCATCAAAGGAGAGTAACCCTGGATACCATCCATTTGCTCTTTTTATTATCTTGGGAGAAGACATCAGCAATTACCCAGCTATGAACTAGTTTTTTTTAACCCCCTTATGGAATCTTTTAAAGAATATTTTCTACATATGTAGCAGGTAACTTTGATGAAAACATGAAGAGGGAACAGCAAGCTTCCACAGAAAATTTCTATCAAAAAAATGATTTTTGATAACATACCACATATTTATTGTCATACTGAGGGATGTAGAGATAAGTTCCTACTGTGTTTATTAACCTAACAAAGCATTTGACTCACAGCTTTGATACAATGCTGAAGGCTCTCTTTGAGTATCTTTCACATGTACATAAAATCACAAGACTATAACAAATGATACTTAGATATATTTAATAAATAATCCATTTAATCTTAATATCCAGATAGGTAATAAATAGGAAAATATAGGCTTTAATTATATATGCTCACATGATAGACATTTACATATATGTATAGTTATATTTAGGTATGTGTATATACACATTTAAAATAATACATCTACATATATGTATATACACATACATACATATACAGATACACACAGAAGCAGCTAGATATTTAAAGGAAGCTAGGTGGCATAGTGGATAGATCACTAGGTCTGAAATCAAGAAAACCTGAGTTTAAATCCAACCTCATATATTTACTAGCCATGTGACTCTGAACAATTCACTTAACATTTTTTCTGACTCAGTTTTCTCATCTGTAAAGTAGGGATAATAATAGCACCTCCCTCCTCCCAGTGTTTTTGTGAGGATAAAATTAGGTAATCCTTGTAAAACTCCTTTGCAAATTTTTAAATGCTATATAAATTCTAGTTATTACACACACATACATTATAGAATCACAGAATCTCAAAGTTGGAAGAAACTTCAGAGGTTATCTAATCTAAATTATATGTGACTAAGATCCCTTCTCCAGCATCCAAACTGGTTCTTTAATGAAACAGAACCTATCATTTGGTGGTCTCTGGTAAAACCAGGTTTTCATGTCACTTCCTGGCCATTTCCAATCCATGCCATCTACACTCTAGTCATCATCTTCATAATCCTAATTCCTCTCAACAGAACCTGGATTCTGACCTGAGCTCTGATGAATGAGCAAGCATTTATTAAAGGATCACTATATGCCATGCACTGTGCTATGTTTTACTAATACAACTGCAAGCAAAAGAAATGCAGTGTTTGCCCTCAAGGAGTTTACATTCCAATAGGGGGAGACAACACATAGAAGGCAGCTAAATAGAAGGAAGGAGCCAAAACCCAGGTGGTGACATGGTAGAGAAATCTGGAGGGTCAGGCATGGAACTGGGAAAGAAGTAAAGGAGTATGGCTGGCTTGGGCATATATGCAAAATGGAGTTCTTAGAGGAACTCCTCAATCAGAGGGCTATAGGGGCAGGGGTGAGATTTTATCTTTCTTTGCCAGAAGAGAGGCCTCCACATTACTTCCTAGACATTTCAAAATTATGCTACCACCATTCCCTTTCAAGATTCCTAGATATACTTTTATACACATCATTAATAAAAATTATAACTAATACAGGACTAAGGACAGATCCTTGGGATACTCCAGGGACCTAGAGACTGCCTCTGAGATTGAGTTGGAACCATAAATGGCCCAGAGACTCAAATGACCAATTCAAGACCAGGAAGTAAGAATTTGATTGTACCCAGGTTTTCTGACTTGCAAGTTCATTTCTACTTCTATTATATCACACAAACTAATCTTCCTGGCCATCTCTTCCTGTTTGTTCAGTAAATTCAGTCATTCAATCAGACTCCTCATGACCCCAACAGGGGTTTTCTTGGCAAAGAAGTGGTTTGCCATTTCCTTCTCCAGCTCATTTTACAGATTAAGAAACTGAGGCAAACAAGGTTAGGTGACTTGCCCAGGGTCACATACTTAATATGTGTCTGAGGCCATATTTGCACTCAGGAAGATGAATCTTCCTGACTCCAGGCCCAGTATTTTATCCACTGCACCACCAAGCTGCCCATCTCTTCTTGTAAACTCCCCCTTTCTAGCTCCCTTCATTAAAATACAAGCTCAAAGAGCTTATATTTAGAATTTCCCTTAAAATTAGGAACTTTTTTGCTTTCTTGTACTCATATCCTCAGCAAATAGCACAATGTCACACATATATGTAAATATAGAGAGAGAGAGCATGCACTTAATAAATGCATCAACATCGTCATCATCATCATCATCATCCCAAGGTATGTCAATTCCCTTTTAATTAGCTCTTATACATAGGAAATTTTGTAAATATGAAGACAAAATCTACCTCTGAAAATTCCACCCATCTCTGCTAGTTCTTCCCCCTGGGATCAAGCAGCAAAAGGTCTTAGCACAGTGCCTTGGCACACAAGATGCACTTAGTAAGTGTATGTTTCCTTTGACTATTGCTTCTAAATTTGGAGAACTGCTTCCAAACTATCATGTTCCTTCTAAGTCTTATTTTCAACAAGCTAAAGAATTCTAGTTCCTTCACATATTTGTAATAATAATAATAATGATAACAACAACAAAAATAATCACTAGCATTTATAAAATGCTTTAAAATGTTATCTCATTTGATCTTTATATGAACTCTGGGAGGCACAGGCTATTATTATACACATTAATGAGAAACTGAGGCAAAAGAGGCTAAATTATTTCTCCAAGGTCACATAGCTAGCATCTAAAACTGGATTTGAACTCAGGTCCTCTCATTCCAGATCCAGTACTCTATCCACTGAACCACCTAGCTACTCTTCCTATGGCTTGATCTCAAGATGTTTCACCATTTAAGACACCCTGTTCTATTTTTTTGTTTTGTTTGCAGATTATCAATGCCTTCTGTGAAATGCAATACTTATAACTGAACACAGCACCACATATGTGTCTCATTGGGAAGAATACAGTAATACAATCACTTTCCAAGTCCTGGACGCTCTACCAAGATTACATTAGCTTTTGGGGTTTCCCTGGACAAATAGTCAACCCACAATGAGTTTGCAGTCCACCTATCCCCATGCCCCTCACCCAGATCTCTTAAGATAAACTGTTATTTTACCACATCTCTCCCATCTTGTACTTGCAAAGTAGCAAGTATTAAACTTTAAATTCATTCATATTAAATTTCACTCTATTTGATTTAGGTCAACAATCTAACCTGACAAGTTCTTTTTGGGTCCTGACTCAATGATCCCCAGGTCAGTTATTTATTCTAACTTTTCCAATCACAAATTTCATAACCATGACAGTTATATCCTTATTATGTCATTGATAAAGATATTAAACATCACAGGACCAAGGACAACTATCTGAGTCTCCATTGGAAACTACCTTTGAAGCTGGGAGGAAGCTACAAATGACTACACTTCAGATTACTGAGCAAGTTCTAAACCCATTATAAGTCACTATCAATTAGCCCAACATGGTGATATGTCCATCTTGTTACAAAAATAATATGAGAATTTGTCAAATATTTTACTAAAATATAGATAAAATACAGGGTATACCAAAAGTCTTTTTTGTTCAGTTGTTTTTCAGTCTTGTCTAACTATTCATGATCCCATTTGGGGTTTTCTTGGCAAAGATACTAGAGTAGTTTGCCATTTCCTTCTCCAGCTCATTTTACAGATGAGGAAATCAAGGCAAATAGGGTTAAGTGACTTGCTCAGAGTCACAGAGCTAGTAAGGGTCTGAAACCAGATTTGAACTCAGGAAGACTCACCTTTTTTTAGTTAAGGTGCAGCACTTTACCCACTGCAACAACTAGCTTAAAGAGTGCACTAAGATGTTTGAGAGAAGTGGTATGCCTATATCATCCTCGTTGTCTACGTTTCCAACAACCCTGTCAAAGAAGGAAATGGGGTTAGTCTAGCATGACTTATTTTTGATGCAGTCATGTACCATTGTAATTGCTACTTCCTTTTCTAGATGTTCAACAACTATCCTTTTAATGATAAGTTCTAGAATATTGAAAGGAATGAGGTATGGGAGATAGTTGACCTCAGATTAAGAAAGATGTGAGCATGTCTTGCCTCTGATACTGGCTGGGTGATTCTGGCAACGTTATTTATTGACTCAGTGGTCTACACTACTTTCTAAGACTACAAATTGCAGAAAAGTTGAAGATCTTCATTGGTGCAAGGATATCCTAACTGAGAATTCCTTATGTAGATGTAGAAGAATGGATGGATATCTATTTATCTATATCTACATTTACACATACTTTGACGTTTTGATTCCTCATGTATATATACACATTTGTATGTCTATGTATATATATACATATACACACATATACATACATGTATATATATATACATGCACATATACATATATAAGACCAAAATCAATATAATATATGTATGCATATGTATTTATTTACCAGATTGGGGTTTTGTTTTTGTTTTTTGGTCAGTATAGTGGAAGGTAATTCTGCAAAGAATTCAAAAAAATGTAAAGCACATTGGTAATGTTCTCATTTGTATATGACACTGCATTAACTCCATTGAGCCCTGGAATACTATTTATTAGGTCTTTTCAATGAATAGTGATAATTATAACTGATATTTATGTAGCATTTTAAGGTGTGCAAAAAACTTGTATTATCTCATTTGATCCCCACAGCAGAAGTAGATTCTATAATTATTGTTTTCTCCATTTTAAAGATGAAAAAATTATGAATAGAGCTAAAGTGACTTGATAATAGTTGTAAAGTTAGTAATCACCAGAGGTGTGATTTGAACCCAGGACTTTCCTGACTTCAATATATTCTTTCTACACTACAGCACTGCCAACACCCACAATATTATTAATCTAATCTTCTACACTGAGAAAATAAAATAAATTAAAAAATGCCTACTGCCCAAGCAGCCTGTTGATCTAGTGTATCAATATTGAATCCTAAATCTACATCACAGACGGATAATGATCTGTGCCTAGAATTTGGTAGGAGGAGAATAACAAACTAGATTGCATTTGGGAAATCGTGTGGTGATTTCAATGATCCCAAACTGCTTGCTGCTGCAAAAGCCCATATGTTTGGCACTAATAGTCTCCTAGAAATGCAATACGGTAACTGTGGAGCACCATGATCTCTAAAGAATTAAAAATTACAAATAACCCAAAAGGCAATGGAAAGATGCATGGTGGGTGTAAAGAGGCTGCAACAAGTTAACAAGGACAACTTAAATACTCAGAAACTCATAAAAGACATTATCTGAGTTTCTTTATGAGAGACCTCTGTGCATGCATCAAGGCTCTGATAGAAACATGAGAATGGAATTAACAGCTTTTGTAAATCATTTTTAAATGATTTTAGTCATAGTTACAAAAATGATTATGAAGAGCAATAAATGAAAAACGTTGCTATGTTTATTTTTAAGATATTATATTCAGAGCTTATTCACATTATAAAAATGATGAACAATGGATACAGAGCACCCTGAATGATATGCTAGTAACTCTATTTATAATAGCAACAAAAAAGAGTAAATACTTGAATAATAACTTGCTCATGTATGTAAGAAATTTATTCAAATAAAATTATAAAACTATAATGGAAGACATAAAAAATTAATAAAATCATCTTCATTTTGGAGTCAGAAGTCTTGAGTTCAAGTACCAGCTCTTCCAAAGACTACTTTGTGACTTTGGCCAAGTCACTTAACTTGTCTGGGCCTCAGTTTCCTCATCTGTAACAGGACAGTTGGACTAGATGATATCTAAGGTCCCTTGCTAATCTAAATCTGTGATTGTATGAGAGACATACTATAGGGACCTAACGGAGGAATTAAAGTTTTACCAAAGTTAACTTAAAGATATACAGAAATACCAACTAAAATCTATTTGGGGATTTTTATTGAATTTTACAAATTCATAGTGATATTTATCTGGAAGAATAAGGGAGCAATATTACCAAGTTTTTTTAATGTTTATTCTTTTGACTTACTCTGTCAGATTTCAAAACATATCACAAGCGGGGCAGAAGGATTAGCAAACAAAAAAAATTTCACCACGAAAAGTTATTATGGTGACAGGGATATTCAAGATATAAATCTAAACAAGTAGAATGCTTCCAAAACATCTACAAGCAAAGCCTTAGACAAAAATAGAGTTTCAATACAAATTCAACTAGGATTCCTGAAAGAAATGTAGCAAGAGTTAAGGGAAAAGTTTTTCAGTGTATTTATAAGTGAAATTATAATATTAAGGGAGGAAATTGGAAATGGGAGCTATAAAAGAAAGAATTGGAAAGGACATCAGCCTTGCACAAGAGGTACAAAACCTTGTCCAAGCAATAAACTCTTTGAAAATTATAATAGAAGACAATAAGTCTATGAGACAGCAAAGTCAAAAGACTGAAAAAAAAAGAAAAAATGTAAGGCATCTCATGGCAAAATAAATAAATAAAATAATTAATTAATAGACCCAGAAAAAAAGAAGACAAACAACATAAGAAACACTGGACTATCTAAACACCATGACCCAAAAAAAAAAAAGCCTAGATATCATAATTCAGGAAATATTAACAGAAAATTAAAATTGTTCATATCTTTTAGAACCAGAGGGCAAAGTAGAAACAAAGAATCTACTAGTCATCTCCTGAAATAAACCCCAAAACGAAAACTACTAGAAATATTATAGTCAAATACCAGAGCTGTGAGACAAAAATAAAAAAAAAATACTGCTAGCAGCCAGAAAGAAAGAATTCAAGTACCAAGGGACCACAGTGAGGATCATATACAGTTTCTAGCCACCACCATAAAGGAGCAGAGAGATTGGAATATGAAATTCCAGAAGGCAAAGAATATAAGTTTAGAGCCAAAAAATAACTTATCCAGCTAAACTGAATATAGTCGTACAGGAAAAAAAGAAAATAGAGCACTTCTAAGCACTCCTAATGGAAAGACCAGAGCTGTGTAGAAACTTTCAAGTTCAAACACATAAGTTAAGAGAAAGCTAGAAAGGTAAACAAAATGGGCAGTCATAAGAAACTAAACAAGGACAAACTGCTTACATTTAATTATGGGGAGATTATACACGCATCCTCTTTGAACCCTATTATTATTAGGGTTCATAGAGGGAGTCTAATTAAACAAGGCCTGGGTGTGGTTCTTTTAAGATTTTCAGAGAAGAGTAGAAAAAGGAGAAGAGGAATTCACTGGAGCAGGGGAAGAAGGAAGGAAAAGGAAGGTTAGGATAAATTCTCTCACATAACCAGGCCATGCAAATAAACACTTCTACAAACAAGGAGGAGGGAGTATGGGGGGCAATGACTGACACATAAACCTCACTTTCATCTAAACTAGTCAAAAGAAGGAAGAATACATACACATACACGAAGTTGGGTACCAGAACATATTTCACTGATCAGGAAAATAGAAAGAAAAGGGAAAAGGGGAAAAGGGGAAAAGAGAGGTAAATTAAGGGAGGGATTAGTCTCAAGGGAGAAAGAAAAACTTCTAAATAAGGACATACAAAAACATCCATAGCTCTTTCTGATGTGGCAAAGAATAGGAATCTGAGAGGGTGCCCATCAATTGGGGAATGGTTGAACTAGTTGTGTTATATAAATGTGATGGAATGCTATATACTATAAGAAATAATGTTGGGAATGGTTTCAGAGAAAGCTGAGAAGACCAAAAGAACTGATGCAGAGTGAAGTGAACAGAACCAGAAAAAAATCATAAAAATATGGTAAAGACAAACAACCTTAAAAGAATTAGGAACTTTGATCAGTATAATGAGCAACTAAGATTATGATTCCATAGGATAATGATGAAACATCCTATTTATCCCCTGATAAAGAGAGGAAGGAGTCACAGTGTACAATAAGACATATTTGTTGGACATGACCAGTGTAGAAATTTGTTTTGCTTGATTATATATATTTGTTTTTCTCTCTTTTTCAATTGTGTGTGTGTGTGTGTGTGTGTGTGTGTGTGTGTGTGATAGGGTGGAAGGAAGAGAAAGCAGATTTTGTTGATTGGGAAAAAAAAATATATATATATATAATTTAATTTCCAAAAATAAAAAATAAAACATATCACAATGCAATGATTACCTAAAAAGGAAGGTGTTTAGTTAAAAACACAAAAACTTTATATGGACTGCAATAAAAATTTCACATAACAAATCAAACTATCATAAGAATGTCTTATATGATGAACTTTTAGGATTAATTAAACAACGAATTACTACTTAACAAATGTTGGGAGAATTTGTAAAAGCACACATAATTAACTTATAAAATAATAACTCATACTTTGAGCTTTATAAAGTCCTTTCTTCACAACAACTCTGCCAAGTAGATAGGAAAAATATTTATTATTCCTTTTTTGTCATTTAGAAAGCTGAGGTTCAGAGTGGTTAAATGACACACAGTTACTTTATGTTGGACCTGGAATGCAAACCCAGACTCAATACTCTTTATTTTAGTGCTCTTTATGGAACAAAAACTGTTGCTGTAAGTATTTTTGTACATAGATATTCTTTCATTTTGTCTATGAGCTTTTGGTGGTATATGTCTAACAGTAACATTGATGGATCTAAAAGTATGCAGAGTTTGGTAACTTTTTGATAGAGTTCTAAATTGCTTTCCAGAATGGTGGTACCAATCCATAATTCCGCCAACAATTCATTTGTGAGTCTGCTGTTCGTTTGATCCTCAAAAATACTCTTTCCACTATTCAAGTTACTTTTTTTGGTATCCATCTTCACTTTAATAAGGCAACATGAAAAATAAAACATTATCTCTGGAGGTATATGATGTGGGTTCAATACTGCCTCTGACATTCGCTTACTCCCTGTGTGACCTTATTTCAGTCCCTTAATTTCTCCTGGTCTCAGTTTCCACAACTGTAAAATGAGGGAGTTGGGCTAGATGGTCTCTGAGGTCCCTTCTGTCTCTGAATCTGTGATCCTATGCTCTTTTGAATCAAATGCAAATTATTGGGTTTGATTTTTAAAAACTTTTCCAACCTATGTCCAAACTACCTTTCCAGGCTTATTATACATTACTTCCCTCCAAGAATGGTATATTTCAGTTAGGCTGGGTGACATTCTTGCTGTTCCTTACACATGAATCTTCCCCTCTCTGTACCTCTGCATAGGCTTTCTCCCAAATCTGGACTATACTCCTTCTTTCTTGCATTTCTTAGACTTCCTACTTTCCTTCAAAGCTCAGCTCAAGCACCATTGCCTAAATGAGACCTTTCCTGATCCAGCTGCCGTAGCAGGAGCTGCTGCTAATGCCACCTCCCCAAATGACCTTGTGTGAATTTTGTATAGATTTTGTGCATACTGATAGGTATTACAATGTTATCTCCTCCAAAAGAATGTAAGTTCCTTGAGGACAGAAACTTTTCATTTTTGTCTTTATATTCCCAGCACCTAGAACAATTCCTAGCAAAGTGTAACCATGGGATAAATTCTTATTGACTCATTAATTGTTTGATCAATTGATGCCATATTTCATATGGCACATTGTATACCTGATAAATTCCAAATACAATTCCCAATATGGTGACTTGTATATGATAGATGCAGAATAAATGTTTGCTCAATTTAATTTAATTCAAAGGGTCAAAAAACTTAAACAAAAAATGCATAGGAGAAAAAAACTAGAAGAAAACAAAATAATAGAATATTTATTTCAGTTGTGGAGGGGAGATAAATTTACAGCAACTGAGAAATAATACAGTCAGAAATAAGATCAATGTGTTAGAAAGTGTAAAAAAATTCTGAATAATGATAATAATAAAAATATCAGAATAATAACTAGAGAATGAAGGGAAAACATGCCACAAACAATTGATAAATACTTACTACACAAAATACATAAAGAGTTACAAAAAAATATAGGGCCAATAAATAGATTCTACCCAATTAGTAGTTAAAGAAGATGAACAGTTTATGCCTGAGGAAAAACAGACAGTAAGTCATCTTGAGCCTCACCAGAAATACAAATTAAAATAACTTTCAGGTGCCATTATACACAGATTTAACTACCAATAACAAATAAAAGCGACAACACTATAACATGAGGCTATGAAGAAACAGATATATGTTGTCATCACTGGGGTTATGTTAATCTTCATAGTCCCGTTAGAAGACCTATAAAACCATTTAAACACTTTAATCTCATAATTCTATTCGAGGTATCTACCTGGTAGAAAGTAAGCTCTCTGAGAGCAGGGACTGTTCTGTTTTCATCTTTGAATGTTTAATAAATACTTATTTAATTGAAATTACACCCCCCACACACTAACCAAAATGCTCCATTTTGAATATTGAATTTTTCTGCGGGCATTTCTAGGTAAATGATACCTATACATAGGAATATTCATATGAAATAATGTTGTTTTAAAAACAGAACACAGGAGAGTACATTGGTACTGATTCCGAAGATACAAAAGTCATTTATTTACCATTCTTCTGTTATGTTGCTTAATTTCCTAGTATAGAAGAAGGATGAGAGAAAAGGAAAGGGTAAAGGGGGAAAGGAGAAAGGAGAAGGGGAACAGGAAGGAGAAAAAAGGAAGAGAGAAAGGAGAAGGGGAAAGGGAGAAAAGGGAAGAGATGAGAATGGGGAAAATGAAGGAGAAAGCATAAAGGCAGAAAGAGGAAAGAAACTAGGAAAGGGACAGCAACAGTAGAAGAGGGGAGTGAAGAGGAGGTAAGATTAGGAGATTAGCAATCAGTCATTTTAATAGATATAATAGAAGATACAATGCATTTACAAATTTCAATCAATATTCAATCAAAATATTGTCTACTATGTGTGAGGCAATGTACTAATCAATGGGGATATGAAAAGAGGCAGAAGACAATTTCTGCCCTCAATGAGCTCCAATCTATATATATATATATGTATATATACATATATATATATTAATCAATCAATAAACAATTATTAAGCACCTACTATATGCCAGGCAATGTGCTAAGTATGTATAAATATGTGTGTATAAATTGTGTAAAAATCATTATTTGGAGGTATATGTCTTGGTCTATGCCAAATTAAACTACAGGAAAGCTTTTATTAAGATATAAATTATCTCCTCTCTTGAAATTGTCAGTAATTACCAGGTAGGGCAGCTAGCTGGCACAGTGCATAGAGTACTGGGCCTGAAGTCTCAAATACTCCTTCCTAAATTCAAATCAGCCTCAGACTAGCTGTGTGACCCTGGGCAAGTTACTTAATCCTATTTGCCTCAGTTCCTTATCTGTAAAAGGAACTGGAGAAGGAAATGGTAAACCACTAACATATTCTTGCCAAGAAAACCTAAGAGGAGTCACAAAGAGGCAGATAGGACTGAACAGCAAACAATAAAATCCCAGGTAAAAAACACAGTTCATTGTGAAAATGGTTCTAGACTTCTACAAGGGGGCCCCAATGAAAGTCTGAAAGTAATGTTTCCAAGTAGGTGCCAGAAAAAAAAAAGATATCCTTAGCCCAAGGATTATTAAGGACTGACCATGAAATAAGTTGAGTAAACTCCAATATATGGGTCTAGGGTCAGACACATAAGGAATAAACTATTTGAAGCCTGGCTAGTACATCAGGGGATAGGAGAGTGAAAGTCATTTCAGCTTCTACTTGCTGACCATTTTACATCACAACTTTGGGACTCCTGACCATGTGCCCAGTGTGCATCTTTGGTGATGCACCTCCACCTTGACTACACTTCTGTTGCTTAATGACCCAACACACTAGTTGGGAAGCAAGCCCTATATACATAAAAAAATAATGATTAACAATAAAAATATCAAGAGAGGCATAGTGGATAGGCAGCCAGCTTTCGACAGAGCTGGTCCAGGTCCTTCATCTGACATATCCTGACTTTGTGACCTTGTATAAGTCACATTAACCTCTCCATGCTTCAGGCAGCTCTCTAAGACTATAAAGTGAACAACTGCTGATGTGAATTAATTGAAAGAATTTCCTTAATGGTCACTCCCTACACTGATAATAATCAAAGGAACATATTAAAAGACAAGACAACAATGTAACAGTTGTCACAGGGGAGTAGTACATGATTAATCACCAAAATGAGGACAACAGAAGAGTTCTGTGAATTCAGAGGAGACAGAAATCATTGTGAGCAGAGGAGACTCTACCATGATTTAAAGGGTGTATGGATTCAGCAAAGAGTTAGGGAGGACATTTCAGGTGGGAAGAATTGTGATGAGCAAAGCATATTTGGGGAGGTTTGTCAGTTGCTGATTGATCAAGCAACTGATTGATAAGAATTACCTCATTAATCTTGGCCATATTTCTGCAAGGTAAATATCATTACCATTTTACAAAATGGAGAGATACAGTCTCGCTAGAGAACTACAAGCAGAGCCAGGAAGATCTGGGTTCAGGTCTTGCCTTGGACACACACTAGGCTGTGTGATCCTGTACAAGCCACTTGTACTCTTGAGTTTAGACAACTCTGTAAGATTACACATTTCAAATATGGTTGTGACAAGACTAATATCTCTCAGTGTTTCCCCACAATTTGGGTTCTTTTGTTTTTGCAAGGTAATTGAGGTTAAGTGACTTGCCCAGGGTCACACAGCTAATAAGTGTCAAGTGTCTGGTCTGAGACAGAATTTGAACTCAAGTCCTCCTGACTCCAGGGCCGGTACTCTATCCACTGTGCCACCTAGCTGCTCCAATTTGAGTCCTTCTTTTTGCATTAAGTGGTCCCAGGACCTGACTGACCTTGTTTCCCCTTATTCACAATATGGGATAGACATGAGCCCCTCCTTCTTCCTCTCTGCAAAGGGGGATTAGCTATAGAAATCGCTAATAGGAAACAGAAATAGAAGACAAAACTTCTCAGCACCTGATTGGCTCTGGCTTCCTCGAGCAGCTTCCTGCTCACTCAAGAGCATAAAAAGTCTTAGTCACATGAGCTCTGTTCTCCTCTTGAGATGGTGGACTTTTGACTGCCATGGGAGTTATCATACCCTTTACCACAACCTGCCCAGATAAGCAGATGTGTTTCTATATGGAGATGAAACAGGCCACATCCAGAAAAACTAAGGGCCGCTATATCCTTGTTGAATACCTTTTGTTAGCCATTCACTAACTTGCCAGAGCTTCATTTCATCCCAACATCTAACTCTCATACCCGTCTCCAACAAAGGTGCTGACCTGCATCAGTAGAGGGAATTTCCTCACCTGGGAGATCCCCTAAGCCAATGAAATTATAGATCTAGTCCCTGTCCCTATTTACAGATGGGATCACTGAGCTAAAATAGAAATGAGTTGGTGATAAAACCTTATATCCTCTTAAATTTAGTCTTCTAGTCTTACCTAGAATACATATGAGGGCTAATTTGTCAGCCTTTTTTTCATGGTTTGAACTACTTTGCTAGGGACACAATAAATTAAGACTTGGCATGATATAACAATTTTTTACTAGTGTGAGAGAGAGTGTTTACAATTTACTCATTCAAAGAGTACACATTCAAATGAATTGATTTTGCTTACTCTTACATCACCTCTCTTGAAAGGGAGAACTGCAAACATTTTGAGAAATGAATTGAAAGACTGTCTAACTGTGGTGCAACTTCTCTAAGAGCCCCTCTATGCTTTAGTGAAAGGCTTCCCCCCTCCCTTTTTCTCTTCAGTAGGTTCTTGCAGCCGGGCTCCCATGAATTACAAAAGACATCTTTCTGATTCCCACAGCAATAATGCCTGAAGCTGAGAAGGGGTCTTTTGCCTCTTCAGCAGTGAGTACCTATCCAGAAACTGCTCAATCAGAGAGCCAATTTTTCCTATAATGATACCAGTTAAGTCTTGGCAAGGTAGACAAAAAGAGCAGCCATACTTCCAAGAATCTTCATTTGAAAAGCACAGTCACCTCCAGTCTTCTCACAAAGGGGAGAGATGCACTTAAAGGAGAATCCCAGCCAGTGAACTGCTTCAAAAAAGAGGATTCATTTTCTTCATTTACATGGGCTCTACTTTATGAGGTGCATCACTTAGTCCACTTCCTTACAGAATGAAGTTGGAATTCCTAATCACCTCCATAAGTCCTGCTCTCAGGTAAGAACAATCAAGGGAATGATCATCTCAGCTGTAAGACAAGCACACAGTTTTAAGTTTATAGGATCATAGTTTGGGAACTGGAAAAGGCTTTGGAGGCCACTTATTCCAAGCCCTGTCATTTAGCACTTAAGAAACTTGGATGATGAGAGTGATGAGAGGTTAAAGCACTTACCCAGCAGGAGAGCTAGTAGGCATCTGGAGCAGAACCAGAATCCGTGTTTTCTGGCCTCAAAGTCTAGAACCCTCTCCACCCCAGGTTCTCTGACTCCAATTCTTCCCATTTTCCATTGAACCACACAGTCTCCCCTGGATTGCTCTCTTTTCTTATCTCCACACAAGTCCCTTTCATATAAACATTGGACTACATGGCCATCAAGGTACCTTCCAACTTTCAAATTCTATGATTCTATGAAGTTGGACTAAATTATATCCAGGGTCTCATCTAAGTCAAAAGCAATGGTCCTATCAACCTCCAAATTCCAGCTCTTCTTCTCTAAAACTATCTTTTCCCTTTACTTTCAGTAAACACCTGCAATGAGGACAGGTCTCCCTGACTGCTACCCCCATTATGTATGAACCCTGGCAGCAAACACAGAGTGAGAGACTTTCAAGGATGGAGATCCCCATGCAGAAAACATTCATGACAGCGCCCCAGGAAAGATGGGGGAAGCCAAAGTCCATGAGCCCTCCTCGCTGACTGCCTGAGAATAAACTGAGGGAGTTGATAGAACTAGATAATATCCTGCTGTGACTGGGATGTCTAATTACTGGATGTCAAAAATTAGACAAAAGATACTGCATGGCTTCATCTTCCCCACCTTCCTGGTCCCAAAGGAGATCCTTTCTCTGCTCAAAGGATGGGATATCTTCCCAAGGATTGTGTTCCCACAGCTTTTTTCCCCTCTACTCTTTGCCACCCAAATAGACTTAAATCTGTAGAGATCATTTACTCACGTGCTATAGTGTAACACCTGGATTCAAATCTCTCTGATTATTTGTTCCCTGTTTCACCTCGGGCAAGTTGTTTGTTCCCACTCTGGTCTTCAGTTACCTCTTCTATGAAATGAAGTCGCTGAGCTAGACACCTCTAAAAATACCTTCCATCTCCAGATCTATAATCTATTCCTTTACTATTCTAATTCCAAATAGATGTTTTACTTTAAAATGTGTGTTCTTGGAACGTCTGCTAGCATGTTTCAAATGGAGTTCCAGGTGATCTTAGAAGTGCTCCTGGAGACTTAAACCAATTGAGGCACATTTATTTCAAAAATACTGCCCAGTTAACCACAGAAATCCCAGAGTACAGTAAAAAAGCAAGCTGCATACCTGTGTCTAGTCTCAAAGGATCCTGGGATCATAGCTTTGAAGTTAGAAGGGACTCCAGGGCCCAAAAAGTACAAACTCGTCATTTTACAGCTGAGGAACTGAACAGCAGAGAGACTAAAATGATTTTCTCAGGGCCACACAATTCTTATAAATGTCTGGGCAAGTCACTTAATCTCTGTGTGCCTAGGTTGATTAATCTGTAAAATGAGGGGGTTAGATTTGATAGCCTTTGGGATCCCTTCCAGCTCTCTAAATCTGTATCATCAAAATTCATTCTCTTCAATTCAGAATTCTACAGCCAAAATCATCTTCCTTTACTGCTGCCATGACTAGAATATCCCAATTGCCTATGTAATAAAATACAAAATTCATAGCCTGGCATTTAAAGTCCTCCACAATCTGGCCCCACCTATATTTTCCCACCTCATCCTTTAATATGCTCCTACTCACTGCATCCCAAATATGTCTTTTCCTACCTCCATGTCATTGTTCCTGCCATTCCCTCTTCCTCTAATGCCTTTTCCTCAATCACTACCCTTTGAAATCCTATCCATAATTTAAGGCCTAACTGAAATACATCTCCTTCACAAAGCCTTCTCTTAACCTAAAATGAAAGGAATCCTTCTAACTTGTTTTCCCTCCTTTACTTCTCTCCATACCAGCTCCTCAAGGGCAAGGACTGTGCCATTCACTTTTGTATGCCCCATAGCCCCATAGTATAATAAAACAGCTGACACTTATATAGTATTTTAAGGTCAACACATTTTACATACACAGTCCTATTTGATCCTAGGCTATTACTATCCTCATTTTATAGATGAAGAAACTGAGGCAGGTTAAGTAATTTGTGCAGGGACACAAAGCTGGTAGGTATCTGAGGTAGTATTTAAACCCACGTTGTACTGACTCCAAAATCCAGCATTTAATGTACCACATCATGCTGTGCAATCAAAAATTACTTGCAAAATGAATGAGTATAAATGTATGTATGCATAAATGAATGATTTTAGGTTTTGTACACTTTAAAGAGGAAGCACAGATCTAAAAATACAAATATTAGAAACCTCAAGAGAATTTGCATTTTCTCAGATGGCCTATTTTGTCTTAACTTAGATTCCCATTCCTTAAAGAGAAAGGCTAGGTTTTGTTTCATTCTGTGCCTACCATAGGGATCAATAGATATATTTGTTGAGTAATTAATTTCTTAGGAACTGCTTGACCAAGAAACTGTTTTAAAACTGCTAGTTCAGAGTTCAGAATTTGAATTCTTACCTTCCCATTTCACACCCCAATTTCTTAGTTTCCCTAAGAATAGCATCTGTCTAGCCTGAATAAAAGTGATGTTCTTAGAATCGTTTTTATTTTATAATTATTCATTAGCAATACTGAATTCTCTTATTCTAAGAGTTGACATTCTTAGTGTGATGGAGATTGTTTTCTTCTGGGATGACTTAAAAAAAATGCTGAATGTCAATAAGTTTGAACTTTTTTTCAGTAATGATATCACATTATTTAAAATTCACTAAGGTGACACTGTAGCTAAAAATTAGTTGGCCAAATTCTCAAGTGTCAAGTTTCTCCTTAAATCAATGTGAAAATTCAAACATCAATGATGATATTTTAAGAGTGCCTTGGCTGCCTCATATTGGTTTTGACAAGGGTATTTTGGATCATTGAATAAGTTGTTTAGGTCAGTGGGGCCTTGTTCATTCTGTCCTCCAGTTTAGCATAAATTTTAACTGCACAGATGCTTCATCCAATTGACATTCCCAACCTCAATTATGCATTTACAAATTATTGTCTTTGGGGCGGGGCTAGTTAAAAAAAATCTGATTGTGCACAGTCTCTTCCTTTCAACATTCTTTCAAAACATCAAGGCAGCTGTGTTTCATTTCAATGTACCCTATCCTTAGAAGATCTGGGCAGTCAAGTGTTACACGGAATGCAGATCCTCCCATGGTCCTCTATGAAGAACCTAGGGAAGTCTTTACTGTGTAGGATTTTTACCAAAATCATTGTGGAAATTGTTCTTGTAGACATAAGGCAAAATTTTTCAGATGTAACTAGTTCTCTTAAGGGTGTGAAGGAGTTTCAGGGATCTAGAGAGAGAGAGGAAAGAATGAAAATGAAAAAAGAAAGAAAAGAAGAAAAGAAACTCAAGATCTCATTAAGCATAGATTTTCTCATTAAAGTGGAGAATAAAAAGTATCAATTACACTGATATAAATCATCATTTTAAGCATGGCATCAATTTTTATCTCTTGGAAATCCTAATTGCCAATGAGTAGATCTAAAACAAACAAAAAGAATCCTCTTCACATAGCAAATACAATCACTTCGGGCTTCAATTATAAAAAAATTCTATTTTTAGAAAAGTTACAAATCAGAGAGATGAAAAGATTAAGACTGAAAGTTTCAATTTTACTACATTATAATTCTATATTTACCCATCTAATCTAATTAGCTTGAAATTCTTGGCATTTCAATTATTTTTATAGAACAGGAAATTCAACCTCCCTATTGTGTCTTTAGAGAGGTGGAAGTAGGTCTGCAGTTGGCATTAATCAATCAAGAACTATAATACCTTAAACCACTTGACGTCTCTAAGACTCAGTTTCTTCACCTCTGAAATTCTTATGATTCTTATGATGAATAAGTAATTCTTGTGATTTTTACTGTGAATCTATGTACTCAATACAGAAAGGCACTGAGGGAAATGGAGTATAATACAGGATCCATGTTCAAAAAGCCCTTAAACTGTGCATATCCTTTCACCCAGAGATGTTGCTACAAAATCAATATACCAAAGAGATCAAAGAAAAAGGAAAAGGACATGTATATATGTGTGTGTGTGTATATATGTGTGTGTGTGTGTGTGTGTGTGTGTGTGTGTGTGTGTATGTGTGTGTGTGTGTGCACATATGCATATAATCAGCTCTTATTACAGTGGCAAAGAAATGGAAATACAGGAGCTGCTAATCATTTGGGAAATAACTGAACAAGCTATGATATATGAATGTGATGGAATACTATTGTACAAGAAGAAATGATGGAGGGGCTGGATTCAGGGAATCCTGTGAATGTATGAAACCCCAAAGTGAAGTGAGAAGAACTAGGAAAACAATTTAAAAAATGACAATAATGTAAAGACAACTTTGAAAGGCTTAGGAACTTTGATAAAACTAATGAACAGCCATAATTCTAGGGGACTTGTGATGAAACATGCTACCAGCCTACACAAAGAGCTGATAGCCTCCGAGAGGAGAAAGAGGCATAGGCAATTGGGGTGGAGGAACAGGGAACCTGGTTATGTCTTTTGTTTGATTAAACATATTTATAACCCAGGAACTATATGAACACAATTACAAAACACTTTCACACAAATAAAGTCAGATCTAAATAACTGGAAAAACATCAGTTGCTCATGGGTAGGCTGAGCTAATGTAATAAAAATGACAATTCTACCTAAGCTAATTTACTTATTCAGTGCCATACCAATCAAACTACCAAAAATTATTTTATGGAGTTAGAAAAAATAATACCAAGGTTCATTTGGAAGAACAAAAGGTCCAGAATATCAAGACAACTAATGAAAAGAAATGCAGAGGAAGGTGGCCTAGCCATTCCAGAACTTAAATTGTATTATAAAGCAGTAATCATCAAAACTGCTTGGTACTGGCTAAGAAATAGAGTGGGGGATCAGTGGAATAGGTTAAGTATGCAAGACACAGTAGTCAATGACTACAGTAATATGTTATTTGATAAATCCAAAGATCCCAGTTTCTGGGATAAGAACCCACTCTTTGAAAAAAAAACTGCTGGGAAAACTGGAAAAGAGTATGGCAGAAACTAGGCACTGATCAAAATCTCATACCATATACCAAAATAAAGTCAAAATGGATTCATGATTTAGATATAAAGGCTGATACTGTAAGCAAACTGGGAGAGCAAGGAATAGCTTACCTATCAGATTTATGGAGAACAGAAGAATTCATGACCAAGCAGGAGATAGAGAACATTATGAAAAGCAAAATGGATAACTTTGACTACATTAAATTGAAAAGTTTTTTGCACAAACAAAGCCAATGCAACTAAGATTAGAAGGAAGGTAGAAAATTGGGAAAGAATTTTTAGAACCAGTCTCTTGATAAGGGCCTCATTTCTAAAATATATAGAGAATTAAGTCAAATTTATAAGAATACAAGCCATTCCCCAATTGATAAGTGGTCAAAGGATATGAACAGACAGTTGTCAGATGAAGAAATTAAAGCCATCTATAGTCATATGAAAAAATGCTCTAAATCACTACTGATTAGAGAAATGCAAATCAAAACAACCCTGAGGTACCACTATCAGATTTGCCAACATGACAAAACAAGAAAATGATAAATGTTGGAGAAGCTGTGGGAAAATTGGAACACTAATGCATTGTTGGTGGGGTTGTGAAATGATCTAACCATTTTGGAGAGCAATTTGGAACTATGCCCAAAGAGCTAAAAAAATGTGCATACCCTTTGACCCAGCAATAACACTTCTAGGGCTATATCCCAAAGAGAACACACAAATGGGAAAAGAACCCACATGTACAAAAATATTCATAGCAGCTCTTTTTGTGGTGGCAAAGAATTGGAAATTGAGAGGATGCCCATCAATTGGGGAATGGCTGAGCAAGTTGTGGTATATGAATGTAATGGAATACTATTGTGCTATAAGAAATGATGAACAGGCTGACTTCAGAAAAACCTGGAAAGACTTGTATGGTCTGATGCTGAGTGAAGTGAGCAGAACCAAGAGAATGTTGTACACAATAAAAGCCACTTTGTCCAATGACTAATATTGATAAACTTAACCCTTCCCAGCAGTACAAGGATCTAAGACATCTCCAAAAGCCTCGTGATGGAAAATGCTATCCATATCCAAAGAAAGAACTATGGAGTTTGAATGCAGATGGAAGCATACTATTTGCTATTTTTTTTCTTCTGTTGAGTTTTGTTTCCTCTTTCTGGTGGTCCCTCCTATTCGTTCTAATTTTTACTTACAACATCACTAATGTGAAAATATGTTTAATAGGAATGTATACGTATAGCCTATATCAGATTGTGTGCCATCTTGGAGGGGGTGGTGGGCAGAAGGGGGGGGGAATTTTAAACTCAAAAGCAAATGGAACTGATTGTTGATAAATCAAAATAAATTAATAAAAAAATTAAAAATAAATAAAAAAGCAAAAGAAAAAACATATTTATAATGGGTTTTGTTAGTCTTGTTTTCTCAACAGAGGAGGGGGAGGTGGGAAGGAGAGAATTTGGAGCTGAAAATAAGATAAAATTGGATTTAGAAAAACACATGATTGCAGTTTTTAATGAGCTCTGGTATAGAAAAATATGACTATGTAATTAAATATTAAATTTGTGTGATAAATGAAGTAAGTATTCTAAGGATTCAAAGAAAAAGAAGGTCAAAGGAAGCTAGAAAAAGTTGTATGAGTAATTGGAACCTGAGCTCTCAATGGAATGACTGGTATGATCAGAGAGGCATCTTCATGTAGTGAATACAGTAATGGACTTGGCTTAAAGGAAGACCTGGCTTCAAATTCTGCCTTAGCAACTTACTAGGTGTGTGATCCTGGGCAAGTCACTTAACATCTCTGTGTTTCAGTTTTTTCATTTATATAACGAAGAGGTTGGATTCCATGTACTGATAGTCTCTTACAGCTCTAGAATATATGATCTTGTGAAGAGACAAAGGTGAGTGGGAAGAGCATTTCACGCAAGGAGAACAAGTCAACAAACATTTATTACTTACTATGACTGTTCAGATAGCTGAAAATACAAAGGCAAGCACAGTCTCTGCTCTCAAGGAGTTTACATTCTAATGAGGAAGACAATATGCAAACAACGGATTACATACAAGATATATTCAGCATAAACTGGAAGTAATCTCAGAGGTAAGGAATTAACAGTGCATAAGCAAAATGACAAAGGCAGGAATGGGATGACATTATGATGCTGCTATGACTATTGGGAAAGCATTACCCTAATCCCATCCTTTATTTTCACTCAATGTTGGCAAGAGACTATGCTTAGCACAGGGCCTAACACAAAGTACGTTCTTAATAAATGTTAGTTGATTGATTGATTGATTGGACATTGAAACCTTTGGCCTGCTGTTGGTTGGATCACATTCTACTACCTATTGGAAACAGAAGTCTAAATGGTAGGCTATTGAGATGCCTTTTTCTTTGCCCATTCGAAGCCAGGTATTTCAATCAGTGCTATTATTTAAGACTTAAACCTTCCTTTTTTCCCCAAAGTTTTCTTTAAAATAATGCTTAAGTAATTCTAGCTTTACTTATTTTATACCATTTGAGATTCTTTTCAGTACAATAAGCTTATGTATAGAGATTTCTAGGGGTAGAGCCAAGATGGTGGAGCAACGAAAGCACTCAGCCAAGCCTTCCCAACGTTCCCCTCCAAACAACTTTAAAATAACTCCTCAAATTGAATTCTAGAGTTCCAGAGTCAACAAAAGGTCATAGAGAGACATCCTTCCAGCCCAACATAACTTGAGAGGTCTGTGACATGAAGGTGAAGGCTGGCCAAGAGCCCATGTGGATGAAACACCAGTGGTGGGGCTAGGTGGTGACAACAACAGCAAAAGCAGCTTCAGAAACTCTCAAGCTAGAAATGGTAAAGTGACCTGGTAAGTAGTCAGAAAAAGACAACAGAGGACCCCTGTGCTGGCAGTGGACACAGGACCAAATGCTGTTTGGTAAGTCCATTATCTGTAGCCACTTCTGAGTCTCAGTTCAGGGGTGGAGAGGAGCACTTTAGGTCCAGAGGGAGGAGGAGCCCTGAGAGGCAACTGTTTGGCAAGTCCATTGCCTTTGCACACTTCTGGGTCATAGTTCAAAGGTAGAGAGGAGCACTTTCAGTCAAGAGGAAATGGGAGCCCTGAGGAAGTACTACTGTTGGTCACAAAGGATTAGGGACTCTGAGGAACAGTATTGTTTGCAATCTTAAGGGATCAGGAGCCTTTCCTGCATAAGGAACAGAGTACAGATCAGAACAGCAGTGACCATAACTATCCCTAGCACCCAAAACTTCTAAAACCCAAGAATTGGCTCTGAAAGCAGCAGTGAGAAAAAAACTGAAACTTGAGACAGTGCTCTCCCCACCCCACCACCACCATGCTTGAAACAGAGCCACTTATTATAAAGTTCAAAATCAAGAAACGGTGTGGGGGAAAAAATGAGCAAACAACAAAAAAGAACCTGACAATAAAAAGCTACTGTGGTGACAGGGAAGATTAAAACTTAA
Source organism: Vombatus ursinus (assembly GCF_900497805.2). Taxonomy (NCBI): domain Eukaryota; kingdom Metazoa; phylum Chordata; class Mammalia; order Diprotodontia; family Vombatidae; genus Vombatus; species Vombatus ursinus. Next base: position 12,567,920 of record NW_020954608.1, read on the forward strand.
ACTCATAAGGAGACAATGAAGTCAAAACAGCTACAAGCAAAGCCTCAAAGGAAAAAAATATGTACAAAAATTCACTGATGAAAGTAACTTCTTAAAAAGCAGAATTGGCCAAATGGACATGGAGGTACAAAAGCTTACTGAAGAATATAATTATTTAAAAATTAGAATTTTAGAATTGGGCAACTGAAAGCTAATGACTCCATGAGACATTAGGAAACAATCAAAGTCAAAAGAACAAAAAAATAGAAGAAAATGTGAAATATCTCATTAGAGAGACAACTGACCTAGAAAATAGATCAATGAGAGATCATTTAGGAATTACTGGACTACCTGAAATCAGTGCTCAAAGAAAGAGCTAAGACATATTTCAAGAAATTATTGAGGAAAACTTCTTTGATCTCCTAAACCTAGAGTGTAAAGTAGAAATTGAAAGAACTCACTTATTACCCCCCCTGAAAGAGATCCCAAAATGAAAACTCCCAGGAATACTATAGTCAAATTCCAGAGCTCCTAGGTCAAAGAGAAAATACTTCAAGCAGCCAGAAAGAAACCATTGAAATACCACAGAGTCACAGTCAAGATCACATAAGATTTATCCACTACGTAATATTCTGGAAGGCAAAAGAGCTGGGATTGCAATCAAGAATAACCTACCCAGCAAAATTGAGTATAATCCTTCAAGAAATGGATATGTAATAAAATACAGGACTTTGAAGCATTCCAGTTAAAAATACTAGAACTGAATAGAAAATCTGACTTTCAGATATAAGACTCAAGAGAAGCATAAAAAGGTAAACAATGAAAGAGAAGTCATAAGGGACTCAATAATATTAAACTGTTTACATTTCCATATGGGAAGGTGATACATATAACTTCTAAGAACTTTATCATTATTAGGGCAGTTAGAAGGATTCTGCATAGAAAGAGGGTGGAGGCGCGACTTGATTATGTTGGAATGATGTAAAACAAAATTATCTCACACAAAAGAGGCATTTGCATGCTATCAGAATAGCTTTTACAATGGAAGGGAAATGGTGGGGGCAACATTTGAACCTCCCTCACATCTAAATTGGTTCAAAGAGAGAAATATACAGATACATGTGTACACACACATACACATAATATGTTGTGTGTGTACACACACATATACATACAATCAATTGACAGTAGAAATTTCTCTTACCCAGTAGGGAAGGGGATAAAAGAAAGTGGGGGCAATGAAAGAGAGGGCAAGTAAAAGAAGGCAGCGGCTGGGGGCAAAGCAGACTTTAGAGAAGTGACAATATAAAAAGAGAGAGAAGATGAAAAGAAAAAATAGAATGGAGGGAAGTGCACAGTAAATAATCAGAACTATGAATGTAAAAGGGATGAGCCCACCCATAAAACAGAAGTGGATGCCAAAATGGATTAGAAACCAGAGTCCAGCAATATGTTGTTTACAAGAAACACACTAGAAACAGAGAGACACACAAAGAGGTAAAATAAAGGGCAGAAGCAGAATATATTATGCTTGTGTTGATGTAAAAAAAAGGCAATCATGATCTCAGATTAAGCAAAAGCAAAAATAGATCTAATTTAAAAAGATAAGCAGGGAAACCACATCTTGCTAAAAAAGGCACCATAGACAATAAAAAAATATCATTACTAAACATATATGCACCAAATGGCATAGCATCCAAATTCTTAAAGGAAAAGTTAAAAGCATTATAGAAGGAAATAGACAGTAAAACTATACTACTGGGAGACCTCAACTTTCCCCTCTCAGAACTAGATAAATTCTACCATAAAATAAATAAGAAAGTAGATAAATTGGATCTTAGAAAAGTTAGGTATGATAGACCTCTGGAGTAAACTGAATGGGAAGATAAAGCCCTCAGCTTAGGGCATAAAAACCTCACAATCAAATGCAGAAAAACATAAATACTAAATGCACCCCTTTTAGAACATAATGCAATAAAAATAACATTCAACAGAAACATGGAAGCATGGATTAAAAATTAATTGGAAACTAAATGATCCTAAAGTATGAGTGGGTCAAAGAAAAAATCATAGAAACAATCAATAATTTCATTAAAGAGAATGACAACAATGAAACAAGTCTCAAATTTGTGGGATGCAGCCAAAGCAGTGCTTAGGGGAAATTTTATGTTGCTAAGCACATAATCAGTAGAGGGAGAGAGAGCAGATCAATAAATTGAACACGTAACTGAAAAAATCTAGAAAAAGAACAAACTAAAAAAAAAAAACACCAATTAAACACCAAAATAGAAATCCTGAAAATCAAAGGTGAAATTAATAGAAGCAAAAGTTAAAAAAAATGAACTAATAGATAAAACTAGGCGTTCATTTTGTGGGAGAAGAACAATAAAATAAATAAAAGATTGATTAATTGGATTTTTAAAAAGATAGAAGCAAACCATCAATGAAAATGAAATTAAAGAAATTATTAGGAATTATTTTTGCCAAATTATATGACAGTAAAATTGACAGTGGATGCATATTTACAAAAATACAGATTGCCCAGATTAATAGAAGGGGAGATAGAATACTTAAATAACCCTGTCTTAGAAAAAAAAATTGAACAAACCATAAATGAGCTCCCCAAGAAAAAATCCCCAGGACCAGAGAGATTTACAAGTGAATTCTACCAAATATTTAAGGAAAAATTAATTCCGATACCACATAAACTATTTGGAAAAACAGGTGAAGACAGAGTCCTTCCAGACTCCTTTTATGAGACAAATATAGTTTTGTACATAAAACAAGGAGGGCAAAATCAGAGAAAGAAAACTATAAACCAATTTCCTTAATGAATATTGATGCAAAAATTTTAAATGTAATACTAGCAAGGAAATTACAGCAATACATCACAAAGATAATACACTATGACCAGGTGCATTTACACCAGGAATGCAGGGCTGGTTCAATATTAAGAAAACTATCAGCATAACTGACCATATAGGAATAAAAACAACAAAAATCATATAATTATATCAATAGGTTCAGAAAAAGCCTTTGACAAAATACAAAACCCATTCCCAGTAAAAAAAAAAAAATACTGGAATGCATAGGAATCAATGGAGCCTTGCTTAAAATGATGAGTAGTATCTATCTAAAACCACCAGCAATAAGATTAGGGATAAAACAAGGATGTCAATTATCACCACTGTTATTTAATATTGTACAAGAAATGCTAGCTCTATGGGGGGCAGGTAGGTGGTGCAGTGGATAGAGCACCGGCCCTGAAGTCAGGAGGACCTGAGTTCAAATCCAGCCTCAGACCAAACACTTGTCACTAACTAGCTGTGTGACCCTGGGCAAGTCACTTAATCCCAATTGCCTAAAAAAAAAAATGCTAGCTCTAGGAATAAGAGAGGAAAAAGAAATTGAAGGAATAAAATTATGCAACAAGGAAACAAAACTGTCACTCTTTACAGATACTATGATCACATATTTAGAGAACCTAGAGAATTAACCTAAAAACCTAGTTGAAACAATTAACAACTTTAACAAAGCTGCAGGGTATCAAATAAACCCACATAAATCATCAGTATTTCTAAAGACTACCAACAAAATCCAGCAAGTATATAAAGAAAAATTCCACTTAAAATAACTACAGAAAGTATAAAATACTTGAAAGTCTATCTGCCAAGACAAACCAAGACACTTTTCACACAAATACAAAGCACTTTTCACACAAATAAAGACAGATCTAAAGAACTGGAAAAATATCAATTGCTCACTGGTAGGCTGAGCTTATATAATAAAAATGATAATTATACCGAAGTTAATTTATTTATTCTGGGCCATACCAACCTAACTTCCAAAGAATTATTTTATAGAGTTAGAAAAAATAATAACAAAATTAATCTGGAAGAACTAAAGGTCAAGAATATCAAAGGAATTGAAAAAAAAATGTGAAGGAAAGCACCCTAGCAGTACCAGATCTCAAACTGTATTACAAAATGGTAATCAGCAAAACAATCTGATACTGACTTAGAAATAGAGTGGTAGATCAGTGGAATAGAATAGTAAATGACCACAGTAATCTATTATTTGATAAACAAAATAAACTAAGCTTTTAGGACAAGAACACACTATTTAACAAAAATTGCTGGGAAAATGGGGAAGCAGTTTGGCAAAAACTAGGCATAGACCAACATCTCACACTATATACCAAGATAAAGTCAGAATGGATAAATGATTTAGACATAAAGGGTGATAATATAAATAAATTACAGGAGCATGGGAAAATATGCCTATCAGATCTATGGATAAGGGAAGAGTTTATGACCATACAAGAGATAAAATAGAGGATCACAGGAAGTAAAATAGATAATTTTGATTATATGAAATTGAAAGCCTTTTGAACAAATGAAACTAATGCAATCCAAATTAGAAGGAAAACAGGAAACTGGGAAAAAATAAATTACAAGTTGATTGATAAAGACCTAATTTCTCAAATATATAGAGAACCAAGCCAAATTAATAAAAAAAAATAAGAGCCATTATCCACTTGACAAATCATCAAAGCATATGGACAAGCTGTTTTCAGAAGAAATCAAAGCTACCAATAGTCAGATGAAAAAAATGTTCTAAATCACTTCTGATTAAAGAAATGCAAATTAAGACAACTTGGAGATACCACTTTATATTTATTAGATTGGCTAATATGACAAATAAAAAGAAAATAACAAATTTTGGAGAGGATGTGGAAAAATTGAGACACTAAAGCACTATGGTTTGAGTTGTGAACTAGTTCACACATTCTGGGAAACAATTTGGAACTACACCCAAAGGGCTATTAAAAACTGTCCTTTTGACCCAGCAATACCACTACCAGGTCTGTATCCCAAAGAGATCAAAGAAAAGAAAAAAAGATGTATTTGAACAAAAATATTCATAGCAGTTCTTTTTGTGGGAGCAAAGAATTAGAAACTGAGAGGATGCACATCAACTGGGGACTGGCTGAACAAGTTGTGGTATATAATTGTGGTGGAATACTATTGTGCTATAAGAAATGATGAACAGGTTGACTTCGGAAAAACCAGGAAAGACTTGTATGGTCTGGTGCTGAGTGAAGTGAACAGAACCAGAACATTGTATACAGTAACATCAGTATTCTAAGAATGATTAACTGTGAAAGACTTAGCTATTCTGATTGAGACAATGACCCAAGACAATTTCAAAGAACCTATGTTGAAATGTACCTTGAGACAGAACTGATGAACTCTGAACATAGATTGAAGCATACTTTTTTAAAACTTTTTTTTAGTTTTCTCCTTTTTTGTCTGTGTTTTCTTCAGCAACATGGCGAACATGGAAATGTGTTTTACATGACTTTACATCAAATTCCTTGCCTTCTCAAGGAAGGGGGAGGGGAGGTATGACGACTGAAAGAATTTGGAACTCAACTTTTTAAAAAAAATGGATGTTAAAATTTTTACATATAATTGGGAAATATTTAACAAGATAAAATACATTGAAAAAATAAGCTTATGGATAATCAGCAAAGGAGAGATAGATTTTGAAAAGGTCTCAAGCAAGTATTTTCCTTTTTTTCTTTTCTTTTTTTTTCTTTTTCTTTGTGATGGCCATGGAAAAAAAGATCTGGGAAATACCCCCTGATGTCAGATCAAAGAAGACTGTGCTACCATTTTTCTTCTGAAACTTTGCCAATGTTCTCTTTGTTTGTTCTGCTGTTTTTTAACTCAGCTAAGACAGACTGTCAGTCAGGAAGGAGAATTACATATAATGGTATATGTAATCCTCCTTCTCTTCAAATACTTTTTTAAGGGAAAAAAACCTTTAAGATCTGGGCACTTTAATTTTCTGAGCATTTCTTGAGGTCACTCAATCCAGTTCTTTAGATTGCTTCAGAACTTCATATAAATTTGAGAGTTATTTTTAAAAATTGAAATACTGCCTCTGAGAAGGAAAATCATTCTGAAATTTTTTTTCATTATTACCCATGTTTTGTTGTTTCTTTTGAAATCTTTGATTGCTGACATTCTGACAGTACCAAAGAGAAATATGAGCCATCATTAAACACAGTTGAAACAATAAGTTTTGTTTGCTAAATACTTCTACAATTTAGTATATATTCCCACTTTTGAAGCAATATTTTCCAAGTCTTATTTAAATCAGTGAAACACCATCAAAATGGAGAGGTTTTATTGTTTCTTTATTTTCCTGAAGGAGGTTATTGTCCTCCACCTCCACAGATATTAATAATTTTTATTTCAAAATTTATAAAAAATTTATAAATTCTTTTTTCACTCTAAGCCTGTCTATAGATAAAATTGGTGTAGTGGATGGAGCACTGAATTTGTAATCACCTGAATTAAAATCCTGTAGTGGACTTCCCAGCTTTGGGATGCAAGGCAAGTCACTTAACCTCTCTCAGTCTCAGTTTACTCAGTTGTAAAATGGGGATAATAATTAACACCTACCTGAAGGAATTGTTAGGAGAGTCAAAGGAGATAACATATGAAAAGTTCTTTGCAAAACTTAAAGCACTATATAAATACTAGTGGATATTATTGTTGTTTATTATTGTTATTAATGTAAGTATTAGGGCTTCTTGTCTATCACAATTAAGATCATAACCTTTCTGATTGTCCTCCATGAAGGCCTCCCTGCTCTCATAATCTGAAAATGAGCTTTTCCTCATTTGATCTTACGTACTACTTTGCATTTCTCTTGTATATGTATCATATTTTATTTTCTATTATAGTTATTTGGTAACAATAGCCTCCCTACTAGAATGTCCAATAGTGAATGGCTAAAGAGGCTATATTCTATTAGTGTCATGAAAAACTACAATGTTATTAAAAATAACTATGAGGAATGGAAAGATATTTGGAAATAGGTAAATAAATAATCAGAAAAAGAAGATATACAAAGACTGATTCTAGTGAAAGAGCATAGAGAAAGGGTGGTAACTGGCCCCAGAGGCAAGAGACCTGGGCTTGAGTCCCTGGTCCTTCGATTTCTTAGTTGTGTCACAAATTTGGGGCTTCAGTTTCTGCAAGTTTCGTTACCTCACAGTCAAAAGCTATACCTCATATACAGGGAGACAACTTGTTATTGTAAAAAAAGTGCATTGTATTTGGAGTCAAACTACTTGGGCTCAAATCTGAAATCTGCTTCTTATTCCTGTTCGACCCTGGGAAAGTGACTTTACCTCTCTAGGGGTCTAGGTTCTGATCTGCCAAATGAGAGGGTTAGACTTGATGATCACAAAGGCCCATTCTAGCTCTATCATTATAAGAGCATAGAGCTAAAGCTGAGGGACCTTAGAGGTTATCTGGTCCAACTCCCTCATTTGACAGATGAGGAGACGGAAGCCCAATAAGTAAAATGATTTGTTGAAGGACAAACCAGAAGTGCCAGAAGTAGGATTTGAATCCAGGTCTGCCAACTTCAAAACCAGTGTAGTTTATTTCGCCCCACTGTTCTTATTTATCTTTCTCCCTCAGCACCTACCTAGCAGAGAGCTCTGGATAGAGTAGGTACCTAACAAATGCTGAAATGTATTGGCAATTCTCTCATTCCTGGGAGGTAATTTATCAACATTATTATCTACAAAAAAGCTTCCTGGAATCTAGGACTGTGTTTGTAAGTCATAAATCAAGAAGGTAACTTATTCCTCCAAAGTAAACCGAGCCAACAAACTTCAGAACATAGCTGTAACCTGTTCCACATAACTAATTCTGTATCGCCTTTTAATTGAAATATCCTCACTGAACCTAATTCAGTTTGAATGAGCCTAATTTCCTGAGTGCACAGTCAAAGGATCATTCTTGTTCTTCAGTGTTTACAGGACAGCAAGGAGACATTTTCTATTAAACTCACTTCTTGTTGGAACTTATAGCATTTCTATTTCTATCACTATTTGATTCTCTCATCCTTCTGAAAAGGCTTTAGAACAGCATTCAGTTATGTCAGTGTTAGACACCTTCATTTGCCAATCATGTCCTTCTTTGATTGTTTTACATTCCATGTTTGTTCATTTCTTTTTTAGCTGCTCCCTGGTTGACTTATTAAGACAGTTGGGTGATTATCTTCCTGCAATACATATTTGTCACTGCAGTATTAAATATGCTGCTGCACAGATCTTTTCCCCTCACACAAGACAGTGCACTATTTATGTCTTTGTATGGCTTTTTTAAGTCTTTTCATATGAGGTTGGCTTAGAGTTATTAATATTTGGGACATACATTTTAATGATCTCCCAGATGCTAGTCCCTTCCCTCAAAAATTACCTTGCATTTGTTTTGTATGTATTTTCTTTATACTTATATATCAAACATGTATGTTGTCTCCCCCAATACAACAAAAGATCCTTGAGATCGGGGACATTTTCCAATTTTGTCTTTTTGTCCCCAGAGTCTGGCTCATAAAAGGTGCTTAATAGAGGTATCTAGGTAAGTATAAAGGTACTAGAGTCAGGAAGACCTGAATTTAAATCCAAATTCAGCCCTTTACCAGATATGTGATCCTGGCAAGTCACTTAATCACTGTCTACCTTAATTTCCTCAACTATATAATAATAACACCAAACTCCCAGAGTTGTTGTGAGACTGAAATGAGTTAATCTTTATAAAGCACTCTGAGAACCTTAAAGCATTATACACATTCTAGCTATTATATTATTATTATTATATCATTATTATAGTTGATTTATAGATTTCAAATCCTATTAATGACTGGCTGGCTAACAATATCCTATGTTTATAGTGTTTTATACTTTTGAAAGCATCATCATATACAAATTTCCATTTGATATGATTTAATGTTTATAACAAAACTGTAGACTGGGTAGGGTAGTTAATGGTATCATCATTATCATTACACAAATGCCCAAATTGAAACTCACTAAGATTAAAGGACTTGTCCAAGATTGCGCCACTCATTAAGGGTACAGCCAAATCTGTGAACTGGGTCTACAAATTCCTAGTCCAGTGTATGTTCTATATCAACCTGATTCCATTATTAGTACCTCATTCAAGGATCCATGCTTTCATCAATGCAGGTGATCATTCTGCTAACAGATTCTGGAAAGCAGTATGCTCACCCAGAAGGGTGCTGAACTTGGAACCAGAATACCTAAGTTTGAATCCTAACTCTGCCACATACTAGTTGTGTAAGCTTAAGCAGGCAGATTGAATTAGATGGTCTCTAAGGTTGCTTCCAGCTTTCAAATCTATAACC